>NC_140557.1:4080500-4415500 GCF_057381845.1 Rhamphochromis longiceps | reverse complement strand
CCTCCAGGGTGTTGAATATGTCCTCAATGTTACAGCCACGGATGACAATGCCTCAGGCGGACCTCAGGCCTTGTCATCCACGGCTCAGGTCATAGTTGGAGTGGACGACGTGAATAATAACAAGCCTGTCTTTGAGAAGGTAAGATGATCCCTCACCCACAGTCGCCTCATTAAATGTTGTTTAGTCTTTCTCTTTCTACTGGTTTGATAACAGCAGTGGGAGGGGCTCTCCCAAATCATACCACTAACCTAGGACAATGGCAGGAGAAACGGTAGTCACTATGCAAGGTTTTCTTTTACTTTCTTCTAAATATATCTGTCTCACTCTTTTCTTGTTGCGCCTGCCTATCCCCTGTAGCTCTCCTCCACTCCTGTTTCCCTGTCTTTGTCTTTCTATCTCCTCTATTCATTAGCCTCTATCTCTCCTCTCTGGAGGAGCGATTAGTGAGCTTGACCCTCATATCTGCTCTCTCATCTCTCTCCTACATCATCATGGTCTTTTAATTAAAGCTTCAAGGGACGTGGGAGAAATCCCGACCGAGCCACTCTCGAAGTGCTACATCTCCTCCTGCTTTTTTTTACTTCACTAGCCATGTTTCAGTTTTAAATGGGATGACTTTTCAAGGCCCTTGAGGTATCGCGAGCCAAGATTAGGAGTGGGGCCATGCTGAATAAACCTGGCTCACTCTGTCATGGGTGGAGGTGGGGGTGGAGGCGTTTTTCGTTCCACTTCAAGAAGAAACAGAGGGTCAGGCAACAAAATGAGAGCCAAGAGAGAAGACAGAAAAGAAGAGAGGGATTCCTGGTCGGCATTTTTTTTTCATGTGCACTGTATGCTCAATTGTCTCTCTCAGGAATCTTCTCCTGGCATCATACCGTAGTCTATGATTCATTCTTTTTTTCCCTGCTGGCAGAAAGCTGTGAGCAATGGACAGACAATCCCCAGACACCCCCCCAAACGACTCTTCTAAGTCAAAAAGAATTGAAATGATGAAAGCACACAAACCTGGAGTTAAAAGAAAAGAAAATGTAGCAAATAAAAATTAATGATCACAGACAAAAACATTTTAGTGTCTAAAAATAGAGAAAAATAAAAGGAAATTCTGGGAAAAACCCTGCTGTACATTAGCGTTTCAGTTAGTGAAGACATCCGAGGTTCGCTGGTGGTTCCTGGGTCACTAGAAGCCAGCAGCAGGACACTGAAGCAGAAAGGCCCTTTTATCTTGTTTTGATGCCCAATCTTACGACATGCCGTAGCCTCTGTGGAACTCAGGGCTGGATCAGTGGACCAAGACAGAGGCAGCAAGAGGCTCGCAGAGAGGTAGTGAAACAGAGAAGCAAGATCTCACAGAGTGGAGGCTCCAGCATTTCCCAGGAGCAGAAAGTTACATAAGCTGATTAGATTTATTTTTAAAGCTTTAGTACTTCTCTGATCTGCACTCATATACAGTGTTTTATAGAAGCAGAACATATTGAGTAAAACTGAATAAAACACAGGACAGTGCCTGTCTCAAAGGGCACGGTTTTAAAAACAACAATAAAAAGGGAACTCTGGAGCAGCGTGGTCAAAAACAACCAGCCAACAAGCCAACTTTGAAAGTGCTGATTAAGCAACTTTTTCCTCCGTAAGCACATACCAAATCCCATCCCACTGTCATCTATTCACCCGCCCACCCGTTCTACGCTTCTGCTGGGTCACGCAGCAGCACACTAAGTCTTCCACTTTTTCCTGCTATATCCCAAGTTCCCACTGCCCACACCTCCACTGTCTCCTTTTATTGTAAGGGAGCAGAAGCTCAAAGGAAGAAGTCTGCCACATCCATAGCAGCCTTCATGTCAGTACTGCAGTTTTATTTCCTTCAGTGTCATTACAGAATTTAGTATGTGCTTTTATATTCATCCAGTCCTCGATGGCCAATGCCTTGCCTTCTTGGTCAGTATGTATTTAGTAGCTTAAATATGGACTCCATAATGAAACAGAGAGAACAAAAAGTGTGAGTGGTTCAGAGAGGCAGTTCATTAGCTTCAGAGCTCGGGGCACACAAGGTTTAAAACAGTTTTATTCTTATGATCATCACAGTTACTTATGTAATTACTTATAACAAACAAGTGACTTTTTTATTTGTGATATTCTGAAGTATACATGTTACATGTATTTAGAGCTGAAACCTCACGTAAATGCAACAGAAACTATGTTTCTAAACAACAAGCTGAGGTCAACAAAATCCTGTTATGAAGGTTTCACAGTACGGTCTTAAATGATGGTCATTCACAACTACTGGCTCACGACTAACCTAATTCTGTTTTCTCAAATACAAATCTTAGCTAAAAATGTAGGGTGTCCCGACAGCCGGTCGGGCATAGCGGAAGGCTTCGCTGCTGCTTGCGTTTGATGAATAAACTGACTCACCTCTACAGGCTGTTGGGTTTGTTTTTGTAGCCAAATCTTCCTTTTCAGTGATTTTTTTTTTTTAACTATTTGTATCTCATTTCCTCGTGAGCAAACAAAGCCTGCTTGTCACTCACAATAAATTGTGGTAGTTTGAAAAAGCTAAAGAAAAAAAGTTGCACATTTCAGTGCATATTTTGACATCTCTTTTTTGTGTTTAGGCTTATTTTTGTGTTTTTCCATACGAAGTCTCTCATCTGACCTCCTGAGGATTCGTTTCTTGTCGGCTAACAACTTTTTAACTAATGACACTTTGACCCTTTTAATAAATTAGATGCTTGTAGCCAGACCTTCTTATCTTCCTCAAAGTCCCAAAACAACCTATGGAAGCAAACAAATGTGAAAGAACAATGAAAAAGCCGGATGATGGAAAAATGGGTGGCAGTGGAGATGAGCTAGAAAGAATGAGAGTAGGCATGGAGTAAAGGTAACAGGAGACAACTTTAACAAAGCCCTCCTGTAATTAATTAGGTGTCAAAGGAACACATCAGCCAGCAGCACTGAGGTATTTCTCTCTTTCCTCTGCCTCTGTAGTACATCAACATCAATGCTCCAGTGAAACAGGTAAAAAAAAAAAAGAATTTGTGATGGATAAAGAATAAGCGAGAAAGTTAAAAGACCACAGAAAAAGATACAATAAAGATAAATTGAGCAAAGCAGAAATGGTGCTTAAATTGGGATACTAAAGCTCCTTATGTGTCTGACAAGTTCTGTGATTAACAAAATCTTTGAGCTAGCCAACAGGGAGCAGCTACCTTACAACACGCAAAGAACTGACAGCACTGAATAAATCTCTATGATGACTCCAAGAATGCATGCGGTGTTAAACAGGGAGTAGTGTTAATGTTTTAGAGTTGAATTTTAAAGTATTCACTTCCTGGGTATATACAGTATATCACCCTTCCCTCGGGAAACTCCAGATCCTCCAACACTTAAAACCGAGGACAGCAAATGATTCATAATTTAAGTGTATTCTCTGTTTTTCTTTCATATTTAGCAGATCCTGCACATTTTATAGCAAAAAGACATGTCTCTAAAAGCATTTTGAGAGGAAAAAAGAACACAGTGCCATAAATGTTATGCACAAACTCTTCTGCTGTTCCTCTTGGCAGTTTTATCTGCAGGGAATTGTTGCTGTAATAGCTCCGACATGGGTGTCATAACTGTTTCTGTTTCTGTTTAGTTGCCTGCTATTTTATTTTCAGATCTCTGTTTGTCACGACATATGGTTGAATAGTCCAAAAAATTACCTCCTACCTCTTTTTCCTAATCACATTACCTTGATCTCAGTGCAAAACATCAAGGTGACAGGGAATCTATAAGTTGTACCTTGGGAAAAGAGAAGTGTGCTGTGCAGAGAATCCAACAGCAATTATAATAGAATCTTTAGAAATATAATGTTGGAGCTTGTCTACATTGAAAGTAAATGTTCGGAATATTTTTATGTCCATCTTTGATCCAGTTCAGTTCATCTCTCTTTCAAAAGATACTCCAAACACACAGGCACACAGATGATGTGCAATCAAAAAGTTCTGTTACTGTAACAAAAGAAAGCCTTATTAAAATTCCCTCTTTGTTCTTAAAGGTCTAAAGTCTTTTGAAACCATACACCACCCTCGGAATTTCTGCTACGTTTGCATCGATCCTGAAGTCCTATTTGGACTTACACATGTGTCTTTTCAGTTTCTGTTCATTGATCTCAAGCTTGCACGGAAACATTAACTTTGGTATCAAACTGACCTGTCTTTCATATTATGACTCATACATCTGTTGTCAGAAGTTTACATCCATTCATCGTGGGCATCAATGTCATGGTAATGTGTGGCTAATTTTAATCTCTTTGAACTCTTCTTTTTCCAAGGTGGAATGATTTTATAGCATACATCTTTAACGAGTTGCACAAGTTTTGGGGATTTGGGAATTTATTGGGGATTTTCAACAATGGGAAAGTCCATGGAACTCAGTGAAGATTAGGAACTGTAGATTTATACATGTCGGGAAGGTTTCTTTGAGTCATTTCTAAACAACTGCGGATTCCAAGATCATAATCTCAAACAACTGTTCAACAGTACAAATTTTTGGGATGTGTCTACTTTGCCAATATATGGACGAAAACCATAACTGCCAGCCTCAGATGAAAGGAAAATGGTTAGGATGTTCAGGAACAACCCAGAAGCCACTAAGGCTCAAGCCTGCCATGGTAACTGCTGGAAGGTTTCACCAAGTTTGCAGCGACCCACATGGACAACCAAATGCCTGTACATATTCTACCAAGAAGAGGGGTCAAATATCCAGGCAGAATTATCTCAATAGCTTGCTTGTAGCTACAAAAAGTGTGTGGTTGAGGCCTGTCTTGCTAAAGGCCATTTAACCAAAGATTAGTGTTGGTGTATGTACATATTTGAGCCTTTATGTATACTTTTGTCCCATTTTATACGTAAGTACTGTACATCCAATTTTTGTTGTCTTAAAGTAATTTAAGATGCATGCTGAACAATTATTTCACCCCGGAAAAAGAAAAGTTCAAAGAAATCTCCATAAGTCCCAAATAGCCGTGACGTTCCTCCCCAGTGTATGTAAACCTTTATTGTAACTTAGTCTAAAGAGCTTAGAAAGAAAGCGACTTAGACTGCCATGATGGATAACTGAGAACCTACACAGACATCTTATGATTTCTTGTTCCCTGAAAGTCTTTAGTGCATGAGTCCCATGTCCAAGCCCAAAGAATTCCATTTCAGATTAGCAGCATGATGGCATTTCTTCCCCAGAACCCACTGGGTGTTTTTTTGTTTTGTTTTTTCACCCCACCATGAATGTGTCGTCAAGGGTCAGACTGTCAGGCCTACAGAGCATTTAAAACACATTTGTTGTTGTTGTTTTTTAATTCACATTGTAGGGTCAGTGTTTTGATAGACCGTAGGATATCTAGGGCACTCCTGGCGTTGGTCACTACGAGGCTTCCAGGGCGTGACCCACACATGTTGGGAGTGCTGGGTTCTCCGTATATGGACGTTTTTTGTGTTTTCTGTTTCCTTGAACGCTGCTGAAGGCTCTTAGCAGTAAACATGCACACTGTACACCAAAAAAATCACCTTTTTCAAAACACAAAAGCAACAACCAACACATTGCTAAACTGCTTTTGAGAGCGTTTGCCTAATGGCATCTGAGATTTGTTCCACCACCCCGGTATCAACCACTTCCGCTTTAAACAGGTTAAGCAAAAGCTGATATTTTTTAAAGAAAAAGAAAACTTGCTGGGCACAGGCTTCCCACTTTCTTTCCTGTGGTTATTTTCAACATTACACTTTTTGTCCCCCAGTAAAAGACTACTGTAGTAATTTTAAATCTGTCCTTTCAACATTTAACTTCCCACACACCTTTGCTGACTGTTTGGATGGAATGGCGTATTGATCTAAGTTTCTTCACACTTTCACTCCTGTGGTCTTCTCTTCCTCCCACCTGTCCTCCCTGCCTCACTCATTCTCAGTGTCAGCAGTACCGTGAGAGCACATCCGTCCTGGAGAACCAGCCAGCGGGGACGTTTGTTCTGCAGGTTCATGCTGTGGATGCTGACGAAGGCTCCAATGGCAGGGTCACATATGGCTTCATGCACAAAGACTCTACTGTGCCTGCATTTAGTATACACCCAGAAACCGGTACGGAAACATACAAGCACTCGTGTGCACACACATACACATACAGAACAACACATAGGCTTTTATCCCACGTGGATAATATTTTACAACATGTTCCTTTCAGTCTGTCAGTCTGTGGTCGATATTGTGCAGGGAATAAATGGGAAAAGTGCTGGACATGAGCCACTTTGGGTTTTTGATTATTAAGCTTATTTCAGGCACGTTTCAGCTTGATTCATTATATATAAAAAATAGTATCTGCAGATTGGACTGAATTGTTATGCAGCTTTACCTGTAGTTGAGCTAAAAGTTATCATGCATTAATATGTTTATATATTATGGAGCTTTTTATTCAGTAGCAACAGTAGAGCATGAGATATTGTAAATTACATTGCTAAAAATTATTTCTAAAATAAATAAGACAATTCTCTTTGGACTTGACAATAACTACTCTTGAAAAAGTCTCATTTTCTTTCATAATGTGCCTCTCATCTTCCCTACTGTGTTTAAAGTTTAGCTTCGAAGCAGGCAGAGGCAATCATTTTAGCGTTAAATTACAAGTACTCTGGGGGACATGAGACCAAGCAGTGTTTGCTATGATTCAGCTATCTGATCGACCTTGTTATCTCTGTCTTTCTAGGAGTAATTGTGACGGCCAGGAAATTTGACCGCGAACGGCAAAGGGAGTACGCGGTGACAGTGACTGCCACTGACCAGGCGGCTGACCCGCTGATTGGCATTTGTCAGCTGAACATTCTCATTCTGGACCAGAATGACAACAGTCCCAAGTTTGAGAACCTCAGATACGAGTGTCAGTAGATATTAGCTCGACCTGCTGCATCGCAGAATGAAAGCACATGCATATAGATTAAAAACAAGATTTAAAAAAAAAAAAAAACATTCTCCCTATTTTGACAAGAAAAACTGACGCTAATGAGCTAACAGTGTTGGTGTTAGTATTCCTATGATGGCAGAATTTTTAGTATTACAGAATTGGAGCTCTTTACTAATTGCTCATGTATTCAGTTTTTCATGTCACTGGGGAATTTCTTTTGTCTTTGTTTTCTGCTTTCTGTTGTTGGTTGTTTAAGCTTCATATTTGTTGTCAAATTGCTGAATTCCTTTCTTAATTAGTTTTGTTTACTAAAGTTTGTCTACAGTTTTTGTTTTTTTGTTTTTTTTATTGTTTCAAGTTCGAGTTTCTCTCTTGCCTCTGTGCTGATGGATGCAATATCAAAGACTACAAATTAAGGTCTCTTGAGCCACTGAATTGCAAAGCAGCAAAGCACTCTTATTCTTATTCTTCTCCTACAGACTTCCTCCGTGAGGATACTATGATTGGAACTAGTTTCTTACGGGTGGCGGCTCACGACGATGACTTTGGGACCAATGCAGCCATCACATACTCCATGTCTAATGAGCAGCCAGAGTACCTAAGGGTCAACCCACTGACAGGCTGGGTGTACGTTAACCAACCCATCTCGCAGGTACACTTTAGCTATGTTCTGGATACCATTTGCTCTTTTTTAAAAGGCTTAACTCGTACAGTTTTCCGTTCCTATGGAAGTCCATAATGAGATTCCAGATGCATAACAAACACATGAATAACCTATGCAGCTACTTATCTTGCAGGATTCCTTGGAGCTTCAAGCTCAAGCTATTCTAAATGATAGAAAAACTCTGAAATTGTGAGACTTCCTTTAATAATTCTACTGGAGAACTATAAAAAAGGCAGCAGGGAACTTCAGATTTTAACTAAACTAAGCTACTTCTCCCAGTATCCAAGTACATTTGCATTCCAGCCCTTTATTTGTTGACCGTGAGGGGGCAGAAGTCCTGTGGCCAGCAGCAGACCGCAGCCCGCGAATGTGATAATGTCTTCACTAAGGCCTTTTTCTTTGCCTGCAGGAGAATTTCTGTTATTTCTCTCACTTCACTGCTTCTGCCTGCTTCACTGCTAACAAGAAAAACAATCTTGGTGGGAACATGAACAAGCAATAGAGGAAATTGCCACGTAGCCTGTGCAAAACAAGTCTGCACCTCAGATGAGTGCTGTAGTGATAAAAGCCCCAAAATCAGCGGTGAACCATCTTCCAGTGCCAAGACGAATGAATGTTTGTAACCTCTGCACCTTGCATCTTATACTGACCTCTGGAACCAAGCCAGTATTTTTGGTTTCACTGGATTGTTCGCCAGAACATGGCCCTGTTTGAAAATATAAACTTCTTTTCCTACTAATGAGTACAAATGAACAGATCCAGGCAATGCCTACATGCTTACTTCTTCATCATTTGCCAGCATGACAGCCTCAGTGTCTTAATTGCTGAGAGCAAAGATTGAAATAAAAAGTGCTTTTTTTGTAACTGCAATAAATATTGCTATTGGAAAAGCTTTTATTTCACTCAGAATTATGAAATTACAACTTGCCCATAACATCCACAACTTGGTTCATAAACCACGAGGCTCTGGACAAAACTTCCCCAAATAATGACAGCTCATTCACACTGGGGTTACAGAGTATTGTTACGTTTTTTCTCTTTACTTGCCAGAACAGATCATTTCCTCTGATTGCAGTGGATAAAGCTAATTGCTCTTGTAAGGGTTGCAAAACTCCATTCCCCTCCGTTGCTCGACAATGAGCCATGCCCTTCAATCAATACACTTATCTTTAAGTATGTTTACCCGAATGCAGCTTACCGTCGATTTCATCCTGCACTGAAGTGTGGAAAATGGATTGGTTGCCGAAATCAGTTTATATTTGTCTTATTTCTAGTCAAAATTATCTCATTACACTTAAAATAAGACACAATCAGCTACAGGGCAACATTTCAGTAAGCTAAAGGAACTTGTTTCAAGACAGTGAATCTTGAAACTAGAGAAAAACTAGAGATTTTTCACTTGTTCCACTGGCAGATTTTTTCACTTAATACAAGATATTTTAGCTTAAAATAAGTGAAAAAATCTGCCAGTGGAACAAGTGAAAAATCTCTAGTTTTTCTCTAGTTTCAAGATTCACTGTCTTGAAACAAGTTCCTTTAGCTTACTGAAATGTTGCCCTGTAGCTGATTGTGTCTTATTTTAAGTGTAATGAGATAATTTTGACTAGAAATAAGACAAATATACTTGGTAAGATTTTGAGTTTTTGCAGTGCGTCTGTAAGGAAGCCACGATTACGCACCCCTCGGTCCCACTGAATACAACATCTTGTGACTTTCTCTCCCCCTTCTCGTCTTTTTGCCTGTGTGGACTTCTTTCCGCAGAGGACCTACATTACCAGAGACATTGTGGCTACAGATGGAGGAAACAGGAGCAGTTCAGTGGAGCTGGCTGTTACCATCACCAATGTGAAGAACCAGCCTCCACAGTGGGAAAAAGACAACTACAACGTAGTCATACCAGAAAACACCGTCCGGGACACACCCATCGTGGTATGTTGCTCCGGGGTTGCACAGAAACATATGGGTTTGAATTCAGTTCAGTGCAAATTTATTTATACATTAGCAATTCTCACCAGTTGCTTTGGGGCTCTCTATATGTAAGGTAAAGATGAAGAGGTGAAGACAAGCTAATACTGGAGAAACATGATCTCTCTTTCTAGTCTCTGGTACAGCACAACAGATAAATCGGCCTTAAGCTTGAAGAAGTGTGCTCTGCTCTTCAACCAGTGTGGATAAAGCTGAATGGGGAATGTAGTCTTTGCCCCTCCCTCATTACCACTATAAAATGCCCCATATTTCTTGAGATATGAATGTGTGTAGCTGTGTCATGCATTTCCTACAAAAGACAACTTGAATGAAAAAAAATGTTAAAGAGATGGTTGTCTTTATTTGTGGTGAACGAATGCACCAGAATAAACAGTTGCAGCATTAAACTTGAGAGAGATTTAATGAATGAAGCTATAACCAGACATACAATATGCAAAATAAATTAGTTGATACTGTGTAATCTAATCACTAAAAAGTAATTGACTGGCTTTTATATAGTTTTATAGTTTTCTACTCTTACTGAATAATAAAAGCACTTTCTACTACTCGCTTTATCACACATGTATTCATACTGAGCTTTATTCTGTTCCTCTAAACACACACAGACACACACACGCTCATTCTGATGGATGCCCAAGGAGACTTGCACATGCAGAACGGAGGAGTCAGGCTTCCTCCAGAGCACACAAATAGATTAGATCAGTACTTACACAGTATGTTTTTATATATATGAATTGTGTTGTGTTTATGTCAAGTACATGTGAAGTGGGATATGTACATGTATGTAAAAGATGCACTTGACATGCCATGAATCCATATTTATATGTTAATAATTTTATTTTTCTTTGTTTGAAGGAGTACTTACTTTGATTTTAAAATTAAACGTTTTTGTTTTTTGTCTTTTTTTGTTTTAAACTCATCTAGTGTCTAATTGGCAGTCGGGCTGTTCCTGCTCGTTTTTCGGGGGCAATTATCACATGTATAATGCTTGTGTTTTCAGATTCTTTCTGTACACAAAGCCCTGCTACACTCTAATCCATTTTTCATGGTAACAATTTTTTTTTTCAAAAAGTTTTAGTGGGGATTTTCTCAGCGGGCTTTTTACTTTGGTCTTCAATAATAAAGGAGTTATGTGGAAATACTGCTTTTATGCACAAGTATAAACTGGAGAAACTGGAGAAAAAAAGGCCCAGTTTTAGTAAAAATAAAGATTAAAGATTGTACAGACTATGAAACAACATTAAATGTTATCCCTTCCTAAACGTGTCTGAAGAGAAGAGCAGAGGCCCGTTTTGTGTCGGTCTTCCCTCACAATCTTTTTACAGCTTTGATGTGTTTTTAAGGCATTCAGTCGGTCTTAATGGCGAGCAACAACAAAAGAGTGTAACTGTGTAGGAAGTGTGTGGGATGCCAGTGCAGCTACAGGTTTAGGAACCGCAGCTACAGAAAAATGCAGACATTCAAAAGACCCTTAAATCTGTTGATTCATTGCTTGTGTGGTTCAGATGTATCCTGTCAACAGCACTTTGTTATTTATGGACATGGCTTTTCATGCCATTAACAGTATTTTCTAAGAGTCTCTTGGAAGCAGTTTAATCCATTAAAGTTTATGATGAATATTCAAAGTCAAAGGGTTGAAATAAAAAGACATGGGAGAATACTTTATACGGCACTGTGTGTGTTTAATTGTGTTTGTTGGAGATGCTGATAAAGGGAAGCACACAGAGCGCGGTCCCTGCGGTATGGAGTATAAATTGAGATGGCAGATCAGTGTTGATTTGACCGTTGAGCAAAGATAAAATGACTCTCGGTGGGTTGTTAAATCTCTGCCATGGACATTTTGAGTTTTTATGTCCTAAATCGGGGCATATAGTAGTCAGACATGTTTGCTAGTTCCGCATGCCTCGCAGGGTGTCTCATTATTGTAGCTGCCATGCTCTGCAGGTTGAATGGATACAGCTAGGTCACCCATAGGCAAGCCGCATCGTGCCCGAAATGGCATTTTTGATTTTAATTGGGGTGTATGTGGCATCAGCTTTGAATAGTTTCTCCTTAATTAGTTTATGGAGAAAGCAGAATGAAGAGCAGAGTGTTTCCCTTTCATCCCACAACATTTCAGCGGGTTGTTGTCTAGTGTAACAGTTTGAGACTTTCTATTATTTTAGTGTTCATTATTATGGGCTGTAAAAGGCTTTTTTCCCATTTGGGCAGATCGTTTTCCCCCTATTTGTAATGCACCCTTCAATTGGAGCTCAGCAGTAGCTCTTTACACTTCCCTTCCTGTCCTGAGGGTCACTGCTGGAATTTAGCATTTTTCCAGCTCTCAGAGTTCATAATTGGAAACATGTAAAAAATTTGCCAAATGCAAATTGCTGTTGGTTTTCTGGATTTCTGTGCTGTTGGTCATCTCTCAGGTAGAATCGTTATGGGTGACTTCCAAATATGAGAAAATGAGAACGACACGTGGAGGCAAATAAACCCAAACCTTGTTGTGGGTATTAAATGTGAATTCAGTCGTTTATTTGGTAAGACAACTTCCAGGGAGTCAGAGTGACTCATTTATAGTGACACTTTATCTAATGGGAACAAGGAGAAAAAAAGAAGTTCATTAAATCATTTATTGTGCAGTTTATTGAGTTTTCTGAGGAACCACTAGTGGACTTTGACCATTTCAAAGACTTCTTCCCAGACATGGATGAAGGCTACACTAAAATTCCTTCTGTGGAGATTTTAATATTTATGTGACAGCCCCTCTGTGGTGGTGTCATGCAGACAAAAAAGTGAGGTATCCCATTGTTTTGATATTTTGCCTTTATTGTTTCCCTCTTTTCTTATCTTTGTTCCAAAAAGACCATCAAAGCCACTTCACCTCTTGGAGATCCCAGAGTAACTTATAATTTGGAGGATGGCATGGTCCCAGAGACCAACATGCCAGTGCGCTTTTACTTGACCCCCAACCGAGAGGATGGTTCGGCATCTATCCTGGTGGCAGAGCCCCTGGACTATGAGACCACCAAGAACTTCATGCTGAGGGTTCGAGCTCAGAATGTTGCTGCTGTACCACTGGCTGCCTTCACGACAGTCTATGTCAATGTCACTGGTAAGCCCTCTTTTATTCACGCTTTCTTTTTGTAATTTAGAATCTCCAAATGTAACATGTTTCATTTGATATCTCATGGAAATTGTCACAACAGTCGCCCTGTGGAATAATTTAGCCTTCCATGTGTCACATTTTATTTATTAAAACTTACTGTTTTATCAATAGATGCCTTTAATAAATGCCCGTTAAGTGAACAGTAAACATAAGCAAAACAATGTTGTTAAAACATGGTATGATTAAAGGTACAAGGACAATGTCACACAGATGCATTAAATCAGAAGCAGGTAAGAATTTAGCGAGAGGAAGTTCAGCAAAGGAATGAATTTCTGTTCTGTGACAAAACAAAAAAATGCCAGTCGAGTCGTTTTTTTTGGTCAGGCTGCGTAAAATAAGCTCCAAACAGAATTAATTTCTCGAGTTTTCAAGATACAGAAAAATAAAATCAAGAAAATACTTGATAATAAGCGTCATTATGCATCTTTGGGAAATAAGTCCAAATAACTCCAAAAGTATCTTCTTTTCTAACTTACCATCAACACAATTGATAACATTACTAGTAATTTCATCAGTTATTAGTTACACAGTCATTTGTTTGCAATAAAATAACTTAAGTTGAATTTAAGATCGCGCATGATGCCATTTAAATATCACACAGTTAGGTAATGGTATACTATACTCCTCACAGTACAGTGTGCAATGAGACAACTTGATAACTTGTAAATACAGATAGATTCTCAACACAGTCTTTGTTTTTAAAATTATGTCAATGTAGATTTTGTCAGTCAGCATTGAACTTCCAAAAATCCAAATTTGAGCGGTGCAGGGCAGCGACCTCGTTAACGTCAACATTTCATTGTCAATTGTTATCTGACAGTAAAAAAAAGAAAAATAGAATAGAATAGAATAATACTTTAATTGTCCCACAAGGGGAGATTTGGTTGTAACAGCAGCCAGAAATAATATGTATAAATAATAAATATGTCCATAGGAACAAATGTGTTATGAAAAAATGCAGCAGAGGGAGGGGAGAGAGTAGCAAACACACATAAACAGCTTGCAGAAAGCCAGCGGTGGCACATAAAGCAATATGAGCAGCACACACCTAGTACTGCACTTAAAAATGAGTTCATGACTACTTTGCCCACACTCTGTGGCTATAGAGTCAGCACAGAACAACATGAAGGTGATGGTTTGGTCATTTGTTGGTTAAATAAGAGTTTTTTATTGTTTTACTTGCTGTCAAAGTGACCTTTTTTATAATTTACCAGAGCCATAATGTTTCTGTTAAACCCAGCAGCCTCTTTTAACACTAAAAAAGTGAAGAATGCGGTGTCGCTGCATGACTCTGATGTTTAGTTAATGTGTTACAATACCAGTCGCACAAACTAAACTGAGGCGGAAACAGGTTGTGTATTTGATAGTGAACAGTTAGTTGCAGCTCTACATGCATGTTGCTGATAAAACATGTTTTCTTTTGAGCATTCTCACCTTCTGTGGTATGCTTTGACTCAGTACAGTAGAAAAGTTCAGTTCAGATTATTATTGTTGTCTTGTTATTCAGCATTGATCTGTTGTTGTACTGGTCCTTTCTAAATTGGCCACAGAAGAAAATAAAGACTGAATAGAGATGGCAGGGCAGCCGAAGTCTGCCAACTGAGCTCCAATTTTCCAGTAGAGTTGTTTAAAACTACACAAATCCAAATTATTTTGAAGAATTTGACAGCTTTTGGGAGTGAGCATAGATATATACATATATATGCTTAACCCCAGTGCCTCGCTGCCACTGCAGATCTCACCCTGTCACTCAAAGCTCACATTTTCCAATGAAAGGTCACTCTTCTCTATCATTTTTATTCTACCATTATTAGTTTGGTCTGTTGCAGTTAATAGTAATGCCCTGCTGACCAGACACGAGCTATGAATTCCCTTGTAACATGCATGCATGAACACACACACACACATATGCACACATACACATACTCCATTTCGAACTGGTCTTAATCCAGTAAGAAATAATTAATTCTCACAGACCCTCTCTTTCTTTTTCCCGACTTTCCTCTTCTCTTTTCGCTCACCCCTCCTTCCCCTTATCTGTCTTAATAAGAAAGCTCTTCGACTTCTCCAGAGGCAGTCAGTCTGAGGAAGTGAGGGAGGTCTAATGGATTTAAGGCCCCATTTTTAATTCATAGATTAAGACATTTGCTGAGAAGAAAGGAGAAAGAAAAAAGGTATATGAAGCAGCATTAGATTTAATGCGTGGCTCTGTTCAAGTCATTTCTGTAATGCTTTTGGTCTTAAATCAGCTGTGTTAAAATCTGGCTTCCGCTGTTGAGGAAAACGTAAGCTCTCGTCCTCCTCACTGGTTCTTGGTACTGCCTGCGTTTCAACTTTTGGCTTATAACTTTCTGTCTTTCTTTTTGTTATGGTTCAAGGTAAGTGATGTGAAAAAAAAGCCCAGTTTTTTTGTCCAGTATTGAGCGCTCTAATGCACGCTTTGATCCTCATTTTGTCCCAAACTGGGGAAAAATAGTTGCGATATCGAAAACTGTGCAAAGACATAATTGGTTGCTGTTACAGTAAATATAAAGACTAGCATGATTTCGCCACTTTATGTCCCACTGTGCTGATACTCATCCCTTATGATGATGAGAATTGGTTGAAAGCAGTTACTTTGCAAACCAGTTGTTTCATTTTTGTTTTTTAGAAGATTTTATGGCATCATAATCATGTGAGATTTGCCAGTCTTTAAGCTGTGAGCTTACAGTGAGCTTACAGAGAAACCACAGATGGTTTGGGTAAATTGGCATACTTGACTCGTAATTTGCTTACTTTCAAAGCCCCTCAGACTGCAGCTTGTTTTTCCTTTTCAGTGCTTTCTGTGTTTTGTGTTTCATTGATCCAGTAGGTTGAAGTTAGTCTTCATCTAGTCACCTGTCAGATATTGCTTACCCTTTTCCATTTTCCAGATGGTCCTTTGTAAGAAAACACTTGGCACCAAAGGGCAGTCAAACCAAATCCTCATCTGACTGGTTTTTGGGTTTTTTCAGTTTTCATGACTTTATATTATGTTTGCATTATGAAGTGGAAAAGAGCCACTTTGGTGAGATGCTTCAGGTAACAAACCAAACAGCACTGCACAGGGGTTTCTAATACTCTGATAGAAGTTATCACAGATGCACTTATTTTAGATTTGTCACAATGATTAAAATGTGTTTTATTTTATTTATTTATTTTTACAGATGTTTAAAAACAAAGTGACCTTTTTCTCTTCACTTTTGTCTACAGCAGCAGTGCTTTGCAGCAGCCTGTTAATAGCAATGCGAATTGTGGAAAAAAATCAAGCTAATTACAGAGCAAAATAAAATGAAGTTCTAATTGCAAACAGATTGTTTGAAAGTTTGTTGCATGTGGCTCCATGTGACCTGACACTGACACGAAGGCTGCTTTATTGTGCTGGAGCTAAAGTGGTTCTAACACAAATTCCATTTACAAGTGATCAAAATTTATAGAGTATTTCTGAACATCTGGGGTTTTTTGTTTTATTAAAAAAAGAAGCATATAAGTGTAGGTTTAAAAGATCTTAATTGTACAAATAAATGTAAAGCAACCAGGAGAGGAAGAATATGCTCTGTGCATTTGGTGCTGCCCAGAAACACTGCTGCCAAACTGCAGTCAAACGCTAACATGTGGAAAGTAGGAAACGAAAAGTAGTGAAAGAAGCCATCTATGTCCACTGTGAGCGACCATCTTTGAACAGAGGCGGGGGTTTACGACACCAACTCTCTGCCATCTATAATCCAGTTTTGAGATCCCTTCCCAGACGCCTTAACGCCCACTCACATCCTGGGCCATCTGACCTCAGGAATTCGCATGATGAGGTGGGGCCAGGTTTCACAATGAACACACCCGAAACTCTGGCTGATTGGGACCCACGCCCAGTTTCACACCTTGGCTCAGGCGGGATCAGGAGGATCATCAGGGGGTCCTTTTGTCCCTCTGTGGGGGGGAAACTCCCACTAGGTTTAAATCTGGGACTCTCCACCATTTGACCTTAGAACTGAGGAAGCTTCTCGGATGAGAGGTGAAACGTATTTAAGCAACTTAAAGAAGTCCAGACGCTTTTCTTTGCAAGCTCCTTTGACTACGATGACCTGGATGACTGAGAACCTTCACAGACATGAAACGAAAAGTATTTTTGCCAGTGAATCACCAGTTGAATAAATATAATTAGAATAAAATTACTGTTGTTTCTTTAGTTGTTTTTGAAGGAGAAAAAGGAGCTTAAGTTATTGTAAGCAGGTGAGGATGTCAGAGGTCTGTTGTGCTCATTTCCAGCTCTACATTTCCTTTTTTTAGACTCAAGTAGCTTTGCATGACTTGCTGTACATAATAAACATAGTTTATCTTACACTGAGTGCTGCTGTAGCAGTTCATCTTGTTTGAACCAAGATTTTTTTGTTTTGTTTTAAACTTCTGTGACTTTTATGCTATATATAGATATTGTTATACCCAGGGCTGCACATAAGTGGTCCGCAAGTGCGCGTTCGCTGTCAAAATAAAAGACGAGCACCAGATAAGACGTTGCAACGCGCATTTGCGTACATAAGATTTTCTGGAGGAGGACGGACATTTGCTCAGAACTCTTAAAGATGTCGAAGAAGCATCTTCGACATCTGTAAGCAATTACTTTGGTGTTCCTCCACCGCAAAAGAAGAGCATATTCCCGGAAATTCAGAGAATATGCGCTTCTTTTGCGGTTTGAACTCCTTCTGACGTTTCTTTGGCGGTGGGGGAACACCAAAGTAATTGCTTACAGAGCTTGCTTCTTCGACATCTTTAAGAGTTCTGAGCAAATGTCCGTCCTCCTCCAGAAAATCTTACGTACGCAAATGCGTGTTGCAACTTCTTATCTGGTGCGCGTCTTTTATTTTGACAGCGAACGCGCACCTGTGGAACACTTATGTGCAGCCCTGGTTACACCTTCTTTCTTCCTCTGAAGCAGCAGTGATAATCAGTGTGAAAAGTAAGACTAGCTTGTCCCCTTCAGAAAGCCCATCGCTTATCTGTGACATTTCTGTTAAATCCAGTAGATCTCAAATGGAGAAGCATTTTTATTTAACTCTGAGCACTATCTGTATTTCTTCCCTCTCCAGATGTAAATGACAACGTCCCTTTTTTTACTTCATCCATCTACGAGGCCTCGGTCACTGAAGGAGCAGAGTCGGGAGCTTTGGTTTTCCAGGTTTCAGCTAATGACCTGGATTTGGGCCCCAATGGCAAGGTGAGAACAAATCCACACGTTTACACACAAATCATTGTAAAGAGTAATGATGCATCCTTGGTTGAAATGAATGTTTTTGAATTTCTGCTCTGTATTATTTTCATTCTGCTTTTCATTATTCAAGAGGTCTTCTTCCTTGCTGTGCAAATTTGCACTAATTAACTCAGTTTTAGCATCTGGCCTTCTGTATAATTGTGTCTGCCCCCACCTCCCAGATCTCTTACTCCCTGCTGGAGGATCGCAGTGGGGACCATCAGTATTTCCGTATCGACCCAGAGCTGGGGTTCATCTACACTCAGGCCGTATTTGACCGTGAGACCAAAAGCTCGTACCTGTTGGAGGTTCAGTCTGTAGATGGATGGGAGTCAGCGCGGCCCGGCAAGCATGGGCAGCCCAACTCTGGTAAATAAGACCAACACTACACAGAACATCTTGTAACTGGATCTATAACTAAGTTGTGATTCCTGTTGTGTTTTTGCTAAGTTTCTTCAGTACTGAGCCTGACTCTTAATAACAACAATTATATAAAGCTGCCAGGTAGGACCTAGGTTTAATTCCTTCAGCTGTCCACTAGTCTAGTTATGATATGCACAACGGAGAAAATCATTTGAATGTAATATTTTGCAGGTTTTAGTTAAATTGTTAGTATGTGTGACAATTTCATTTTGGAGAAAGAAAATGTGCATTTTTTTTTATTGGATAAAATGGATATTAACAAAGTTTATCTTTGAGGACATAATTTGCAGTTGAAAAGAGGTGATCAATCGCAATCTATGGTATTGCAATACTCAACATATTGCAAAATGTTAAGAATCACAATAATATTGTACTGAAGTGACAATATCACATCATTCGGGGTCTGTTTAGTCCCACCTGTACTGTTAGCATTGACTGTAATACTGCTAAGAAATGTTTGTTGCACTGAATGAAGAGCAGGTGAAACAACATTACACCAGGAAAAGTGTTTAGTCAGAACCTATTTATGCTAATGACTTTTATATAACCTGCGTGAGCTCAGATTGTAGAAATGCAAACCTATCGATGTAATGGATATGAGTCGTAATCTACTTTGCGTTTGTGTAGCGATGGTGGCTCCTCATATAGTGACTGCAAAATAGAGCGAGCACAGAGGAGGAGACGGCTGCAGATAGCTGCTCCGTACTCTTCAGTCTGAAGCTCCAAATCTTCATTGAAGGCAGCAGTAATCTCTGTTTTCCTTTCTGTCGCTTTCCCACATCTGCTCATCTCTCTCTTCGAAAGGACCAAAGGCCACCTTTCTCTTTCCATCTTTCTCTCTTGCACCCCGTCTCCCTCCATCTCTCTATTTCTCTCTCATTTGCTGCCAGATGAAATGCATACATGCGCTGGCTGAATATAGACGCGAAGAAACGAACAGATGTTGAGACAGATGGGTGGATGGAGAGAGGTGTTGAAAAACAGCAAAAACACACCAGGATGTATTTTTAATAAATATGATCATAGATTATTAACAGACCCTCTCTCTCGGTCTGACTCACTGACATTTGTGGCAACGTAAACAGAAGTTAAATATTAAGAAGAGGAGAGGCGGCAGGAAAGCTGCCAGAGTTATTTATTTGTTTCTGTCATATTAATAATAAATGAGGTGGCATGAAGGAGGATGGATGACAGGCAAATTAACAGATACTTATCACTGATGCAAACACCCACAAGTGAATGTAACAGAGACTTAAAGTGGGAGGAGCTCTGGTTCCACATGATTTTCTTCTGGGAAAAAAAACATGCGACTGACAGTGGAAGCACTTCTCGCCATCAAAATTCTGGAGGCGCCATGAGTGTTAGTCTACTTACTTTTTCTCTAAAAAAGTAATCCTGTTACTTTACTGATTACTTATTTTCAAAAGCAATTAGTTACTTAGTTACTTTTTAAAATCATTATACACAACCTGAATGCGTAATAAAGCAACAGACCTTTCAGCCCAATTCTATTTTTTCATCATATAAAATTGAATCAAATGGAAAGCCTCTTTTTAGAAATTGTTTTGAGTTTTAATCTTTTATTTTTTTCACATTGCATTAAGCAAAAATTGCATCATATGCAACAGTCTTTGACTTGAAGAAATTCTATAACTTTTAATCCTATTTTCTGCATATTTCAGCATATAAAATAAAATAATGTTTCGTGTTTACACTCTTTCAAATAGATGCAAGTAAAACACAGCAAAAAATAAATAAAATCAAAGACTCAGCGGCACTAAGTCCTGTTGCTCTTAAATTTATTTTCACTTGTTTAGCAGGAGTGGGGCAGGTGGAGCTTTGCCGAGTGCAGCAGCGGTCTGTCAGTGGGGGGATCCGGGGGTTTCTCTGTGAATTTCACATTCCCGTGGCAGCGTGCTCTGTACTTGCTCGGATTTGAAGTTTAAATTTTCACTGTAGAAAGAAGTTTTCTTCCCATGCAGGCTGTACAGCGGATGCTAATGTTTTGGTCACTTTTTATGGTCTAAAACTTAAATTAATGTAAGTACATCCACGCTTTGGATTACAGTAACGCTTTACTTGTAACTGCCAGCAAGGCAGATTTTTATTTGGATAGACATATGCAAAATGAAAGATACATTTCTCAGTAGCAAAGATGGTTTAAACCAGGGGTGTCCCACTCCAGGCCTTGAGGGCCGGTGTCCTGCAGGTTTTAGATGTGTCCTTAATCCAACACAAAATTATAAATGGCTAAATTACCTTCTCAACATGTCTTGAAGTTCTCCAGAGGCCTGAAACTAATCATTTGCTTCAGGTGTGTTGACCCAGGGTGAGATCTAAAACCTGCAGGACACCGGCCCTTGAGGCCTGGAGTTGGACACACCTGGTTTAAATGAAAAGTGTCACATTAGTGATCATATTGGACATTATTTAACGGATAAAGGTTCATTCTCACAGAAAATATAGACTTGAGAAAAGTATTTGGTCCCGAATAAATAAATAAATAGTGTAGGCTCTTGTACAATCATATTTTGGGAAGGAAAAAGGTCTTATAGTCAGGATCTAGAAAAGTGTGGAAGTGCCTTTAGCTAACTTGATCTCTGACCTCAGTAAACATTTTACTGATGATTTTATTGCCTTTATTATGAGTTTTAAGTGCAACTGAAGACAGCATGATGTTCATTTCATAATTTTAGATCTCAATTAGATTAAAAGCAGGCTATGTTTTAGGGAACAGGTAGCTTTGAGTTTCAGGCCCATACATTGCTTATCCTGTCCTTTGGCAGTTCAGTCCCTGGCTGTTCCAGTCTGCATGCCAAAGTATTCTTGGGTGAGACACTGAACTCCAGTTTGCTGTCTGATGCAGCCATCAGAGTGTGCGTATTGGATAGAAAGCACTTAGGTAGAGCATAGGTAAAAAAAAAAAAAAAGAGCTTAAATGAATGGGTGAAAGAGGCAAGTTGTATAAAGTTCTTTGAGTGCTCAAGTAGAATATGCATTTTTATACATTCAGTAGTCAAAAAAGTCAATTTATGACTGCTGAAAAGACAAGAGCATTAACAAGCCTTAATGTGGACTCAGTGTAACTCATCTCAACTGGAATTACAAGGAATTACAGTGCTTCCTCTGGTCCTCAGAGAAATTCAGCCATAGTCACAAGTACAATCTATGGCTTAGAGCAAAAAGCAGCTTTGAATGATTAGATTGGTGGATGTTCGGAATAAGCTTTATATAAGATAGAAAAAGGAGCTTATATTGCTTCCCCCTCTAAATTGTGGCTTTGGTGTAGTAGTACATCATCCATCCATCCATCCGTCTTCTTCCACTTGTTCCATTCAGGGTCTCTGCTGGTCTGGAGTCTGTCCAGCTGTCATTGGCTAACAAGTGGGATGCTATGTAATGTTATGTTTTGTAAAAGAGTTTTATCACTTTTATACCAGTGAAGACTTTTAGCATTTCAGGTAAGCAAGGTCAGCATATCGGGTAGCAACATCATCCCAGCACACATAAATTGCTTTGCAACACCAAGAGATGTTGCAAACTAGAGACAACAGACAGTCAATTAGTCAGAAAGGATAATTCTGATTAACACTGTTTTCAGAGGCACAAAGCTGCTACTCGCAACTCGTGTTGGGGTGGATTTGGGTTCATAGTTTTAACACATGCATGGCACGAAAGTGTGAAAACATGGATGAGTGGGCATCATTAACAGATGAGAGGGAGGATAAGGGGATGACTGCTACATCTGCTTTTCCACTTCCTGTATTCATGTTTCGCCTCTTCTTACCTTTTTCTCTCCGACAGACACTTGAAAAGCTCTGGCATCTGTGACTTGCTTTGTTATAGCTCCAAGGGCTGCATTAGCTTGCTATTTGTGCCGCGAACTGTATACCAACTCTTCCACCCTGGTTTAAATATTTTATCTCATCTTAAAGCTGTATTGCAAATTATGCTCGTTTTGATACAGATATCAAAGGAAATATGGTGTGTTGGGTTGCTCAACTGCTGAGCGTTACACTGATCCCCCCAGGGTGCTTCATACTCTGCTTCAGCCTGTGGTTGCATGCTGTAAAGAAGCAGAACCAGCTGAATTTACCAGTAACACAGAGTGAAAATGTGGAGACAGATGGCAGATATAAAAGCACCGGAAAGACAACAATTATATATATTGTGAATGCATGAAGAAAAGTCTACCTTTTTATCTGCATCACTGCAAATGATAGTTTCCTTTTAAAAAGGTGATGGAATAAGAACAGCCTCATCTTAATAATAGTGTCTCTGTCTTACTTTTTTTTCCAGACACAGCATACGTACGCATTTTTATTAGCGACGTCAACGATAACAAGCCGGAGTTTGCACAGGCCTCCTATGAGGTCGATGTGGATGAGGACGCTGATGTGGGCTTTGCCATTCTCACAGTCAGCGCCAACGACGGGGACGAAGGTGGGTGGCACGGATAAAGGATTCTGTATGTACTTGTGCATTTCGGAATTTTGGGATATGTAGGAGTGATGATGGCGATGGCACTGTATGTTCAATATTGAGCACATTTTCTCCAGCTCATTGCTGAAGTGTTTTGCTTTCCCTTCACCAAAGAAAAACTTTCACCCTTCACTGCTTTTGTCTAACCCCCTATTACTTTGAGGAAAGGTTTGCAGTGTAAAACATGTAATAAAAAAAAACTGCAATACGAGAGGTTGAAACAGAAAACTGAACTCTTTTAATAAAACCTTTCAATGGTTTCAAAAAAAAAACATCTTTACTGTAGTCAAGGATTCTTATTCTTACTACAGCCTTTAAATTCCTGCTATTAATGTTGTCATTTTTTAAAAGTCATCAGTGGCAAATGGGTTTTATTCTAAAATAAACACTGTTTTCATTTGAGAAGGTGGTCCTGAGTTGATGTACCAGGTACTTTTAATTCCAGACATCTTAAAGACTGGTTCATCCTTTCACTGAACTTCCCTAATTAAAACCACTAATTATGGAGCCATGTTAGGATATAAGAGCTTTCCAAAGTCCCAAAATGAAAAAATTTATCTTTGTGGGGGAACACGCCAAGAAACTCAGCTGTCATGGCCAGAGGCAAATGTCAGCTCATGACAGAAAAGACAAGACCATAATTGCACTCAGGAAGAACACACATCTCTAACAGCTAATATTTAATGCATGTTTCCTGAAGTGGTAGCGACAGCAAGGAACAAAATCTACAGATTGTAAATAAAATAAAATATTAAATGCTCACTATAAGCAGCCAAAGCTATTTACAGTGGTGGGTGACTGAAACCGAGCTGAAAGAGAGTCTACGAGTCACGTTTGGACTTACTTGGGCAGAGAGAGGCGTGTGGGAAACAGTAGCTCTTTTTTGGCTATCAAAGCAGAGTGAATTAATGCCTTTGAGATAAAGAAACTGAACTGGAGTTTAAAAAATTAATAAAAAGAGCTTGTATGTAATACCGGAAAGATTCCCTCTATATTTATTTAACACTGTTTCATTTGACTTTTGAACATGAAAAGTTGAAAACTGATACATGTTCATCATCATAAGGTCAAAGGGGACCTAATTATGTTCATTTCTAGCTCCATATTTTTATTCCTGGATTCTTGGACTAGAATAGGTTTACATATCACAACTCCTTAGTTCTGAAGTAAACTGTAGTCATGGTAAAAAGTAGTAGTACACCTGCTTTCACTTCAGGTTTCATATCGGGGGGGAAATAGAAATGATCTAGTCTTCCCTGGTCTGTCTCTCTCCATGTGTTTGCTCCATGTGTTGTCCAATTATTTGGATTTTCTCTGTATTATTGTAGGGTCTGTACCATACAGTATAAAGTGCTTTGATGCACTTTGGTGCTATATAAATAAAACTGAATTGAATTAATAAAAACTAAGCCCAAATGCAGAAGTAGTGTGTGAAAAACTGAGTACATCTCTTGATATAACAGCTTGTTCGAAACACTTTTAGTAGCAATAACTTAGAAGTAATCATCTTCTGTGTCACCACAGCATTTCAGTCGGGTTGATGTCTGGACTGGGCCTTTGCAGCACCTTGATTCATTACTTTTTCAGCCATCCAGTTAGGATTTGCTGGTTTTTGGGATTATTGGCCCATGGCATGAGCCAACTCGGGCCAAGCTTCAGCTGTCGGCCAGGTGGCCTAACATTTGACTCTAGAAGACTTTGGTATACAGATGAGTTCATGCTCAACTCAATGACTGCAAGGTGCCCAGGTCTCTGGCTGCAACACAAACCCAAATCATCACCCCTCGACCGCTGTTCTTGATGTTCTTGTTGGTGTGAGATGTTTATGCTGATATGCTGTGACTGCAAACATGGTACTGTGCATTATGTGTACTTTGGCATGCAGACCGGAACGGGCAACGATCGAATCCAACAACCTTCCCTTTAGTAGATAACTTGCTCTGCTTCCCAAACTACAGCTGCCCCAATATGATAGGGTTGTGCTGTTCCTCTGAAGTTGTATTTACCTAATTTTCAGACCTGCAAAGAAGTAGATTATTTTTTATTATGTCCTGAAGAACAGAGAGAGCTGTGTATAATAGGTCCTCATTAGAGTAATAAATGCAGTTTTTGCAACCAACATGGATTTTCAGCCACCACAGGCCAATTGTATTGATTTATTTCCATATGATGAGATTAACATTGACTTTTCTTTTGTGTCCATATGTAGGGTTTCAGTTCTTTACACTTTATTTAATTCAGTTTTTACTAATGTATTAATAAGTGACAAAACTTAGTAAATACATTAGAAACATGGATATAACATAACCAACAAGACAATAAAAGCAAGCTGGCTGACTTGCTACAGTGTGACCGGTTAAACCAAGAAGAGCATAGTACTTTTAAAAATACGTCTCATGTAACTTGCATAAAGCCCTATTTTATAACTCAGTGTATTCAGTTTTGATATCTGTTTTCTGTAATAAAACTTTAAAACCGGATTTACAAATATGCCCCTGTTCATGTTACTTTTAAACAAAAAATAGTTATTTTGAACTTTTTGAAAGGCAGAAAAATATCATCCGTCTGAGAAAAAGAAATAGAAACACAGATGCTAGAAGCTCTTTATAGCTTGTAGCAGCTATATAATAAATTTAACTTTCTTCCTTTTTAAGATCTATTGAATGACAAAGAAGATTCCAAAAATTAGAAAGGAAACCTTCAAAAGATAATGTAGAAAGAGGTGTTTATGAATATAGTATATAAACTTACCTGCGTCTGGTTTCATTTGGCCTGGAATTTGCACAGATTTATTTCTAGTGTTATTCAACAAAGAGCTTTACACTTATAAGCCACACCCACACATTGACTCACATTTCCTGCAGTTTTATTTGTGTTAGTCTGATCACTGCTCATTTGTCAGCAAGCTTCCAGCAATCTGCCACTGTTGACTCAAACAGGAAACACAACTGCTGCAACTGAACTTGCGTGCAGTGATTTTTTTTTTTCACCGCAATCCAGATGTTGTAGCCAGTCTTCTGCCTTAACTGTCGTTTATAATTGCACCTGTAATTCAAATTGAATTGATAAAATGTTTCTGCCTACACTGACAGGCTCCACTTTTCACTTCTAGGCTTTTTTTTAAAAACATTGTGCACATCTGGAACATATTACGTGCCAGTTAGGGATCGCCCAGGAATCGGAAGCAGTGCCTGTGTTACAGACAAGAGAGGAAAATTAACTGTCAGGGCTGCATTAAAAAGGGGGGCTGACTCTTTGGGCTTCCGTCATGATTCAGACCACTTCAGTTTCACTCAGCGCAGAAATGGTGTTCGTGTATTTACCAGTGGTAGTGTTTTTGCCGATAAAACGTCCAGTGAATTAAACCTGTAAGCAAGTCGCTCACAATCCTTTTTAAAAACCAAAGCTATTCACTATTTAGATTTATTTATCATTAAATAATTTTTTCTTTTCCAAAACGGTAAAAATAAGCCTTAGAGAAGTAATTTTAAATTTCTGCTCATCAGTGCTTGCCTTAATATGCACACACACACACACACACACACACACACACACACACACACACACACACACACACACACACACACACACACACACACACACACACACACACACACAGAGCAACAGACTGCTGGAGTTCAGAATAAAGTTACCACCACAGGGAGCTGTAATGTGTGTGCATGCTTGATTTTTCTTCTTTCCTTGTGAGGAGTGCAGAATGTTAAGTTAATGAAGGAGGAAAAGAAGGAGATTGTTGAAGTGATTTCTACACTGCTGCCAGTAATGAGGACGGAACGATGCCTGTTCATATCACACAGCTAATATATAGTAGTTAGCCACAGTCATTAACAGTCCATGTAAAATAATTGCTGAAACCACTAGAGACAAGTGCAGTTTGAAGATGTAAAATGTTTGCATAGTTTCAAATGGCAATTTTGAACCTCTAGCGCACACTCTAGTTAATGACTCCTTTGATTGTCTGACATCTTTAAGAATGTTTAATTTCACTAAATAGCAAATCAAAAAGAAATAATAGCTACAAAAGTTCTTAGTGACACAAGCCCACTGGCAGTAGTACCCCCTTTTCCAACTCCACTGCAAGAACTTGAAACATCATAGTCCCTAAACTGTTTTTAAGGCCTCTTTTAGTAATTGCAGTTTTTAGGTACTTTCCCAGACTAAGAGGAAGTAATACAGTGTACGATGGCTGGTCAAATACTTGACTGCAGCAGCAGCAACTTCCATTAAATAGTGTTAAACTTGACTGAAACACTGGCCATGTTAACAAGAGCACTTACCATTCTTGGGGAAATGAAGAGGAGGAGGAAACAGGATTAGAGAGAAATAAAGGTGAATGACAAAAGGTGGCGTTTCATTACCAGCTGCAGAGTTTCTGTTTGCAGTGCAAAAGCAAAGAGAATCAAAAGGTGTAGTTTAAGGAGAACCTCCCCAGCAGTTACTTACCCCAACACTAGTTTCATCAAAGGTGATGTTTTTCTCTCTCCATGAAAGCTGAGTGCTGTTTAACTGGTGACTCGTGTCGCTGAATGTTCAATACAGCATAATTGAATATTTACTTTGATACTATTTTGTCTACATTACAATGACTTGAAAGGTTTGTTAGATCAAATATCAATTAAAAAAATCTCAAAACAAATCCCAAAATGGAAAATACTTTAAATTTGACTTTATGTTTTGATTATTGTATTTGTCTAGCATAAGATTACATAACAATAAAAATAAAAATAGAAGTAGTTATGGTAGTCTATGGTATTAGACAGTGAAAAACTGTAAAAAGGCATTCATTTGAACTGCCAATAGGTCAAAAGTCAAAGTCAGCTGTATTGTCAAAGACCATATGTACAGTCATACACAGGAATTTGAAATTGCAATGCTCCCATGGCCCTCAGTGTACACTAAAACAAAAAGATAAAAATAAAATAGGAGTCTTATGTACAACACAATGAAAAGCTACATTTCTACATGATCTTCTTTGTTTTTACTTCCTTAATTAACAAATTAAGTGAATGAATTATAATAAGATGATAACATTTTGAGTAATTTAATGTTTAAGTGACCGTGAACACTTTGCTTTCAATTGTAGGGTTATTTATACCATAAATGGTTAAGTTTAAACAGGACTGCTTAACATAACTTGTAGTATTATATATGCAACTAAAATGATTTTAACAAACATATGTACTGCACTTTTAATCTGCTGTGGAAAATTGCATGAAAATGATATAATGTTTTTAACAGCGACATATTATTTTTGTTGAATTCTGAATACGTCGGCGCTCCAAGTCTAAAATCTTTTTGTTCTTATTTCCAAAATTCTTTCTCTACCTCATTTAATCAATGCAAAGCATTTTTAATAAAATCTATTAGAAGCTGATCAACAAACGTTCCCCTAAATGCAATTACGCATAAAGCCAAGGTCTGCATCTCAATCGCTGTTGCATCTACCACCCTAATGTTAATATGAAAGGGAAAGGAGAACCCTCTGAAGACGAGATGGGATTCACAGCTTATTAATGAGATGAAAGTCAAGGAAGAGGAGAGGAGAATGCTCTAATCCAGATCGTTTTGTACCATCTGTCTGTTTTCATTTTAAATGAGACATTAGGGGATATACGTAATTGCATCCTTTCGGTTCACTCGCATTCTCTGTTTTTTTAGTTTGTCTGAATCACTTAAGTATTTGGAAAACCGCTGAGACCTAAAGGGGGAAAAAACACAGCAGAGGGAGTGATACAGCGGTTAAAACAAACAAACAAATGGAGAGAAAATTAATGTTTTTCCCAGCTGTGCCAATTTTAAAACTCCCATCTCCCTAGGTGCTGTATTTCACTTAAACTGTAATATGCAGACAACAAAACACAAATCGAGGAGAGACAGACGCACAAATCTGTGACTCCAGAGGATGTTTTCTGGACTTATCTTAACCTTAACTGCTTATTCCCTGATCCAAGCCTAAACCTTAAAACACATATTAACCTTGATTTAATCATTTAAATGAGATGGATTTGTTTTTGTCCCCTATTAGGAAGAAACTTATTCATAATTTAACCTAGTAAAATGATTTACGCTCCCACAAAGTGAGAAATACTTGGAGCACACAAAAAAACACAAAGACGAGTGTCAGGCCATTTTACCTGATTTGAATCCAATAGAACACCATTGGGGCAATTTGGAGAATTCCCTTATGAAGAAAGTAAAAGAGCATCAGAGAGAAGAAAAAATGCCTCTAAGGAACAGCAAAACAACTCTCCATAAATCAGTGAAACCCCTGAAAACACAAGTAAAAAATGGAACATCCACAAAGAGGACTGAGATATTTCACCGCAAATAAAGATATAAACGAATTTCTTTTGTATCTTATATTCACATAAGATTATCAGCGACGTGGTAAATAACCAAAGAAAGTCCAAAACACTTAGTGGCGACTGGTGAAATAACCCCTTGTACACTTTTCTTAACTTAAAAGCAAACAGTGACAGAGAAGAGTATGGCTGATAGACATATGACAAGATGGTCATTACATTAGAGGGTTACCAAGGCAACCCGAGCCTGACACATCTGCTAACAACAAGCTATCAGCTACAAAGTGATGTGCGATGGGCAAAATGCTGCCTGCATAGACATCCCTTTGGTTAAAACTCTAGTTAAGGCCCTCCTGTGTTACATGTGGAATACTCCCTGGTTTCCTGAATTTTGAGATGTTTTTAAGTAAGTTTCTATAATTATCAATTTAACAGTGTAAAGCTTTTTGCAGACTGTCAGGACAGACACTGTGTTTGTGTGTTTATTGTTTTTGTTTGTTTTTTGTGTGGTCCAGATGCTGTGATTGTCATAGAGACCTAAATCTGTTTACGAAATTTCATCATGGGAGTGTTTCTTCCTCATGAGGGGGAACTCTTTAGAAACCCTCATGTGATACTGGCAGTGTGTTATGAATTACCATCATGCACTTATCTTGCTGGTTTCTGAATACTAGAAATTAATCCTGTTACACAATATTCTAGGACACACACACAGCGATCCACTATTTTGTATTCATGAAATGCAACCTAGTAATGCTACAACCTCTGTGCATTGCTATCTGGACTTTGCAGTCAGCAGGTTCTCCTGGCCAGGTTTAGGCCAAAATCTGGACCCCAACACAACAAATGTATCTCGGTGTAATCCAGTGGTTCTCAAACTCTTTACATCGTTCCCCACATGGCAGGAAGAAATATTTTCACGCCCCATCTAAACAAAACAATGACAGAAAAGCCTAGCTGCAGCTTTATTTAGATCATAAACTCATTCACAATCAATCCTTCAGTACTTTTTGTTTTAAACAAACAACTTTCCTTTCAGACAACTATTTGTAACTTTTGTCACTAGACTGCTTCATCAGACTGCACCATTTCTTCAAAAAAGCAACACATTAAATAGAATATGAACATTGCCAAACATGGGAAATAAAGTTCAGTCTTAGTCTTGTTAAAAAAAAGGAAAAAAGACATCCAGAAATTTGTTAACAGAGATGAAAAATATATAATTTAGTGAGGGTTTAATACTAATCACTCTTAGTGGCTGCAGTGAGCCTGTTTTTGACAGCAGAGCTGTGGTGGGGCGTGGTCTGCGGCGCGGAAGCGGGGGAGGTGGATGCACCTGAGCAGCGTCCCCAATAACGCCTCACCGGCGTGCCAAAGTAGGTGTCCCAGTCAAAATTTGTTTCCTTTGCATCAGGAGCATTCACTGTGCAGGGAGAGCGGATCCATCTGACTCTGCCTCCGTTACAACATACTAGACGTGGGAGTAATAAACCGTTGTGGTGAAAAATTGTGTTGTTACATTACCGTTCAGTTTGGGGGTTACAACAGAACTTGGTACATTGATTGTTCTCACGTATTATCAGACGGGATTGTTTCAATAAACCAAGGACATTTTGACTGATAATTATTTGTATTCTTCTCTAACTGTACAGAGCTAAAACCTCCAAAATATCAGGAGTAGTTAGTCATTATCAGAGGTGTTTGTGAACTAAAAATCAGGAATGTGGGATACTGTTTGTCCGTGATTTGGACAGCCCAGTGCGTGCTCCCGACGAAGGGGAAACAAATTCTGTCGTGGATACCTACTTTGGCACGACCTCGGACCACAGATTCGCACCTTTCAGTACACTCTGCAGCTATCTGTTGCAGCAGATCCACATATTATTAACATAACTGACGCAAATGTCTTTATTCCGCCGTAAAAGTGATTCTGATGTTAAACATTAGTTCCGCATGACTTTTCTGCCAGGTGATTTGCGCCCCACCTGTCAAAACTCTGGTCAAACTCTTTGAGAACCACTGGTGTAATCTGACCAAAGAATGTGCTCCTGATATTCATCAGGCTTCTTTTCATTTTCTTTGGCAATATTTAGTATTGAAGTATTGCATCAAAGCACTAGAGAGGGTTTATTTCTCGGACTATTAAGATATTACGCAGTGTCATTTAAACTCTGCAAGCTGCCAGAAACATTCATGTTAGGTCAATGTTTGATTCTAAATTGACAGTGAGATCGTTCATAGATTAGAGCCTGATTGAATGTGGGTTGTACTCTGAATTGTACAAGCCATGTTTGTGGTCAATACGAACTCTTATTTGCACTCGTTGACCTGGTAAGTCTGAAGTTATTGTTTTATGTATTGTTTTTTTTAAATGATTGAACAAGTAGCAGACTGCCCATAACGTTATTTATTTGGAGGAAATCACTTTTGATTAGTGGTACTACAGCTCTTTCCGGACCTCGTGATTGCTGCCGCAAACATTTTGCTCAGATTGTGGCAGTTCTTTCCAGTGTGGAAACATAATGTAGGTCCATAGGGTTAAAACTGAGAAAATTCTGAAGTTTAGAGGTAATTTTTACAATGCAAATTTGTAGGGTTTCTGTCTATACAGGTTTTCTAATTATTGTCTCATGTGTCTACGACCTGTGAGCACAGTTAGAACTCTGTTTAAAAGACACATAAAAAAGTACTTTACATATTGATAAATGGCATTTTATGCGATCTTGAACTGGGTGCACTCACTTTTGTTGTATTTTGCTACCTTTATATGAATTCCCACATGCGTCTTTGTTAATGTAAACACCACCGTCTGAATTCTGTTCACATTCCTCTGACAATAAGTTTACTTTGACTTCAGTAAGTCTGCTAACGGTGAAAGGTTTTATTCTTGGCTGCACAATAGGTGTTCTTTAGGACACAACTTTTCCAAAACCATCGGTATCATGGAAATCATTCATCTTCAGTTGAAAAGAGAGCTTAGTGTCATTTCCTTGAGAGTTATGATATTAAGAAAATATCCACAATTCGGCATTTATACAAAACCACTAAACAGCTTTCAGTGCAATGTTACTTGAATGGGCTGTAAATGGTAAATGGCCTGTATTTGTATAGTGCTTTACACAACCAGTCATCCACACATTCACACACACATTCACACACTGGTGGTGGCAGCTACATGTAGCCACAGCCACCCTGGGGCGCACTGACAGAGGCGAGCACCCAAGTCCTAACACTTACTTTGATGTCTTGTGCAGTTTGTTCACATCCATGCTCACAAGCAATACACACTACTTCTACCAAAGACTGCGCCCGACATAGAAAGCTAATAGATAACATTAACAACAACAATTAGGAGATGGATTGTATTTATTGGTATTTTTTGCAGTTTTCTGGCTTTGTAACAATGTTAACGCCCTTAAAAGCAATTTAAATCCCACTGTTGTCAGATTTAATAGCTTAAAAGGCTGGATTGCTATAATCTTCTGATTGATAATTGATGTTTTGTGATCAAGTATCTGGGATCCATCCAGGAATAATTGGTAGTACATTTGCATGCTGCACTTTTTAATTATTTTTAGTGAACAAGTGTATTTTTTAAATATCCCATAAAGAAGAACAAGTATTTGATTTAAAGTCTTCAGTTTGAAGAATAAACAGTATGCATAAATTTCTCTTTTTAAAAATGGGTGAATTTCTGTGTAGTTTGGAAGGATTGGTAGAAATAATTGGCACATATCTATTTGTATTGTTGGTAAAGGTCATAATTGATTTTGTGATCAAATTGTTAGAGTCAGAGGTAACGTAAAGCCTTTTTCTTTTCTGTGAATGGCTCTAAAATATCTGATTTTTACTTTTCAAGAGATTTCTTGTCACGTGGATGAAATTCTTACATGTTAGGCAATGGCAATCACCTCTGTAAGGACGGACGCTGGCTCCTTTTCAGATCTAAGACTTAATATCTGAATTCTGTTCTGTCAGCTAAAGCAGGCTGCTGTCTGTCCCTGTTAACTGAGACAGATCTTGGGTCTAGCAGAAACCAGCAGTACTGAGTGAAATGGGTACTGCTAGCCCGTGGGGGATCAAGCCTTCACCAAAGCTCTTTCTTTTTACAAATACAAAAACTAAACTCCATAACTTTTCCGCTCTACAGCTCCAAAAAGATTTACATACTATACTTTGGTTTATTTCTACTGTCACTGTTAATTTGTCTTCATCCTTACACTGGTTTGCAGGTGGAAACGCTAAGCTGCGGTACCAGATCACATCAGGAAACACAGGAGGGGTGTTTGATGTGGAACCAGAGGTGGGCACTATCTTTATAGCCCAGCCTCTGGACTACGAACAGAACAAACGGTAGGAACACACTCAGAGAAGAATCCTCCAAGCTTGCTGAACGATTGTCCATCCCTGACAAAGTTGAAACTTGTGTTCAGGTACAAGCTTCATCTTCTGGCTTCAGATGGGAAGTGGGAAGATTACACGACTGTGACAGTAAACGTGGTCAACAAGAATGACGAGGCTCCGGTGTTTACTGTTAACGAGTACTACGGCAGCGTAACAGAGGAGCTGGATGGTTCTCCAGTGTTTGTGTTGCAGGTACAGTCCAAGCTTACTAGTATTGTTTCTTCATATGACTAGTAAGAGAAGGAATAAACTATATTCTACATAAATATGTTCACTGATGCATTGCTGCTGAGTTTTGTCAGTTTATTTATTTGCCACTTTGAGCTACAAACATGAAAATAAATAGCACTACAGGCCAACAGAGAAGACGGTATTTAAGTTTGAGGTGAACTCTCCCTTAAACCTCTCACGCTTCTCAAAAAAAAGAGTAGAGGCTATGCAGCAAATAATGTCACAAAGGTTGTTTAAACAATGCTGTGTTGGTACTAAGAGACCCAAGATAATATTCCCCACAACATCACAGCACCAGCCTGAGCCACTCATACAAGACAGGATGGATCCATGTGAAAACTGACTCATCGGATCAGGCTATAGCTTTTCAGGTTTCTGTTGTTCAATTCTGGTGAGCCTCAGTTTCCTGTTCTTAGCTTACAGGAGTGGCTCCCGGTGTCTTCTGCTGCATGCACTTCTGCATATTCTGGTTGATAAAATTAGTTGTTGCGAGTTGCTGTTACCTTCCTATGAGCTCATATCTATCTAGTCAATTTGCTTTGAGCTCTGGCTGCTCTAAACTAAGTTTTCTTTCTTTATTTATTTAGTTATTGTTTGTGGATCTGCATGATGTCACAGAGAGAAGATATATTCATACGAGCTTTGATTGTTACACCGAAGCCCCACCAACCATGTCAATCAGTAGAAAGTTGGCTTAAAGAGAAATGAGCCAAAGCAGCTTGTTTTAGACGCAGGGTGAACTTAAGGGGGTGAATAAGTGAGGGTTATTTTAAACAATGAATTATACAGAGTTACTCTGGTATAGCCCAAGCATAAAAATATGCAGCTGATACTGATCATAACAGGTTCTCTTCAAAGAAGCAACCGGAGACATTTTTTAACCAGCGCCTGTAGCTAATATTAAGCAGTATTTTTAATTTAATAACATTTAACAGCTGCCAGAAGAAAAAGAGAATTTTATTTTCTACCGCTCTCTGGTCCTCGGAGGAGTAAGATGTCTAAATAGAAAGTCTTAGGTAGACCACAACAGTAACACAGGTAAATCTGATGTCATTTCCCTTTTACAAACCCACGTAAAACTCAAACTGTTTCTTTTGTTTAACTGCATATTTGTTGATTATGTTGAAGGAGGTATTTGAGTTTTGTTGACTATGTGGGTTATTAAATTGTACATGTGTACACATCAAGTTTGGGTTTCACAAATGTCTCTAATATGTGGATTTAATACTCGTCTGTAGAAGCACACATACATTTTTGCTCTCAGTCATTCTGCAATTACTGTGTTAAGTTAAAGCAACTTTGGCCTGACCTGATGTTACTGCTGCTAATGTGTTGAAGATGAGCAAAATGTGCAGACAGAAGAGGGGGAGGAAAGGTGAGGCTTGGGGTTAAAAAGATGGCCCTTTGCCAGATTTAAATACCAGAGAGTACAAAGCTGCACAGGGCACTTATGGAGTGCTGTGAGTCGTGATATCACAACCAAGTCAGCAACGGTGTAAAAGCTCCGTGATTGTAAGATTGTTGCCTCGCCTGGTTCACTGTGCCTTTCACATTGTAGGTAACGGCAACTGACCCAGATAAGGACGCTGACCAGGAGGCCCTGCGTTACTCTCTCCACGGCCAAGGTGCAGACAGTGAATTCATAATTGATGAGGTCACAGGGAAGATCTATGCCCAGCGGACGCTTGACCGCGAGGAGCGCGCTGTCTGGCGTTTCGTTGTCCTGGCCACAGATGAGGGCGGCGAAGGTCTGACGGGTTTCACAGATGTCATCATCAATGTATGGGACATAAATGACAACGCGCCCATCTTCACGTGCGCTCCCAGCTGTCACGGAGAAGTAGCAGAGAACTCAGCAGCAGGGACATCGGTGATGGAAATGACGGCGACCGACCTGGATGACTCAGCTGTGGGGCAGAACGCTGTGCTCTCTTACAGGATTGTGGGTAGTTTAGATGCCACTAATGCAGAGCTGGGCGGAGTCCCCACCTTCTCAGAAATGTTTACCATCAATCCCACCACAGGCACCATCACTGTAGGCATAGGTGGGCTAGACCGGGAACAAGTTGAGTCTTACCTCCTGGTGGTAGAAGCCAGGGATGGGGGAGGGATGGCAGGAACGGGAACTGCTACTATTCTGATCAAAGATGTGAACGACCACGCTCCGAGGTTCACTGATCACTCCTGCCTGGCAAGGATTTCTGAGAACGCAGAGCCCAATGCAGAGGTGGGTGGCTGGTGTTGCTATCACAAAAACAATACTCCTTAAATGGTAAATGGCCTGCATTTGTATAGCGCTTTTCTAGTCCTTAAGGACCCCAAAGCGCTTCACACTACATTCAGTCATTCACCCATTCACACACACATTCACACACTGGCGATGGCAAGCTACATTGTAGCTTACTCAGCCAGTGTTCATGGGTCTGGTGGACCCACTAGAGTTTTGGCTTTCCAAATTAACACTATCAAACAATTTTATGTTAAATTACTCAACAGATGTTTACTTCATCCCAATTACAAGACATATGAACAGCAAACATGGTTAATTTTTTCCCTTTACCTTTGTTAGATCACATTTATGAATTAATGTGCTTCTCGTTTTTCTTTTATATAAAATGTTATAAATAAATCAGTTATAATCAAGTGGAGTGAGTGGAAAGACACAACACATTTACACGTGAAAAAATAATTAATTGTTTAATTTTTCTTTTGAAAAAAACTGAACACGGGTCTCACAGACCCGAACACCATACAAGGGTTAATACAGCAAGATAAATGTCCCTGAGCAGTGAAAGGGACAAAAATTATTACAACCACTCAGTTTATGAGTGTGTTTCAGAGCCAACCTCCTTCAACTTTGTTTGGCAGGTTCTATACTTTTATACTTTTTGGCCACACCAGGGGCAAGCTGCACATCGAGTCCAACAGCAGCAACAATCCCAACAATTCCTATTGTTGGAATAGTTGCTGGTACAATTCCTATATTTAACATCTGCAACAAAATCATCCCAGATCTTTTAGTGTCGCCTTTTTTAGCTGACACTAAAAGATCTGAAACAATAAAACCAAAGGCATCAACAAGCACAGAACTACAACATTGTGGTAATTTGTTTATTAGTGTGTTTGAAAAACAAAAATAAATAACAAGAAAACATGCAAGTTTGGCTGCATTCCATTGTGACCAGATATAATTATTTTTTGGAATCAAACTTGCTGAATGGCTCGTGCATTATGAGAATGATTGGATTCTGGTATCTTCACAAATCTTGAAATTAAATTCACATTAAAACTTAACACCTAATATTCATCTGACAAGCTGCAGGTTTCATTCGTGTTTCTTACAGGAGATTATTAGACCAGCCATGACTTTTAATCAGACCTCAAAATTCATAGGTTCAGAGGTGAGTTCTTTGTTTTCCTAAGTGGAACTAGTTTGCAGTAGGGTTGTCTTAGAAAAGCAAGAAACTCTTGATCACCAGTTTTACATGAGAGATAGATGCTCAGAGGAGGGAACTGCTATTCCATTGTTAAATGGGCCTTTATGTCAACGTTTTCAGTACAATTCAGTTTTATACTGCACTGCATCATGGGAAGTCCTCTGTGTGGATGGGGCAGGGATATTGATAATCCTATTCTTAACAAATGAACACAGTCGGGAGTTATTTTTGCAAGCTTTCCTGTATCATATTGAAAATGATGGATAATTTGCTCTTGTCAGAAATGTGCAGAGACAGTCATGTCCATGCTTATCGTAACTACATTCAGAAAACCTGGGTTATCTTTATTGTTCGGAGATTTAGCACTTTGCTTTTTATTTTTTTATTGTCAAAATGTAAATAGCCAGTTCCCTTAACACAATGTAATTGCTGGTTGTAACTTGTTCTAAGGTCTTGGATCTTGCAGCAGAGGACAGGGACATTGGTGAAAACGCCCAGCTGACCTTTAGTGTTGTGTCTGGAGACCAGGAGCAAAAGTTCTATATGGTCAGTCACAAGCAGGAGCAGCGCGGCACCTTGCGGCTTAAGAAACGTCTGGACTACGAACGGCACAGCGAGCAGAGGTTCAACCTGACACTGAAGGTACGTGGAAGGCATTTCAATTACAAAGGCTTTCACTATTGAAAATGACTTTGATTCAGATTTCTCTCTAATTCATTGGATTCCTTTTCATAATAGTCATGTGAACCTTCAGCTGACAGTATGAAACATGTGAATGGAATATGGAAAATTACACAGAATTTAAGGTTTTAAAAATAAATTGATTTTTAATCAGCGTTTAAAGTTTGGCTGCATTCACATGCAGAACAATCCTGGAAAGTTTTGAGTATTGTCAAAACTGATGGGAGGACAGGCTTTTAGAATTTTGTAAGCAATGATCATAAATCTCATAAACCAACCTGTCAGCCCTTCCATCAACAGCTAACGTAAAGAGTTGTGAAGGTGAAGACAATAGCATAAAGGCAGTCTGACAGTGTCAGTGTCATATGTCAGTTACAGATAAGAATAAGAAAAGTCCCCCAGGCAAGTTTTTATACTGGTAGAACTGACAGAAAGTTGCTGGAAAGTAACCTCGAATTCTAAAAGGATATAAATGGATATAAGTGTTGCACACCCAGAGGAACCCAGAGGAACCCTCTATCTGCTTTTTTATAATTGATGATTTAAAAAAAATTCACCAATGCTTTCGAACTGGCCAATTTGAAGACAACTTAAGCTGCTCTTCCTTTATGATATGAGCCAATCCAAACACTTCCTCCTACATATAGTAGTCTTAATTCTTTTCTTTGATTCTTAGAAGTTACAAGAATACAACCAAGTTACACTGGTTGTGTCACATAAAGCCTTTTTACTGTTAACATTGCAGTTTTTGTGTGTTTTCTTCGATATTTGCAGTCAAGCTTCTCACAGAAACTACTGCAACATGCTAATTAATGTTTTTAACTTTCCCAATGGTGAATAATTGGCTTCATACTCTGATTTAATATTTTTCTTTTTACGCCTCCTTAACCTCTTAAAATTAAATTAAAATTAAACTCTACTCTTGTTTGGTTACCTCGTTAAGGGCAACAACATTTTTGTTGTCCTAAACAAACAATCCATAAGCCACATCCCAATAACAACTTTGTCAAAGTGATGCAAAAATCTCGTGGCATGACACTTCTTCTGTAAAAAAAATTAATGTCTTTATTTGCTTTTGTCTGATTATTTTAGGTAAGCTGTTGGCTCTGGAAACTTGGAAGTCTGCTCGGGAAAATAATTGCAAAAACAATAACTGTTTAGTGCACTGTGAAATTATTTTGGCTCTAATTACAAGAAGTATCGAGTTCATGATCTTTGTTATTATGCATGTGTGTGATATTTGTGCGCTTCCTGTTTTAGGTTGAAGACCTGGACTTCTCCAGCCTTCTGCACTGTGTGGTGGAGGTGGAGGACTATAACGATCACGCTCCTGTCTTCATTCCACACTTCATGTCACTTGCTCCACTACCTGAGGACATTGTTGTGGGAACCAGTGTGGCCCATTTAGTAGCCAGCGACTCTGATTCAGGCCAGAACCGTGACATCACCTATAGCTTGTCAGAGGACTCAGACCCTGAGGGTCTGTTCACCATTGATCAGTCCGGTCTGCTGTCAGTGGCTCGGCCTCTGGATCGGGAAAGGATACCCCAGCATCACTTAGTTGTCATTGCGACTGATCACGGTGTTCCAGCTCTGACAGGCAGCGCCACAGTTCAGCTGCCTCTGTTGGATGTGAATGATAACGGACCAGAGTTTGAAGCAGCGTACTCTCCAATAGTCTTTGAGAATGTGTCTGGACCGCAGGTAGGTTTAATCCCATATAGCATACTGTACTGTTATGTATAGATTTTCATAAAGACGAAGCAAATGATAATGATTGACTGTGTGGTTAAAAAATCTTCAGTGAACAAAGCTACAACCCCTCATCCTTTTTCATCTTGTTTAGGTAGTAAGGTTGAACCAAACGTCGACCCTCCTTCAAGCTGTGGATCACGACTCGCCTGAGAATGGTCCTCCTTTCCACTTTGCCGTCCCCCCTGAATATCGCTACAGCAACGATTTCTACCTTCAGGACAATCTCAACGGCACAGCCACACTAACAGCTTTGAGGACATTTGACCGCGAGCGCCAGAAAGAGTTTCTCATTCCTATTATTATGAGTGACAGTGGAAGTCCAGCCAAGACAGTGACCAGCACCCTGACTGTGACCATCGGTGACCAAAATGATCATGCACACGTGGCAGGGGAGAAGAAAATTTTCATTAATAGTCACAGGGGTGAGTAGGCGGTGGTGAAAAAGTAAAACTGAATGCATAAATGTACTTGTTTTTCACCAATTAGTGTGTTTTCATAATATTTGGAAGTCATTATAATTCACATTTAAATCCAGGTATCTGCCCAGCCCGACTCTGTGCTATCAACAATCACCTTGAGGCAAAACCACCTTTTTCTGGCCTTCACAGATTAGCTGCACGACACCGATTGGAGGGTTTATTTGAAAATTCCCTTTTGTCTTTAGGGTGATTTTATTTTACTTTGTCAAATTAAAAGTCTGTCTCTTTGTGAATTTAACATTATTTGACAGACGGAGGTCGGTGGGAAAGTTTTAAAATGTCGCTCAACCAGCATCTACTTAATAAAACAGCCTTCATCTACTTTTTAAAGCACATTTTGAACTTTGCCCTCAAACTTTTCTCTCTCTGTAGGTGACTCTCTTAGTGCCAGCTAATTAATTCCTAATCAGTGAGCAGTAATTAAAACACACAAACAGACACACACACACACTGTGTTTATTGTGTTTTTCACCTCCGCCTCAACTCTTCCATTGTCACTACATCATCATTCCCCACATGATCACTATTTAGTTGCCGTGACTCCCACGGTGCCATTCTAAGGGTCACAAAGGCAAATAGTGCTCGATTTGACACACAGTTAATTACACTTTAAATGTTTATTCTCTGACAGCGTACTGCGTTTCTGGTCTGTCTGAACTCAGGCAGTGAATCTCAGATTTTTAGTCCCAGAAAGCGTCCATGTAGTTTTCAGACTTACACAGGCTTCACGGCACACTGCGTTGTCAGTTAGGTTGAGTTATGCATTAGAAGTACACGTCAGGCAGTTAAGGCCTTGCTGCCTCTCTGTTGATAGGTACAGTACGTCGCTTTTGTTTATATGCTTGCACTTGGATTAGCAATGCTTCATCTTCTTTTGCCATTCAGAGCTACAAATGCACATTTCAGTGGTGTTGAACTCTTCTCAAAAGTTAAGTTTCACAAAGACAATCCAGCTAAAATTCAACATGTCAAGGTCTGCCTTTTAAATTTTGAAGGGTACCCTGTGAATAATTCCCACATGGTACAGTGTGAGGAATTGGAGGAGAAAGAGTAATGACAACAACACTTCTTTCTACTTGATTATAATCATTATGCATTCAAACAGCATTTTCTCTTTTGCATTTCTTTCTCCCAGTGTCACCTGCAATGTCACTTCTCAGTTTTGCTGAGACCTGAGTGTCTTTGGATATTTTGCTGTTTCTGCTGTTTTTCACTATGTTTGTACATTGTTGATTTTGTTTTCCTGTGTTTGAAAAGCTACTGTTTGTAGTGTTGTGATTTCAAGGCTTTTCCACTTTTTCTTTATTCTAATGAATGTAAAACACATGAAGCACACACACTTAAACACATGTACAGTATATATCAATCCAAAAGCAAAAACAGAGGGTTATCCTTTAATTCTCCGACATATTTAGTGCTGCTGAATCATTCTCACGCAGACTGATTAACGGATGCATTTTCTCTTTTCAGGCCGTATGCCAACTACAGTGCTCGGAAAGGTCTACTCTCCTGACCCAGATGATTGGGACAACAAGACGTATGTCTTTGAAGGACATGTGCCAAGGTAAATTAAAACAAATTAATTCAATGGGTCAGCAGTTTCTAATCAGAAATGTGTCATAAGCTATTTTAAATGAGTGCGAATGATGGCAGGGCATCTACTCTTTCCAAGAAATGTCTAACATCCTGACGTCAGTGATGCAGGAGTTTCTGTGTGCCAGATTACTTCTTTCATACCCTGAACCAAGTTGCCTTTTACGGCTAATCAGCGGCACCTCCTTGTTTTTTAGTCGTTAGATTGATTTAGACATTTAAATAGTGCAAAGCAACAACTCCCGGAGCGAAATATCCATCTTTGTTTATTACCATCCTATTTTTCTATTACCATTACCATCCTGTCCAATTTTCTTCCTCTGATTCTATTTCCTCAATGCCTCTTCTCAATTTCTCTTTCCATTTTTGTTGTTAATGCATGTGTGTTTTCCTGCCGTCGGATGACGATGTTCTGTTTGTGCCAATACTCTGCTTGAGAGTTTCACTTGCCAAAAGTGACACTGAGCCACAACGCTTTGCACTTTGACAATCTCCCACACACATGCACAGACGAGTCCCGAAGTGACACTCCGGTACCCTATGACACCTTCGTCTTCATCTTTCATGCTGTGTTGAACTCAAAATGACAAACTTTGCTACTTTTTCTCTCAAAGTCAGAGTTCAGGCTTTATGAAGGACTGGGTGCAATATAAGGTATCAGAACTTCACGACAGCTCTCATCTCGTCATGGTTCAAACCCGACTTAAGTTCAGAACACACCGTTGTGCTTTTCTTAATACATATCATACTATAGCGCACTCACCTCTGCTTTTAGAGTTCTGTGCAAAAGTCTCATATTTTGCTTAAAATTAGACAGGCTTTCATGTAACATTGGACACTGGTTGCTTTTTCACTCATTTTTAGTCCAGTCCTTGTACCTGGCCACATAAAAGTGGCTCCTAACTTAAGGGATGAATTGATGTTGTGTCTACATGTTGTGTCTCTTAGAAAACTAAGCAGAGGACTCACTTTGTGAATAGCAGCCTGTTGCAAAAATGCATAATTTGTTCCCATTTTCTTTTTTGTCTAAAAAAAATGCCAAATGTAACACAGTTTGACAGGTGTAGAAGAATATTTTTGCAGCAATAAAGTGATTCCCAAAAAGCTATAAGCTGAAAACTTCACATGTCTTGGCAGTCTGTCAGTTTATCCTTAAGATGGGTGAAGAGTTGCAGGCGTAAAAAACATCATATCTGATATCATATCTCACAGTACAATAATATTGAATGGGTTGCATTGTTGTATTTTGTCATGTTTCTCAGGTCTTTGTCTGAATTTCTACGAACATTATTGCTAAGGATTGTCTTATTGCATTGGAGTCACACTGGGTTAAATATGTACACTTGGGTTTTAAGGGGTATTTATTATTTTCTTCTTTTTTTTGGGTTGTATGGAAGCCCCAAACGCAATTTCATTGTTCTTGACAATGACAATAAATAAATAAATAAATACTAAATACTAATACTAAATACTGCAGCAGATGAACATTGGCTGACAGTCATGTTGGTTATACCAAATACCGACTTTTAAGATTGTTAGAATTGTGCAAACTCTGTTTTTGCCTTATACATGTATGTTTGCAGACTAAATCTGTTTCCCATTTTTCCAAGCAAAATGTGGTGGAGATGAGGGGAGGTTCAAGACCTACTGTGTGTTTCTATTTCAGTTCACCAAACAGTATTTTCAGTGTTTGGGTGTGGATGTTCTACTGTTTTCTACTGCGTTGTTTAGCTAAACAGTGCAGGGGAAAAAATAAGTAAAAAATAAATGTTCTGGTGGAACAATGTTTTCCACAAAGTGGAGGAGTACAAACATACTCTGGACGGGGGTACCAACATATATGCAATCACATGTTTGTCTAACAAGCAATAACTAATAGGACGATGTGTTAGATAAACAAAAAAGTTGAAATCCAGTCGCTACTTTAGCATGATTTCTAAATAAAAACTCACTTTTTTGCCAAATGTATGGCCAGTGGTTAAAATGTTTTGAATTTCTAAAATAAACAGATGATAAAACAAGATAATAGTTTAAATCGTTAGCCAAACAGAACAAACAGAACCAATGAAATAAGTCTTAAAGTTGTGAATAGATTATTGAAATTATTGAAAGCTAGGGCTGGTTAAAGTGTTTTTTGATGAAACAATACAAAGTATGCTGAGTAAGGCTGTCGAAGCTGTTATATTTTGTCAATGGTCCTGGCACACGTTTTGCACAGCCGGCTACACGGAGAGACCTGTGCTGTTTGTGCAGCTTGGAGGATTACTTGTTTTGATTAAATTTTAGTTGTTAGTTGTGATTTTCTTTCATTTTCATGCCACATTAAGGACACCTGAAGTGGTGATGCAAGCACTAAGATATCAAACTAATTCCAGCATACAGCTGGTCTGCCTGCCAGTCCAGGGATGATTCAGTTTTGCTCGTTTGAGTTGGGTTAATGATCTCTAGGTGAGAGATGGGGTGACGTTTTATGTAATGTGTATGTAGACACAGTCATCTGGGGTAGCATTGTGCAAAATGGTAAGACACCAGAAGAAAGACAAGTGTTGGCACCAGAAACAACCTGTAACAAAATAGTTCACATAAGGGTCAATAGAATCAGGTTTCAGCATATTCAGATGTACTAAATGAGGAACCACTGATAGTTTAACCAGTTAAAACAGTAAAATTGTCTTTCAGTGATGTCAATCCTGGAATTAAGTGCTAGACCTAAGACGTGATGAATGCCACAGCATGTGCTGTAAAATGAGTTAAAACAGCTCTTGTCTCCACAAGTGGTTTATTATTTGATTTGCCAAGGTTCTGCTTTGGATTTCCTCTCTAATTAAACTTGAATGAGCTCATTTACTGTACAAAGGGAGCATGGAGACAAGGACCAAGCAAAATTGCTTCCTTGCATGTCTTTGTGCCTATTAGTCAGTCTCATTTTCCCCCTTGCCTCCCTCTCCCTAATGCAACGTCTCTACTCACTTTCTATTATTGTCCCAGAGGGCAATTGATTAACAGAGTAAACACTAAAATCCAGAATAAAAGTCCAGGCTGAAAGGGATGAAAGAATATTTATTTTGGACTGTCTTCAGCTTGGACAGTTGTATCAGAAGTGCAGCCAACTGAAAGAGGAAAAAGTGTGCATATAATTTGAGCTTTTATGTTAGGTAACATATTCATAAACTGTTTCATTAATTCACACTTTTTACGTAATATTAGAGTAACAGTTTTGTATATAGGAGATCACAGTTTGGTATGCTGATCCGTGTGCCAGCAGCATACCAAAACAATCATGTTGGATGAATCAGTGAAATTCCAGATTATGTTTACTTGCAACATTTCTGTAAATTGAATACCATTGTCACCGATGTTCCCTCTAAGCTGCGCGGGTGCGCAATTGCGCATTGCTGGCACAGTCTCTGCGCACAGAAAACCTGCACAAAAAAAATCTAACCTGAATTGAAATTAAAATTAATACATTAACATATCACAACAATAACATCATCACTTCTGTTTGGTATGATGCCATTAAATGTCTTTAACAGCGTGTGTTGTTGCAAATACCTTCTCCGTGACATGTTATTTACAATTTAGAAAACCTTAAATTTTCTAAAGCTTTTACTAAAGTCTGACTTTTCTAATAACTCCTTTTTGGAGTATTACCTCTTATCATAGCAAATAAACATGTTAGAAATTTGTATATGGCCCAGTCACACTCAAGTAAAAACGAGGACAATGACTGGGGAAAATCAGTAGTTGTGTGGTATTTAATATTTCTACGTTCAGTGACAATTTACAAGCAGTTACGATGACGCGCTGGATGCCCAGAGGGTGACTATCCGACTCCCTCAGTCAGAAGGAGATTCCACTGTTGACGATTTATCTCGGTTAACTGCTTAATTTGCAACTTAAAACCATTCAATCATGAACTGATAGCAGGGTGACTTTGTCTTAACGCTGGTTCGTTTTGTTTTCACCATTTCAAAAACAACAAGGTCACAAGTTTAGTTGTGTGTTCCCTCCAGCCACTGTTTTCCCCAGTGTGATTGCAGCATTAGCCAGCCTGCAACGAGTCTGCCAGTATTTAAAATAAAGAATCCAACTTCTAGTTCCTGCTATTTGGTATATTTGCCATTCCATCGGATTAAAGCTACCTAAGGACATGAACTACAACATAATTCTTTAAATACTGTGCTGTACACTATACAAACCATAGACATTAGGCATTCAGTCATACTTTCCAGTTAGCTATTTAACCCACTGATAACTGAAAATTACAGGTCTTTACAAACTCTCAAAGACATAAAGCCATGTGATCAGTGTGCCTCTCCATTGGTGAATCCTATAGATTCAGCAGCTTGAGACTGTGTAGCGCAGTCAATGAACCGTGTTTACCTGCACTGAAATGTAATGCTGCAAACACATCATTCAGTCTTAGGTGATTGTGTCAGCTGTAGCTAGGAGGTTGGTGCATTTGTTAGCTACTTGAATGACCTCCACCTTCACAGAATGCATTATATTACCAGTAATTACTTCTTATATAACTGCACCGGTTAGCAGCTTGCTTTTGAGGGATGTTGGCTGAATACATGAAAGACAGGTTTTCATGTGTAGTTAAATGAGGGTGACAAACTTCATCACCCCTGTTGACCGCTCGTCTTATGTGAAATGGCAGAAAAGCATCTGAATGGGTTCCTTTTCTGATTTGGGTACTTGTGTTTTATTTCTTTCCATCAGTTACTTTATTCTGAACAAGCGAACTGGTTTCCTGATCATCAAAGAGAACGCCCCACCAGGCACCTACCAGTTCCAGGTTCGGGTGTCAGATGGAATTTGGCCAGATGCTGTCTCCACTGTTACCGTACACGTGAGGGAACTCCGAGATGACGCCATCTACAACTCGGGGTCACTTCGCCTGGCAGGTAAGATTAACTCTGCAGTGACACGTGAACATGCTCCCTGCTGTCTGAGTAGTTCACTAGTTCTCGTAGCGTCTGAAAGTAACTTTCTTGACTTTCTGACCAAAACATATTGTAAAAGGAAAAAAGGTCTACCAACCTACCATGTAGCCAAAGCAAGAACATGTGTTTTGTATCATATTCAGTACATTTGTTTGAGAAATAAAAGATGAAATTCTCAGGCACAAATTTATTGCATGCTCTAATTCTCTAATCAGCTTGTTTAGGTTAGGGGTGTGGATTGATTTGCTAGGATTAGGCAAACGTGTTAGACTTTGGTAATGGCTGTGACTCATGAGATGGAGTGAGTTGTCCACCATTTGGAATGTTGGGGAATCAAGTTCCCCACTTACTCCAGCCACAAACTCTATATTTTGTCTTTTATCTGGTTTTTAATTAATGTAACTGTGACCCGAAGTTTAAAAGTATGTTGGATTGGTGCTGTTGGTCAAATAAATCTTGTAATGACCAGATATTGAAATATCTATGGGGTTTTTGTTATTTGTAAGGTACAAATGACTTCTGTCACTGTCTCTGAAGCTAATAGTTCACTAATTATGCAGTATATAAAACAGTAAATATGCATCTTTCGGCTTGGTACAGCAACTTATTTACCGATCAGAAAGTCAGGGGATCAGTCCTGTGTGAATGTTAGAAAGCACTTAGGCATAGAAGCAATGTATTAGGGCTGCCACGATTAGTCGACTAGTCACGATTACGTCGACTATCAAAATCGTCGACGACTGATTTAATAGTCGACGCATCGTTTGAAGCTTTGTAAGATCACAAAAGACGCAGGAATAAGTAGCAGGATTTAAGAGTGTAATAACGGACTGAAACAGAAGATGGCAGCACTGCGTGTACAAGGATGCCAGCTGCCATTAAACCCCGAAGAAGAAGAAGTAGCTCTGTCCCAGAATTCATAGCGCAGCCCAGCTTAGTTTCCAACAATGGCGGCAGCTACTTAGTTTTAATATTACTCTTATTATTCTTTCTGGGTCACAAAATAAACGTTTAACATATTTTCAGGCGAGAATGTAGCTGTGTAAACCTCAAATATCTGCTCAGTTTATCAGGACACCACATATTTTCAAAAGCGCTCCGACGTTTTCGGAGACGTCTGTTACCCACTAGCTCGATAGTTAGCCGGGGGCAAGGCTCACTAGAGCCGTGAGAACACCGGACTCCCGGCAAATCGTTTTCAAACCCACCGCCGTCTTTCGCTTCTCAGGTTAAACATATATATAAGTCACTTAGATAACTTAAAAATGTTATTGTTTGGCTTTTTTAGTATTTTATTTGTTCCTGAGTAAATCGGTTTGGCTGAGATTAAAGTTATAGTTTTTACACAGCTGAATAAAGTCAAGCAGACAGCTGATCATCAGAAGTGTGAGATGCTGAGAATATACTCCGGTGTCCTGTTATATTTTAGATAGCAAGGAGTTTATTAAATTTCACCGAAACAATCTGCAAATTTCATTAAAATGTAATAAACTATCATCTTGTAAATGGTAAATGGCCTGTATTTATATAGCGCTTGTCTTTATTTTTAGTTAGCACAGACCTTAAACACTTAAAGCTGTAAGCTAATGATAGTTATATAAGAGCAGATGCTGCTGGTGCAATAAGCTGTACGCTGTACGTCCAATGGATGCATAATCTGATTAGTCGACTAATCGCAAAAATAATCGGTGACTAGTCGACTATCAAAATAATCGTTTGTGGCAGCCCTACAATGTATGAATGTGTGTAACTGGCTGAATGAGACCTGCAGTAGAAAGAGCTTTGAGTGCTCAGCAGAGTAGAAAGGTGCTATCTAAGTCCCAGTCCAGCACCATACTTCCTGTCTTGAATAAATTCAGTGAAGATGAGACAATGTGTGCAGAATGCTGTAAATCACAATTAAGTTAGAGCTGTGAACATTATACCCTGGAGAGTATTAACTTGATCTCCCCCTAAAGAGACTATAAATCCATATGCTTCTGAGTCTGCAAAAACCTGTACTTGACTAATTTACACTTGAGCTTTGGGGTTTTTAATTTTCCACTAAGTTGCATCAGTTTTGTTACAACATATCAAAGTACGTGACACATTTCATTATGACCTACCAAGCTCACATTTCCATCTTCGCACTTGTCATCAGCCTGCATTCTTTCTCGCTCTGATTGATGGTCTGTGACAGTCACACTCTACATTACCTACAGTAACAGGTAAAACCTATATTAATACCAACTAAATAATATTTTGGGGAATATGCTCATTATTTGTAGACTCATCTCCAGGCATACAAAATGAATGCAGGCTGATTACTGTTTGTTTCCAGTGTTTCCAAAAATTCCAACGCTCCAAGGTAAAGATGTTTTTTTAAGTGAAAGATTACGCCCATTATTAATTCCTCTCGTCTGACTCGTGGGATCTCAGTTGTTGTCAGTGCTCGCACAGAGAAGCCTATTTCCATTACTTATGCTGGTAAAATAATTAGTCGAGGTTTTGCTCAGCCAGCATATTCTCTTCACATGTTCAGCAGCATCCATCATTACCTGATGTACGGCACATCGGCTGTCTGCTCAGAATTAAATTCGCTTTAGAGAAATGGGACATGGCTGAAGGATTTTTATGATTTCCGAGATATTGAAATAGAAGCAGACAGAGAGGCCAGCGGATGCTCTCCGAAGATGAGAGGAGAGCAGAGGGAGAGAAGGAAGAAAAGTGTGGAAGCGAGAGTCGAGCATAAAAGGATTTTCTTCTCATTCTAAAAGAAGGTTGAGATAAATTAATGTGCACAGAGAAGGCACGGTGGAGAACAGCTGGCACACACATTCCAATATTTGTAGAAACGTAGACTGTGTGTTTTTTAAGATGAATAATGGAAACTGAAATGAAATAATTGCACAATTAAAGTCTCCATGTAGTTATTTGTTTTTGTAATTTTCACTCGTTTAATTTAGAAAAATACACTTAGATTTGTCAGCAACTTCTCCCTGTAGGGTGCGCCTTCACTGAAGATTTTTAAATGGTTCCACTGTCATCAAAGGGCTCTTAGCTGTAGAGTGCATTGATTTAATAGACCCTGGTTCTATCATAGGGACTTGAATTGAGAGCCAGAGAGCACCAGTGTCAGACACCACTCTGAATACTCTGTCAAAACTACTCAAATGCTTTTAACCTGCAGTTCAGCAAGGAGCAAACTCACGAAACATGTAAGTTAGTGGTTTCATAACAAAATGTAATACAAGGATTAATGACTCTGAGATCATCTCGAGTTGCAGACTGCACACTGGCAACACAGGTGTGTGTGTGTGTGCGTGTGTGTGCGTGTTTGTGCGTGTGTGTGCGTGTTTGTGTGTAGGATATGCAACCGTAATTTCCAGGTTTTTTTTGGTGCTTTGAAGTAAACACTCTCATTGATTCACAGTCTCAAGGATTATGAAAATATTCTACTTATAGCATTACTTACACCCTCCTTGACATTTTAAATCCCATTTCAAGAACAAATGTGGAATTCAATAAGGGTGCACAAAGAAAGGACTAGTTAAATCTGCCTTGCTGAGATTAAGGCTCCCTCTCAGTCCCCCTGCTCCATTTCTCAATATTGATGGAAAGGTAAAAAATGCAGAGAGTAAAATGCATGGTGCTCAGGGGGGAGCAGAGTGCGAAACACACGATGAGTAACTGCTTAAAACCAGCTGATGCAGTTTTCCAAACATGAGGACTTTATAAACTATTCCTGCCAGGAGAGTTGTCCTTTGGCAGATGCGTTGTTGAGAAGTGCGAAAGTCCTCGCTCTCTCTCTTCTCACGTCTGTCTACGCTCCAGGGTGCCTGTATTGTGGGATCAATATGCAGAAATTGGGAAGATATATTAGTTTGTTATTATATGTGAGATTCTGGAGACTTCCTTCACTGATCACACTGTAGTCATCTAATGCTGCCCCAGTGAATGGAGGTTGTTGTTCCACGAAAAAATAACTAAAATTCAATCATGAAAGTGCATTTTCTGTTTAATGAACCAGATAAGTAGGATAGGGAAGGTGACGAGGTCTCATACAGCAGGCTGCCACGCTAACAACACTTCCACATCCATTTTCTGAATTAACTCATGACTTTTTTTTTCCCAATTAAAGGGTCTGAAGAGCTGATAAACCTGATATCATTAGATTGGCTCTACTTATGCTGGAAGAATTTAAATTTAAAAACTGAAAATGCTATTACACATTAAGTGTTTAGATGTTTAGCATTTAAAGATGAAAAATGAAGAAAAGGTACAGTCGATTCAGACAGAGTGTAGTGAGATGATTGCACGTGAGAGATAGTTGCAACTGACCCTCTTGCATATGCATATATAGATGCAAAATAAAGGGAGGAAAATATTTAAATCAATCTAGCAAATTGCTTCACTCACATTTGCAAAATGTTTTACTAATTGCACCGGCATTTACCGCCCTTAAAAAAACGGGGGAGGCATAGCAGAGATTTAGATGTGTGTGCTTGAAGAGGCATTTCTCCACTCGGGTCAATTTATTTGGAATGCCAGACAGAGATGTGATAGAAATGTAGAGATTACCAAGCCATCTAATTGCAAGTTTGCTCAGTGAAGTCAGGAATGACCTGGAAGCTCCAACCAAAAGGAGCCATGCAATAGCAGTAGCAAAAAACATCCAAATCTTCGTTTTTTTGGCATCGTGTTCTTCTCAACATATACTGTGGCTTCTGTGACAGGAATTTCACAGCCTGTACGATGACATTCAGAGCAAGATGGCTAAACAACAGAGAGAAAATGTTGACGTTGGACCCTGAAAAAAAAATTCAGGCCCTGGATGGACATCAGGCATAGGAAGTCTAAATAGCAGCCCTGTTATGTATTGAAATAGTTTGAGGTTGTTGTTTTTTGTTTGTTATCATCAAACCTGTCTGATCAATCCATTTACATTTATAATCTCAAAGATATTTCTCCTTAATAAAGTTTTGTCACACTTAAATAAACAACAAAATGTTAAATTAATAAAATGCTTATAATTTCAGGACCATGGACAGCGCAAAAGCTGTGCTCACTCAGAGTATAGAAATAAACGTTTGTCTGTCAGACATTTCCAATTTGTTTTGTCCCTTGAAGGATATATGTTGTCCTAATACAAGAATGCTACAGAGCCCAATGTCAAAATATTGTCATAGATCTTACAGTCCTACATTGAAGCCTGTTTCTATTATAACAACTCTTTCTGCCAGAATATCTAAATATCATCTCTTAGTTTTCAACCTCGTGCTAAATTGCGGGATTCTTGGCAGATTTGACATGTCATTGGAATGAACTGACTGCACCTTTGTTTAGAACACAAAACTTTTGTCAATCACCATGAAACTATTTGGGGATTGCACTCACACGCTATTTTGCACCGCTTAGTAAATGTGACCCTTGGGCATTTATCAGGCAGTGAGTGGAATGAAAATCCTTTTCGAAGCAAGTCTCACCACTCAGCATTCTGAAATGCATTTGTGTGTTTATTTTGGTCGTTATTTTGAATCATTATCTATTTTATTTTACTTTTAAGCTGAACATTTATTACGTTTCTTATAAGACAGGAAAACTGTATATTATAGGTAATAAATTTGCACACTACACTGCAGCCCTAATCAGCACGTTCCCAGAAAAGTGCACACTGTACAGCACCATACATACACACCAGTATACAAGTATAAATGCAGTGACGTTGCCCACTATGGCATGGGCTGTATGGCAGCTCAACACAGGACTATACATCAGGCTTCAGACATATCTGCAGCACCTTAATAAGCCCTGTCAGCATGTACTCCACAGCGGCTGTGGCTGCTTGCTGCTTGCTGCTATTATTAATTCTTACATACTTCAAGAGTCTCGCTTCCCAGAAAACTAGACCTGCGTCACACATAGGTTCCCTAAAATGAAAAGAGGATTACTCCACCTCTGATTTCAGCCTTTCTCATCAATTAACCAAGAGCACAGTCGAAACAAGGATCTAGCTGATGCTTCAAAGCATCAGCTGTGAGAGGAAGCTCTGTTCAGTCAATTGCATGCTTTGTCTGATGTTTGAGCAGGAAGCGGCAAACATTTCTCTGCTGATTGTTCATCATATAGTCATTTGATAACGGAGATTGTTATTTTCTTCCCATAGGTCAGTCGGATAAGCCGTGCACTGTAATCTTGTGGTCAAATGGAAAAGTCTGGCTTGCTAGAGATTAAACTCAACCTTGTTGTTCTGATCCTGGGAAAGATATTGTGAAAGTTTACCTTCTGTTCCCTTCAGCTGCTCCTCTAATCACTGAAAGGAGTCCTGAACTGAAGCTGGTTTAGAATTCATGAAATCATTTGAACTTTTTGTCAGTCATCCACAAGAAGTTTTGATTTTTCATATACGGTATGAGAGCTTGAAGTTAATCGTGTATTTCAGTGGCTATGATAAAGACAAATAATGACTTTGAGCACAATGAAGCCAACAAAGAATTATGTTTAAATGTGCTTAAATAACAATATGCTTTTTTTGTCCTTATTAATACTTTGTGTGTTATTATGTTTGAAAGAAAAACCGGTAAATCTAGTAATTATATAAAAAGTGGTGTGTTTTTATATAATTACTAGATTTAATCAGGATTTCCAAAACATTTACAGCATTTGTCTTTTATGGAAGATACAATGCCACCAGCCTCTCCTTGGTGTTTTGCTTTATCAAAGCATTTTGTTAAAGAAAACATTCTTGGAATCTTACAAGTAATCATGAGGGCTTCATAAAATCCTCATTTGTTTGACCTCTTCTGAAGGACTGCAAAAAAGACAAAGCCACAGTTAGTTCTCACTCTTTTGTCTCAGTTATTCATATAAAACTTCATCATATAAAGTAAGTATTTGGCCCTTTTGTGTCTATTTAAGGGACAGCTGTGGCTCAGAAGTTAGAGCGTCTGGCTCCCTCCCCGCATATCAAAGTGTCCTTGGGCGAGATACTGAATCTCGTATAAACGCCTCAGATCCAGCCAAATATGTGATAGAATAAACTGCGTGAGTGTGTGTGTGTGTGCGAATGTGGCATGTAGTGCAAAGCGCTTTGAGTGGTTGATAAGACTAGGATAGTGCCATATAAACGCAGTCCATTTACCATTTATTTGTGTAAAATCACAAGCCTTGAGGCAGGAGGGCATCTGTGCACCGCCTCCAATGAAGCCTCTGGGAAGGAGAAAGCAGAAGTCAGTTGTGAGGTTGGATCAAAGCCAGGTGCAAAGGCTGCCACACTGCGTTAGGAGTTACTACCCTCTCCCCCCGCCAGCCCCTATCCCTCCTGACTGTCTCTCTGTCTGCCTGTGTCCTTGTTTCTCCCTCTGGACTGACTGATGGGAGCTGACATTAGCCTCAATACCTCACGTTGTATCCGCTGAGCCCATTCTGAGCCCCCTGTCTTGTCTCTTAATGCCTAGGCTCTGTCTCCTTCTCTACGCTCACAAACCTAATCACCCTGCCCACCCCTTTTTATATATATATATGTGTGTGTGCATTCTTTTACTTCGTTCTCTGTGAGATGAACTTTGAGTCTCGTAGTGCTGATAACAATGAAATTAGTTTGGGTTTTCTTACGTAGAGCAGTTTGTTAGTCCTGGTCCTTTGTGTATTGGCTCCCATCTACATGTTAACTTGCACAATTGAAATGTTTTTGTTAACAGCTCTACCTGCTTAGACTCTGGCCTCAAAGATATTCCTTCCTTTTAAGCATTTGCCTTCTTAAGCTCAAAATTCCCTGGAAGATACCCACTTGATCTAAGAGTTAACTAAAGTCTGAAATATATTTTTGCAGTTCTCTGAGATCTTAAGCTGAAATTCCATTAGTAAAGGTTAAACACATTGAGACTGACTGAGATTACATATATGAAACAGCCTTTACATTTAAAAGTCATTACATGTGGTAATATTTCAAAGTAATCTAAACTAACCAAAGCCTTGAGTTTTGTGTAACCAAACAGCCCAAACCCATCACATTTTGGTGACTATTACTATTGTGACTATTATTAGTTATAATCTGAATCTGCTAGATTAGAAAATTGTTAACAAAAGGACTTCTGGGATGTCATGCTAGGAGAAGCAGCCTGATTCTCCTGCTGTGGAAGATAAACAAACAGCCAAACAATTAATGCAAACTGCCTTTGAGAAAACCTACCATGTCTGCTCAAACCAAACAGGCAGAAAAGAAAGCAAAGCCACAAGAAAAAGATGATAAACAAGACCAAATGGACACCGGTGAGACATGGATTGAAGAAAACATGGCTGCTGTGCTAACTGAGTTGCACAACTCATGAAAGAGCACACTCAGGCCTCCCTAGACACAGAGGCCACTTTATTGAGGGTGGAAGCCACTCTATGCGATGTGGAGTGTACTGGAGTGTACAACAAAACTAGAACAAGAAGTTGTGAATATTGAACAGAGACTGAGTGAAGTAGAGGACAAAATACTCCAACATGTAAGAGCTGTTTGTTATTTAGGACACAGATAAGAGAAGTTATGGGTCAAGTATGATGACCTGGAGTCAAGATCAAGATGGGACAACCTACACACGCTGTGAAAGAAGACGGGGAATATGAGAATGAAATGAGTGATCTCTTAACAAACCTCCTGCTCACATCACTCGAACTAATGGAGGATGTAGACCTGTGTCAAAACAGGTCTCACATCCCAAACCACGAAGCTGAAGCACTTTGCCCCCCCAAGAACCATTACAGTGAGATATTTCTGACTACAGAGCTGAAGAAAAGATACTCGACTAAGCTTGGAGAACACGGTGGTTGACATATCAAGAGTTTTTGTACAAAACCTTGACTGTTATGGGAATGTGGACTGGATAATGGTTATACGTATAACGTCAGACTCACATGTCAAATGGAAGGGTTGTTGTTCAGAGAGGGGTCAGCCAAGGTGGTCGACTCCAGTTCTCTGCTTTAAATATTAAACCTAAATTAAATATGGCAGAATTACAACATTAAAGCTGTAAATGATGATATGACCTCGTTTCTTCTATCCCTATTCCCTAACTTAGAAAGGTTATCGGATCAGTCAATCGAAATCTCAGACACTGATGTTGGTGGGACACTGGCCTACATCTAGATTTCTGGTGTCATCGTGAGTTCAGATAGGGATCGTCATAACCTCTGACATGTTTCAAAGCTAACTATCGAAAGCTGATGGGTGAAATAAAAGCCAGCCTAAAAACATGTGGGACAAGTAGAAACAATACACATGAATGGATTACCTAGATTACTCGTTTTGTTTCGGTCTTTATCTGACCTACATTTAAAATAATAAATAAATGACTATCTAAAGTCATTTAGAAAAAAACAAACAAACTGGAATTGAATTTGAATACCTGAGAAAAAAAAATTGGGCAGCCCAGCTCAAGTCAGTGCTTACATGAATATCTCAAGATAACGAAACCAACTGGGTCAGGATGGAAAAGAGTGAGGGCTCCACATATTTTAGATATAATGCCATTCAAGAGTGAAGATATCAGGAGAGGAAATAATTCATGACAAGGTAAAAAAAAATCCCCACTGTGAGAAAAAACTAAGATTCTCAACTTCAGCTTCCAGCAGGTGAGGATTGCACATAACTCTCACTTTATTCCCTCCCGACTAGAAGCAGGGTTTAGAAAGTGGGAATGAAACAGCTCGATACTCTTGGACCAGATGTTTGAAGCAGAAGACCTGGTGTTCTTTGAGCCGCTTCAGCACAAATATAATAAATATGATCGTCCACCACATTATTTTTCAGCTGTAGAGAAAGGCAAAAAATGGGACAAGCTGCATGCCGTGCCATTAAAATATGAAGCAATTTGTTACCATTAACACCCCCCACCCGCTCCAAGCCCTTGTCACATCAAAATTTGTGAACATCTCAGGTCAGTGGTGGAGGGACTGTGGCTTGGTAAGAGAACACACACAAACTATCAGACTACTGCCAACATATACAAAATGAATTCATAAAGAGAAGTGTCCTTAAACCATCTTACTCTGTATATAATGGGCCAACTGCCAGAAGGATTAAAAGGCGACAATAGGATATTCCTACTGAGAGTCTTTTTTATTAGTTGATAAGAAGATGATCACAACCTCATGGATGCGGCCGCAGCCTCCCACAGTGGATCGATGGAGGGAGAAGGTTAAGAAGGTTTGCTACATGGACAGCATACTACGAGATAACAACTAAAACTGGATATATTCTCAATAAAATGGGTCCCAGTTGTCTCTTGTTTCCTCATTTGAGAATATTTTTTTCCTCTTCTGTTTTTGGCGCTACCACTACTTTGTGCTCGTCTCTGCTGTGAGTGACACATATTGTTACCTGTCTCTGTAATAATGAGTGTTGTTAGGATTGTTGAATGCCATAATTTGTTTGTTTAGGTTTCATTTCTCTCATGTCATGTGACTACATAGCTAAATATGGACATTACACTCTGTTGCACTTATGCTGTGTGTGTGAAAAAGAGACGTGATTGATTGGACGGTCTGATTTCACTTGATGAATGGAAAAAAAAAGGTTCAAAAAGAGAATAGAAAGTTGTTATCTACCCAGCAGGAGTGCCACACGGAGCTATCTCTCTGACTCTTTTGCTCCTTTATTTCATCCAAGCTGTCTAAGCTGTGTTTCTCAGGCATTTGCAGCATCCTTTAAACCTGTGGGCTCCATGAACCTCATCATTCCCATCATTGTTCATTGTTGATCTGCTCTTTCTCTACGTACAGGATGAGGTCATTACTTTATAAAACATCACAAGTGTTTAGATGCATAAAAACTGTCCATATTTTGAATAGAACATTGGTATGAACATGGATCTGAGTTAGAGTTTAGCTCAGTGGAGCAAAAATTCAAATTATTTAACACAAGATTTCATTTTGTTGATTTCAGTCCTGACACATAGGATCTGTCCATAATCTTCAAAAAGTATATTTTGCATATTCTAGCTCTGTATTAATTTGTGTATTGTCTGTTATCAATATCCAGTGTTTTTCTACACACAGACTTTAATTGGCTGCACACTGGCTGCCAAAGTATATTTTGTAAGTCATATTTTAGCTGTTACTTTCTTGGTCTCATTTTGAATGTTGAAGGTTCACTGGATTGTGAATAATATATGTGAATGTTTGATAGAGTGCACTGAAGTGTAGAAGTGCTTGTATGAATAGGTGAATGAGGCTCAAACAGAGTAGAAAAGCGCTATATAAGAACTAATCCATAAAGTTGCCTTTGTTCGTCTGCTGGTTTGTTTGGCTGTGGATATGATTTGGCTGTTAAGGCTGGTTGGAACAAGCTAAACTGATACCAATCTGGGCTTTTTTTAGTCTGTGTGTCGAATTATTTCTTGACTTTCTACTGCATTTGTTGTTCTTTCCATCCATTATCAATTAGTCGCAGTGAATTCCTGAAAATTCTGCAGAGATAATTTTATTCTGTACTGTTGGATAACATTGGTACTCTGCTGACTTCTCACTGACTAATGCTGACTGCTTTTTGCAGGTGCGTACAACAACACCTGGGTGTTAACATTAAAAAGAAAATAATTTTAACTTCAACTTTCCCAATTATGGTGCTGTATGGGAAGCTTTAAATGTGGTGCTCATTTAATCTCTATAAAGGCAAAATTGTCCGTGCCACTCCTTCAATTATTTGCATATACACAGTGCCTGCTTCTGGTTATTATTCATGATTGTTTTGATCCAAGATCTGATGATAAGTGGTGTCTCATGGGAGTTGCAGGGCCATCTACTGCCAGAGATTTGGTTACTGCTGCCCAGATATTCACTGTGTTGGCCAGGTTAATGCTCCTACCTGACAGACTAAACGTCTGTCAGCTAGGATCGCCTGTCCAGTCTTTGAACATTTGTACGAGTCTTTGGGGTAATTTTTACATTTTGAACAACTGGAATCAGACTGGCACTGAGAAGCAAAAGAAGAGTAACATTTTTCCCTCAAAGGTTCACAGCATTTTATGATTAGAACCGAATACAAAATCAGCAAATACGTTTATTGAGAGGAACTGAAATCAAACTCCTGAGCACTTTCTTCACCAACAAACATACTGTAGGCGCACTGAAACAAACACACAGGAAAACAGATGCAAAATAACTTACAAACAAGTGATTTTATCAGATACAGTAAGCCTTTTGAAATAATTTATCATCATAGCTCTAGTCTGGAGTGTTGTGGACTATTTTTTACTTTAGCAGTTTGAAAATAATTGGATTTATCCTTGAGCAGGGGCGGAAATAATGAGGCCACTTACAGTTCCAATTCTCTGTGTGTGTGTGTGTATGTATGTATTGCTCAGACATCACAGCGAAGGAGTTAATTGAACTGAGGGGGAAGCAGCGGAGCCGCTACGAGCTGCTGGTGGACTTCCTGTCTGAGATGCTCTCGGTCCCACCTGATGATGTCAACATCTTTAGCCTCATGGACGTGAAGGAGCGAATGCTGGATGTTCGCTTTGTTGTGCATAGTGGCCCATCTTTCCTTCAGCCCGAGAAAATGCATGGTTACCTGGCCGCTCACAAGCAAAAGGTAGGTTATTCTTTGTCTATTTTAGGCTTTTCTCAACACTGACACTCAGTTTTCTCATAATAAAGGCCACTCAACCTGATTATTGGCCGATCTGTTGACAACACAACCTCTCGAATGACGCTCAAGTAATCTAACCAAGTGTGCGTCAGTGAGCAAGTGCACTGCAACGCCACTTATAGGGTAAGACACTCTGACATCTCACATGCACGTGAGTAAGCCTCCCAAAATTGGGTCGTGCTCTCTCACTGTATGGTTGCAGTTGTTGGTTGCAAGCACAAGTTTTGCCTCTGGCAGTGTTTTGGTTGATGTCTACATTAAAATCTAACATATCAGGTAGCAGTCAAAATCTGTGACGTTTTCTCAGTTTGCTGGATGCATGATGCAGGCCTGACAGTCACAATTCTAGACAATACAAAGAAACCAACCAACCAACCTAACTGCAGCAGAGATAAAACAAGTGGTGTGTCAGATTTGTCAGATGAATTCACCCGGAGCCGCAGATGGTGACTAACAAAACAACCAGCTACCTAAAGTACAGTACTGCATATAAAACACTCCCCCTAAGTAGGGTTGCCAACTCCCTGAAAAATAAATAAGGGACACCTCGTGGCCAGGGCCGGGCGACCCAGTTGTCTTCACCCTTCCCAGTGTGGTGAATTTTCTAGCTCTTTTTTTGTGCGTGAAATTATTTTTTTTAACCATTTGACTTGAAGTTGATTTAAGTAGATGCATATTCTATTCTTTGTGATATGAACACATGTGAAACAAATGATCATTTAGCCATTTATTTTTAGCTCAAAATGACAACATTAACACAGTAAAACAGGTCTCCTTCTTAAACAGAAGCCTGTCATGCTTAACTTTTGAGAATATAAGTAAATCTTTCTTTAAAAGAACTCTGTCCTGCTTAACTTAAAATAATAGAAAACAATAGAAAGAAAAATATTCTTGTAACAGTGCACATTTAGTGCATTTAGTACAATTGGCTTCAGCTGAGGTATTATTTCAGCTTTTCTAATGCTAATCAGCTGCTCCTGTTTGTAAACCCGCTTGTTCCCATGATTACGCATCTTAACTCATCATCATTATTCATCTATGTATTACTTTTATGTATTGATTACAACAAATAGATGACTATCTATCCTTGCAGTTGTTTATTACACAAAATAAATTATATTATCACACTTCTGGCCACATAGCGCTGATATTCACTGCACATGCCCATATTAACTTTTTCCAGCCAGGTGTTTTCCTTTTCCCATTCTTCCCTTTCTCTGAGGGGAACAAACATTGCTGCTCTAATGCTGGGCTTACACTGTGCGGTTTTTGGCCCATTTTGAGACGATTTTTGAGTCGTGCGACGGTTTTGGCGATCGGACCGATTTTGGCCTTCATCGTGCGTCGTGTAGTATACGTGGGGTAACGAGAAGTGATTAACACCTCACGACCAGCTCCCGATCATCAATCGCTCGTGAGGGTGTCACCACAGCCGCTCACACTGCTCACACGCAAACACGTAAACGTCGGTGAAAAAGACGGAGCAGCACGGCTGTGCAGCGTGCGATCTGGACACAAGCGATGGAGGCACAACTTGTAGAACTTTGGAAAGCTCATCCGAGCCTTTTCGATGTGGCATCACAAAATTATCACGACCACAACAACCGTGAAAATAGTTGGATCTACACTGCTGCTCATTCACAGCTGCCTGATCATGTTTTTCATTAGCAATTTAGCAAAGTTGGTGGTGGTGGTGTGTCTGTGTGAGTGAAAGACAGAGAGAGAGAGAGCGACAGATTTTCTGTTATAACCTTCATTTTATGGAGGCACAGTGTGAGCACTCAGGTCGCATCAGAGCATCGGGTCGTATAGTGTAAGACCTGCATCGTGACCTACGAACTTCTAACCCCTGCGAGTCAATCATGCAGTTTGAGCAGGAGCTGAATATCGTGACTGAAAATCGCACAGTGTCTGCCCAGCTTTAGGTGTACTGTCGTCCGAGACTTGCACCGCAGTGTCGGCGTTTGTTTCCCTGTTGGCCATGCTTCTTGTTGTGGTCATCTGTTGTCTTCCGGTATTTTCTCCGCAAGCGACCTTTCATCGACCAATGAGATGAGCGGTAATCTGAATTGTCATACTCGAATTGTCATACTCGAATTGTCATAAGTGTGCTGTCAGCTCATTGGTCACAAAGCAGGAGAGGGGCTGGGAATTATGTTTTCAAACAAAGCGTTAATTCCATTAAAAGTTATAGACTACTTTTGATTCTCACTGTATTACGGGACAAAGTGCGTCCCTTATTAGCTCAATACGGGACGTGTGCTTTTGTTTCTAAATACGGGACGATTCCGTATTTTAAGGGACGGTTGGCAACCCTACCCCTAAGCCTGTCACACAGGTGCTGTCACCAGATCTCCACACCACTGATCTGTCATCGGGTTTATTTTAGATTAGGTTTATATAATAACATATTGTGTTAAGATAACCAAAATATCACTGCTTAGACCTAGTATTCTTACTGTGCCTGGAACTGGAAATATATCCAGGTCAACATTAGATAGCTAGCAAATGTTAGCTAATTAGCCCTAATTAGCACTGACTTCTTATTCATTTCCAAAATGCCAGCATAACTGACACACCCAGTTCAAAAACACACATAATTTTCTGTACTTTTGTATGTTTCCACCTTGCTGGCGGTTTAACTGGAGAGACTTTACACAAAATGTATTTAAAGCATCACCGAAGTCGGCACACTTGTCTCCTGCTTTGGAAAAACAAATTTGACCTGATTTCTATGCTCAAAGCCTTTTTGAGAGAAAAACATATAGTTTATTTTCTATGCCTCTATAACTATACCTGACTGTGGTTTTCCCTCCCCTGACCCATCAAATGCCAGAGTGTGGCTGTGTTGTGTACAGCTGTGTCACTTGACACCTGTAGCACACACTGTGCCCCTGAGACAGAAGGACCTGTCACGGTACAGCAGCTGCCAATCCAGGAAGCAAAATGATAACATTGCTGCTTGATGGCCACGTAGGTGCTGAGAGAAAGCACAGTGTATTCTGACTTGGTGATGCTCATCAGGCTACCTATCGAAACTGCTAGTTGTTGTCTGTAAACAATAAGCTGTCATAAATGGGGGAAACCTGTCTCACCTGCTTCCACAGCAGTGTAGGCGGTGCTGACATGCAGCAGTAATATTCACCAAATACTGCTTTCTGCTGTGATCTCTATTGCTTGAAAACAACTCCACTTTGCAGCCCTGACAGGCCAATTGACCTACAAAAAAAAAGCCCCAGGGCAGCAGTTGTCTGTATTTCCCACATACAGTTTAAGTGAAATAAGCTGCTTTCTGTGGGTTATGATTTTCTGCCTACAGCTGGTTCCAATCATAAATTCCTCATAACCATTATTAACACACTGATAGTCTGTACATAGGTAATATTCATTTTTATAATCCTGATTTTTATGCTGATGATATCTTTGTATATGTGTTGACTCCACCACAAAACTGTACTCCCCCAAATGAAAGCTGCTTTTCAGGGCAGCACACCTCCAGTTGAGTCCATAATATTTGGGCTTTTTTTTTTTTCATTTTGCACATTTTAAATGAACCCTTTTAAAGACTAAGAGCCACAATGTTCACAATCCTATCTATATTGGACAACATTACAAAAATAGTAAACTGTGAAAAAAATTATTATGCTTGCTTATTTTAGAGACAGAAAGATAAAGAAATTAATCTTTATGCTTGCACTGCCTTTAAATGACTGAATACTGTCCAATATGGTGCATTTTGATTAATTACTATCACCCCGACCTGTTAAATGAAAAAGACGAATGGTCTTAATTGGCAGCAGTATATCTGTGTTTTTATTTATTAGAACACAGATGCTCACTAATCAGTTCAGATATTCAACTTTCTTAGTTGAGGTCAGAGGCAATTATCCAATAAAGGGAGAGTTTGGACTCTCATCAAGACTGATAACTGGGGAATACTGGTTTCTGCTATACACCTAAATATTGTGAAAGCTGAAAATATTTCTCCCTATTTAAGTTAAGGTGGGTTTTGTGTGGAGCGGAAATAACAGTTTTAAGTAAATGAATTTTCTTGAGTCTGCGTTGATGTAATTTGTTCAGGTCTCTCTAGCAAAAGAAATCTCGATTTTTGGCACAAATAAACTTAACCAAGTAACAAGTAAAAACAGATGCTCATTTGTACTGACAACTTCATTTATTTACTCTGCAGCACATTAGTGGTTGTGCATGACAAGAAAACAGGCTGGCACAGCCAAATGAGCATCAAAAGTGTCTGAGAAATTGATGGATTTAGGTCATTTTCATCTACATCATGTCTCATTAAAGTGAAAGCGAACCTCGTAGGGAAAGACACCAGCCTTGACATCCAAACTCTTCAACTTAATTTCTTTTGCACAACACGTCTGTAAAGGATGTTTTTGACTGGCAGTTTTTGTAAGTGCAGGGTTATAAAATTGATGCCCTTTTTTTTATCATACATTAGCCTGGAAATAAATATGTGACAAGGCTGATGATACAAATGGTGTGGCAGCATCTGTTGGGCATTAGTTAGACATATGATTTAAAATGCTGAGTGAAGTTAACATTTGGTTCCTCCCATGAGTGACCTGTTGGTTATACGTTTTTACCCACTAAAGCACCATTAAAAAATGTAATCTGGTTCCACCCAGTTGCTGTAGCTCAACAACACACGTTCCCTTTCAAAACTATGAATCAATACATGCATATTGTTTATAAGCAACAACTTAGGCTGCTGTTGTTCATGAAAGCTTTGCTGCTTTTAATAATTTATAGTTTAGTCCAATCACTCCCTGACAGATATAAGCAGCAGTGATTCATAAAGCAGTGCTATAATTAGCAGTCCAATATTAAATGCATTTGAACAGATTCTGCAGTTCACATGCTCAGAAAGCTTGTGTTATTCAACACACTAGTAAGTGACAGAGTGGTGACTCGAACAGAGTAGCTGTACTGAGTGATGCTTTAAAAAGGTGTCTGATACGTTTTGTTTTGATGACATAATAATTAAAAAATGATTTCAATAGCAGAGATGAAATATTTGAACCAACCTTCATCTCCACAACCATCCAATCCAACAACATTCTCAGGGCTATGTGGATGACACATAGTCCTGTCTTACTTCATAAAAATCAGACATGAAGCTGTTTGTTACCTTTTTTTATTTGGTATTGTCATTTGGTATCTGAGTCTAAGGTTCTCCCTAGAACTTAAAAGGTTTCCAGTGGAGTTTTCACAAAGAAATGAGTTATTAGATTGTTATATCCTTGACAGGTTTTCTTCTTCTTCGTTGTCATATTTTTGCAAGGTATTGAGCTTACGGTGTATTCTTCCCTGAAAAGATTGTTGAGGGTAGTTGGTGCTATGTAATCCATCCATTCTTAACTGCTTATCCAATTCAGGGTCGCTGGGGGACCAGAGGCTGTCACAGCTGTCAAAGGGTGAGAGGTGGGCTACAGTCTATCAGAGGGCTAACACAGGAAGACGGACAATCATTCAAGCTCACGTTCACACCCACAGCCGATTCAGAATCACCCATTAAATTAACATGCATGTCTTTGGACTGTGGGAAGAAGCCTGAAAAACAAAAAGCAGAGAATATTAAGTAATATTTGGCCTTATCACTAGGCTCCATTACAAGGTTCATGAGGTGATTAGCAGTTTTACTTAGCTCCTGATTGTCTGATTGACAGTGGCATGCTGAGATTTCACTCAGTCTGTTCATGTCAAAATTTGCCTTTAATAGTTTAAGAAAACAGTTCATATATTTTTTGAAACCTTAAGGAAATCAAGATTGAAAGCAAAAAGCCCATGATACTGTTGTGCAACACTGAGTCTGACATGGACCTGATTCGAGAACAAATTTTTAGGCTGGAATCAGCTGGTAATACAACACAAGTGTTTGGTCGAACCGTTCTCGTGTATCCAAATGAACCAGATCTGCTGTAAACAATGTAGAGTTTAATTTAACCACTCTGTGCGCAGCAGGTGTGAAAACACCTCGGGGTGTGATCACATCTTGCGTGTTTCTCAAAAGGGCGTTCAGTGTTTGCACTTTTCTCCAGCAGATTGCTTTTCAACTGTGTTTTTAACTTGGTCACATTCAGCATTAAGTGTACTGATCACATGGACTGTGAAGAAGTTACAGCTAAATACTGGAGTTAACCTTTCTATAGGCATTTGATTTCTATATAGTGGCTTCCTGAAACATCATATATCTTTGTCTCAGTAAAGAGGGCAACACTTGCTAATTGCGAGAAGCTATTATTTAGTTACATGTTTCTATTAAACTCACTAATGTCATAAATGTGGTTGTGTGGTTGCCATCTTTCCTTCATGATCATTTTTAATTTAACCTTTATTTATAAAAGTAGTCCCATACCACATCCACATCATTGTGGAGGTATTTTGGCTCACTCTTGTTTAGCAGCTTCGCTTTACTGCTTGCTTAGTGTTGCATGGTCGGAGCTCGGGGTGAATTCATTGGAACGTCCACTCCTGGAAAGACTTCTGTTTTTATAAAAGTGGTCACACTTATTCACAATTACCTATTAAGCTACGTTTGATTAGGCTGATACCTGTCCACATATAGAAGAGGGGAAAGGTGTATTTAATTTCTCACACACCACATCGAGTCCTGTGAAAACCTTTTATTGTGCCTTTAAATGCTGGGATGTTGCAAAGCATTATGCTAAATCTCCACTGTTTGTGTGAATCAGAAAGAAATGCTGTTGTTTTGTTCTAAAATGCTTTGCCCGTAAGCGTATTTTTGTCTTTGTTTGTTTCACTGTGATCTGTAAATTGTAAAGCACGCGTGATTGAAGTAGACTGACTGAATGTGGAAAAGCCGCTGAGCCATCATCTCAGGTTGTTCGTCATCTGCTTTGTGAACGGGCGGTGAGCTTCGTGATTACACTTGTGCTTATTTACATGAAAAGGAAATTAAAAGGGAATGTAGTGTTTTTAGTGGTCAGGCTGTATGTTTCTAGAATGAGGTTTATGTCCTTACTTTAAACTATCTCGTTAATTTAAATAGAAAAAATGATACAAAAATGTTGTTAGTGGTTCATTTAGAACAGATGTTGCTTTCCTGAGCTCAAGGTCATCTTGTCCTCTTGTTTGACATTTCTATAAACATGATTTCATGAGAGAGAGAGTTCAGTCCTGAATGTTATTGCATTCCATTTTATTTTGCTTATACTCAACCCTATCTTAGCCTTTTGAACCAAATAAACATGCATAATTATGTTGCATTTGGCCTCCCGTACTAATGTACTGAACAGCATGTCAGTGTGTTGGATATACACATGTACATTTTAAACAGTTCAGCACTAGGACTTGACTTGCTGCATCAGCCTTCCCAGTTTGTAACACCGGGGATGAGTATATTTATCCAAACAATCCACTTCTGGTTTAAAACCCTTTTTTGTGTGATGCCATTTATGGTGTCCAAAGTTTTACCTCAGCCTTGTGTAAGAATTCAAATCATTTCTGGTATGTGGGACACGGGAAGGTGAGACCTGATTTTGACCGTTGTACTGGATTATTTCTGGGCCAACCAGGAAAAGAAAATGTATTATACTTCATGGTCCATGAGTATGGAAAATCCATTTAAATCCAGCTTAATTTGACTCTAACAGAAATACACAGTGTGTAGTATGCTTGTAATTCAGTACTCTGGCTATTGCACAAAAGAGAGGAAGAGGGGGGAAACAACAAAAAGAGAAAAGGAATCAGAGCTGTACTTTGTTGTGTACAGTTATATTTCTGTATTTAATCGTATATTGTATTTCTAAATTACATTTATAGAAAGGAAAGGTTGTATTAAAAAAAATGCATTCCACCACTGCAGAAAAGGAGTTGGTAAAAAACAAACATTTTACTATATCACACTAATGCCCCCTGGTCGCTGGCTTCAGTCAGACCTCATTTCACGTTTCAGAAGTCTGAATGGAAGTAGGGGACCTGTGTGTGTGCATGTGTGTGTTTGAGAGAGCCTGAACCATAGACGTTGAATTGTATGCATTTCACAGCACAGAGAGCTGAACTGGTGTCCTCGGAGGGAAAGATGAGCTAGTTTGGATTTGCATGTGCGTGTCTGTCAGGGAGAAAACCGTGAGAATCCAGCTGTGGTCCCGGTGGTCAGCTCAGGTCATTCGCCACACTCAGCCCTCAGCCACGTTCTTTTCAGTTAACCTCTTGTTGTTTCACGTGACTATCAAAGGATGGAAAGATTTGCAAGTGTACTAATAAGTTTCCAGGATGAGGAAAGCAGAGAGGGAGAGAAAGATGTGTAAGTGGTGAGGTAGCCGGGGCTTTCAGGTGTGATTTGTGAGGAGAGCGCGGAGCTTTTCATCTGAATTCAGCCAGGTTCTCCGGAGAAGACATTGATCAGAATGAGATGTGAAGCGTGGCGAGAGAGGATGAACGAGAGTCGGAGAGATTGGGGAGGGTGGGGGAGATTGTGAGGGGGTGGAGCTGGATGAGAAAGAAAGAGGGAAAGGAGGGGGGGGGGGTGTAGAAGATGAAGCAGTTCTTATTATTAATGTTCTCAATTCTCCTGTAATGCCTCAGAAGTAGGAGGGTTTTTTAAAAAAAAAGTCTTTATACCCTCTCTATTTCTGCTTGCTCTACCTCCATAATGGAAGTTATCCGTCAGTGTTTTCAATCCATCACGCTCTACTTGACTGCTAATGATACTACACTGGTTTTTGACTTTTTTAAAAAAATCATCGGTATGGTGCTCAGATACCAAGGTTCATGTTGTCATTATAGTAATGTGGCCCCGAGGGCAGGGGAGAGGACTGAGGGAACTTCTTAATGCAGTGGAACAATAGTCCAAGGAACAATAGATCCCTTTGGTCCTTTATTCCTTGCTATACACACTGTTCTGCCTTTGAAATTCAGTGCATGTCTCAATGGAGACCAGATACAAAAGATGGAGCACGCTCATGTCTGTGCAGCCATTTAGGCTCCTGGGGATGCAAACTCCAATGGAGAGTACAGTAGTGTTCTTTTAAAATAAATGTCTTTCAAAGTAAAATGATTTAGAAAAGAATGACAGATCGGCGCACGCTGCAACTGCAGAGAAGTTTAAAAAGTTGTGCATTATGTATAAATAAGAAATATTGGATGAGAGAGAGGGAAACATCAAATCTCTTCTTCTTTTGTGAGTATTTTGAAATGCCTTGTTGGTGTGCCAGAGTAACAAGAAATACTAGAATGAGCAAAGCCCTCCATCTGGTGCCGTTGAATAGGACGAGACCAATGTAGTGATTTCCTGCACACATGGCTGTGTAAGACGCTAGCAGACAAAAATTATTACAAAGTTATTTTCAGCTCACCCACTGCTTTAAGAACCAACTGACAGCCAGCATGACTCTGACTCCACCGCAAAGCACCTTATCCCCAGATATCTTACTCCTCCTCATACTCCCTGTGTCTGGCATTCCCCTCTCCATTGTACCCCTTTCTCTCCTTTCCCTGCGGCATAGTCTGCCTCTCACAATTTGATTTATGTGCTCAGTGTGTCGCAAACACTTTTGCTAAACTGAATACATACAAACATACAGTCTCTGTCTCGCACCTCCATTTATACCGCTCTCCACCAAGTTCAAACCATGTCATCTTAACCGTTTGTAAAAATGTTTGAACATCTAAGCTGTAGAAACCAGCACATGTAGTTCTCTTATGCAGGTCACGTTTCAGTCTACTGCAAAGGATGACGTTTGCCCTCCAGTTCCAGCAAATATTCAAGACAATTAGAACTTTTTAGCAGCTACACTCAAAAACGTTCGCCCCTGCTGGATTCCATTACGATGTCACAATGGTACACAGTACACAGCAGATGCCGTTTTGTTCAATCCGAGTTGCATGCTGTGTTTCAGATATAATTTTTGAGATCAAAGGCACAGCTTGAAACATAAAATTTTGTAAAGCTTAAATTGTTTTCACTTATTACTCTAACAGAAACCTTGGAGAGGACCAAAAGCATCCTCATTACTGTACTAACTACATTCATTTCAGTGGAGGAATATGTCAGTTATTGTTTATCTTGTCAAGATATGATGACTGATATGGTACACCATTGCACACATTCTGCTATTTTTGTAAATGTTGAGCATACAGAGCCAACAGCTCTTCCACCAGTGTCCAGAAGTTGCATACGTATGTCTTGTTTAATTAAATATAGGGGTGGCTGTAGCTCAGGTGGCAGAGCAGGTCAGCCACTAATCAGAAGGTCGGTGGTTCGATCCCAGGCTGCATCCTGGCTGCATGCCAAATATCCTTGGGCAAGATACTAACCCCGTGTTTGCCTACTGGTGGTGGTCAGAGGTGGCGCCTGTGTCTGGCAGCCTCGCCTCTGTCAGTGCGCCCCAGGGTGGCTGTGGCTACAATGTAGCTTGCTATCGCCAGTGTGTGAATGTGTGTGTGAATGGGTGGATGACTGAATGTAGTGTAAAGCGCTTTGGGGTCCTATGGACTAGAAAAGCGCTATACAAATGCAGGCCATTTAAATATACATAACAACTTGAGTCTCGAGTCACTCGAAAGTTTTCCTTTAAAGCCAGGCTGCTATTTTTATTTAGCCTTAACAAGGTGCTGCACATCGCTCAACATAAACATACAAATGGATATTGTACACTTAAAATTTGAGAGTGTGCCTGGAGGAAAACAACACTGGAACCATTGATAAGTTCAGCTTTAATATATTTGCTACATGCCAACAGGTTCATTAAAAACATTTCCTCATGTTGATTAAAAAACCTGCATAATGTTTCCTGCAAACCAAATGAGCTTTTGCAAATTTTGTATATAGAAATTACATTTCTTATATGATTTCCTGGCAGATAGATAGGGTTGCCAAACCATGTTTGGCTAATAGTCTGTCATGATACAGTGCACAGTGACACAGACCAAGGGCACAGGAAATGGGATTCAGATATCCATAGCTATATATATGTGTGTGATCATCTATAGGCCCCTTTTATTGAGCTCTCATGCAGCCAACCTCCTTTCAAATTAATTTGCTGTAAGAATGCATATACCTTCAGCAGCATTAGATGAGAGAAACCAATGAAGAGAAGCATTTGTGTCTGAGTTGCTATGAAGTACAAAAATTAATGACACAGGTAGTTTAAATGAAAGAAGCGAGTTTTGAATGGGAGGACATTACTGCTAATGACGTCAGATGTTATGAGACATCAGTCAGAAGTATAACTGATCCATAAAACAAAATCCTTATCAAAGTTACAGTCCCTGCAGCACCGCCTGGTTAATCAGTGCGATCGATTCACACTGACCAAAATCCAGCCTGCCTGGAATATTGAGCATAAAGCGACCCGCGTTCATATTCAGTACCATCTACCCCCAGTATGTCTGTATGTGTGTGCTCGCCCCTCTTCATGAGCACACAAATGTGTGCACAAACTCAGTTGACCTTTGTCAGCTTTACCAGTGAAAGTCGACTCATCCAAAAGCATACAAACAACATACAGTTTCCATTTAATTTTCTTTCACATCACTTTATCAAATTGCTCAACCTGGAGAGTCATAGTTTCCCCTCTGCTTCATCACCGTTTAGCCCACTTTTCCAGGAGCCAGCGCAGAAAAATAACTCAATTACTTGAACAGCCTTCGGTAATCCGAACACATTCACACACCGAGTTTGCTCTTATCAACATTGTTCCCAACTGGTTGTGCATCCAGTCAGACATCAGATGTCCAACTTACATCTACATGAAAATGAAAAAAATAACTTGATCAGAAAATTATATATAACTACAATTATTTCACTGAAAAGATTCAATCAGGACTTTTTGGTCTAGACAGTAAACATAATACACATTGAAATACTTTAACGGGTACACAGGCTGCAGCATAATTCGATCGGTTATGGCAAAAGAGTCCAAACACTTTAACGTTAAAGCTGGTTTGGAATCAGTTCATTTTCTCTTGCAAGTCGAGGGATTTGCAGCCAGCGTGGCATAACAGATAAGCTTAATTTTACTCATCTGTTTCCAAGGAAATCAGTTTTTACATTCTTGATGTTTTTTATTTAAATTGGCACACAGCTCCACAAATACATCTAGCTGTCAATCAAAGTAGATTATCAGGTAATCAGGGTGCAGCTGAATGTATGAGACCCCTTCACTCATCTGGTGTTACACAGATTTTGCTTCCCGATTTGGGCTGACATCTAACGACTAAACTTGGGTTACATTTACCCGTGTAATTACTTTAATTACTTCTCACCTACATAATAGTAAGTTGTACTGAGAGCTAAAGTTTGTCAAACTAACTTTAAACTTTACTTCAAATTATAAATAGCTCACTTTATACAAAAGTCAGGCCAACATTATCCCACACACACACTCAAAGGATTTAGTCAAACCTGACCTCAGCCACATGTTATTCTTGAGTGTGGCTGATGTGATCGTGGCTGCAGCTGCTTCATTGTGAAAGCTGTCAACACTGTCAGTACTTACCATACAATTTAAGCGCTTGGATGGGTGTGCAGAAAGCGCAAGCATATTCTCAGAAAAGTAGGCATATTCTGTGAGGAACTATTAAAGAGACCAAGTGGTGTTTCAGTATGTAGCTGTTAATGTTTTTGTGTTACATCGTAGATGGCAAAGTGCAGAGGTCTGGGTTCATTACCAGACAAAGGTCCATGTTACTCGTCTTTGTCCATTGATTCAGCCCAGTCGGCACTGTTTATGTGCGGGAAGTGGGTGAGGTTTTGTTGCCTCTCTAAAGCATCTCCTACCAGTTCATGTCTGTGCAAAGGGAAATGCACCCTGTTGTGCTATTTACAGACTCAGAAGTAGATGTCCAAAAAAAATTCATACCATTACGATGCCTGCTGTGCTTGGAGAGATAAAAGTTCGACTAAAATTTTACCCTGTGCTTTTACCGTGACATGACAGTCTGCCTGATAAGTGCTCTCTTTTTCTCTTTCCATCCAGCTCCAGTCTTTCCTGCAGGTCAGCGTGTTCCAGGTCCGGGTGGATGAGTGTCCCAGCTCCGAGTGTGGCGGGACAGGTGGCTGCTCCAACACTTTGAACGTGCGGGACACGCCCACAGTGGTGGATTGTGGGACTATGAGTCTTGTGTCTGTGACAGTTGAATCCACAGCGGTGTGCTCCTGCCCAGGCAGAGAACAGTCCCATCAGCCTTGTGCCACATATCCCAGAAACCCCTGCTACAACGGTGGAGTGTGCGTGGACACTCAGCATGGCTACAGGTGAGTTGTTTTCCTCTGCTTTGTTTTTAATCTTCTTTTCCTACCTCATCCCAGCTGTCATTGCAATGGTCTACGAAAGGTAGACCATTGCAATGCTCCTCATATGGGATCATTACACTGCTGGGATTTCAATCTGCAGTGTTGTATAGTCTGTAGTTTACAATATTAAGTACACTGAGATTACTGATCATGTTGAAAATTAACTTCAAAATGCAACAAATTGTTCAACCTTCACAGTTTCATTATGACACTCACAAAATCTTGTTGCTGAGTGTCCTAATGTAGCAGCATACGAACTTTAGCAGGTTGTTTTTAGTTGTTTAGAAATATGTTCAGGTTAGTAATAAATTCCCTTTAATTTCACTCATTTGCAGAATTTTGCAGAAGTAAACATGATAAATTATTACATTCATGCAGTACTTGTAAAAATCGAAATGGGCTGCACAGTGTGCACATCATTACTGACCTTATACTAGTGCAATTTTTCTCCTATCACTACATTTGTGCCTAAATATAAAGTGTAATTAGATGAAAAGCTTTTCTGACTGTGCCCTCATCCATGTCACTTAATGACCTTTATTTCTCATCAATCTCAAATTTTCGTTTAGGAAGGTGGCAAAGTGAGATGTTCACTGTCATTTGGAATAACTGGAGATGTGATTTGGAAATGAAAAAAAAAACATTGTGTTTTTAAAGATTATTTTGCTGTAGAGGAGCATTTTGTTTGTTTTTATGCATGTGTATTTTCATGATATTTTTCATATTTTGCGACCAAAAGGGTTTATTGTTATTAATTTTACCGTTCATTTTCTCCTCCAGCTCACGTCCTTATATTTGTGCAGATTTTCACCGCTCTGTTGAAATGGAAATATTGATATAAAAACTACAGAGATAATGTCTCACTGTCTTTACAACATTTCAGAGGGGTAACAGAAAATGACTGACAGTAACAGAAAAATATTAATAATAAAAATAAAATAATAGTTAAAATTAGCATAGCTTTAGGGGAGCTATCAGGACAAAGCCCAAAAGACGTTCTTTAAATTGTATCTTATGTCTTGTTGGGTTTTGCCAACTGCTGATACACTGTGACTAATCAAGTGTAAAGAGGTTCAGTTTTTTTTTAATTGCATTGTGAAAGTTAATTATTCTTTGAAAGTTAACTTCTCAGGAAGGAAGGCCACTAACTGAACTAAATAATGATAAATCAATAAGATGCTTGCATAAAACTGCATAAAACAAAAAAAAAACATGGCGATGGAGGATCAGAGTCATATATATTTGTCCAGTTGCTCTGCGGTATTCTATACATCCTCCTACTTAGGGCGATCGTGGCTCAAGAGTTGGCAGTTCGTCTTGCTCCTCCCCTTTGTGAGTGTGGACGCTTCATCTCTTTGCTCTTGAATGCTTTGCTTCTTATATTGATTTTTATTGATTTTTATGCTGATTTTTTCCCTTTTTTCCGTGTGAGCTTACCTGCGATAACTTCTGGACACTTGTAGATCATTAGGACTAGAGTGTTCTTAACAGAAACAGCAACATTTTATGGTTACCTTGTCCTCAGCGCTCCTTGTGTCTGTGGCCTAGACACAGCTGAAGCCTGATTACAGCGTCTGGGCACCGAGCAGCCTCAATAGCCTGGAAAGGTGCTAACCGCTAGGCTAACTAGCAACAAGATGCCTTCCCTCTCCACAGATGACTACCACAGCCTCCTGCAGAAGATTGCAGTACTGGAGACAAAAATTCATCGCTTAGAAGTAAACGTGGAGGTAAATGGACTGTGTGGAAATGAAACAACCTTGCCTTTGATTCAAAACAATGGCGATGAGCAAGCTAGTACACAGCTAAGGAGCACAGATAACATGACCAAGAAAGTAGACTCTGTGCATTATTATAAATCCTCAAGTGATAATCCCCCCTTAGACTGTCTTGGTGCAAAACCAAGACATAAATCATGTCTCCTGGAAGGGGGAGGACGTATCACAGGCAGGGCACAGCGAGCTGAAATCTCTGAAACCGACTGGCCTTCACTTCCTACGAGACAGAGAAGCTCTTCTACCCCTGTATACGGGAGGAAACAGGACTGGACAACCGTGAATAGGAAGGTTAACAACAAACCTCCAAAACAACTGAATGTGAAACTGCAGAACAGATTTGCTCCACTATCAAAGGACCCTGGATCTATATCGGACAACCATCCATCTAAAAGCAGCGAAATAAGGTCTGAAAATCTGTTGAAAAGTGAAAGGCCACAGGGAAAGCTAAAGGCTAGGCCTGAAACTCTGATTGTGGGTGACTCTGCCGTAAAGGATGTACAAAGGATGTGCGGTAAGAACACTAAAGTCCTCTGCTTTCCTAACGATATGGTCAACAACCTGAAGGAGAGAATTCTTCAAATTGCAGATGAATATCCAACTGTGACAAACATTGTTCTGCATACAGGGTCAAACGATGTGTCCAAACAACAGTCGGAGGTTCTGAAACGGGACTTTACTGGATTATTAAATACTGTAAACTCTCTGAATGCAGCTGTATTCATCAGTGGACCTGTACCGCCGGTCAGAGGAGGAGACGAGAGATTCAGCAGGTTGTTTACACTGAATAAATGGCTTATATCAGCATGTGCTGACCACTCAGTGCACTTTATCGACAACTTTAATATTTTTTGGGAACGCAGGCATCTGTTCAAAGCAAATGGATTTAATTTTAACAAGTCAGGGGTGAAACTGTTCACCTCCAACTTGTTTTATTCCATACGTCATCCATCCGTGCTTGGTGCCAAGGCTGAGATAAACGAGGAGTTATCTCATAAAGAGGAACAAACAGTACTCCAAGAACAGACAAAGCCCAGCAGAAACCTTGAGGAGGAGCTCCATTTGCCCCCACCCGGGAAGAGCCTCAGAAAGGAGAGACATCCATGGCATCTGAGGAAGAGCCTCAGAAAGGAGAGACATCTAAGGCAAGAAGAGGGGTCCCTATTTGCCTCCAACTCTCTCAACAACACCAACGACCAGGACAAGGGACCACGACCTTCCCCAGTCCCCCAAACCCCTGACAGGCCATCACCCTCCTCCCCCTCCCTTTCTCCCTCCTCCCCACACCTGAAATTCACTGAGGAGATGATGGAGCGGGTCAATGCTGGGCTCAGATCTACCCCCCGTCCCAATCCCTTTTTGTCCCCCATAAACCCCCCACCAGAGCGGCCAAAGGTTCGCCATCGAGCCCCACCCTCAACAGAGCAATCGAAGTCACATTGCCCAGCCTCGCCCCCCTTAGTTCCTCTTCATGCCCTGTCTCCGCAGTCTGATGCGTGATGTGTGAAGGGTCCGGGCTGTGAGGATTATGGCAGTGATGACTTTTCCCAGGAGAAGCTGGGACCCTGTTTACTAGAAGGTTTTAAAATTTCTGTACTTTTAGGTGACAGAAGGAGACATGTGGCCTGGTCAAAACACAGAGAGCTGCACTCTAAAAGATCTTTAAACATAGTAAACATACCTCGTGTGCCACAGACTGCTCCCAAACACGAGGGGACAAGTAATACCTCTAAAACACTTAAGTTGGCTTTATTAAACGTTAGATCTTTAGCTGGGAAAACATTTTTAATTAATGATTTAATCACTGAGCACAGCCTTGATTTTATGTTTTTAACTGAAACTTGGTTGGACCAAAGTAACAGTGGAGCTGTTCTCATCGAGACGACCCCTCCTAACTACAGTTTTATCAGTGAGGTCAGGGCGAGCAGGAGAGGAGGAGGGGTTGCTGTCTTATTTAATGAATCATTTCAATGTAAGCAGCTATCTCCTGGAAGTTTTCAGTCTTTTGAATATGTGGCTTTACAGCTGAAGGCCCCATCCAAAGTTGTGTTTCTTAATGTTTACAGGCCTCCCAAATACTGCACAGACTTTTTTAATGACCTCAGTGAACTGCTGTCTGTGATCTGTGTTGATTTTGACTGTGTAATTATTGCTGGGGATTTTAACATTCATGTGGACAACCCTCAGGACAAAGGGACTAAAGACCTGAGTAACACTCTGGGCAACTTTGGGCTGACTCAGCATGTAACAGAGGCCACACATAATAGAGGACACACTCTTGACCTACTCTTGACCTACTGATCTCCAAAGGCCTGAGCATTTCAAAGGTTACTGTGTCTGATGTGGGCCTGTCTGATCATTACTGTGTTTTCTTTGAAAGTAAAATCTCAGCCCACACAAATATATCAACAACAGTGATCACAAAACGGTGTATAACTGAACACAGTAGTGCAATTTTTAACCAGGTCTTCCCATTAACACCTGACCTGTCCAGAGGGTCAGTCAATGAGCTCGTCAATAGCTTCAATGCTAACATGTTAAATGTAATGGACACTATTGCTCCCATTAAGGTGAAGGTTATCTCTGAAAGGAAAAAGTCTCCATGGAGAAACTCCACACTGGTGAAAAATGAAAAAAAGAGAGTGTAGGAAAGCTGAGCGCAGATGGAGAAAAACAAACCTCCAGGTTCATTATGACATTTATAAAGAGAAACTTCACAATTATAATTTACAACTGAGGAATGCAAGGAGGTCCTACTTCTCTGACATCATCACTAAAAACAGCCATAATGCTCGGGTCTTATTTTCTACAGTTGACAGGCTAACAAACCCTCCTGTGCCAGTGGCAGCTGAACTTCATTCAACCATGGCCTGCAATGACTTTGCCAAATTCTTCACTGAAAAAATCCAAAAAATTAGACAAGCAATTGGTACATCAACAGCAGATCCAGGATATGTACTGTGTCCACCAAAAAACTGTTTAAACACCATGAAACAGTTTCAACCTATTAACAGCAAAGACCTGGAGGACATCTTAGGTCAACTGAACTCCTCCTCCTGCTGTTTAGATGTCCTGCCAACAAGTTTTTTCAAAAAGGTCTCAAAGACTTTAGAGTCAGACCTGTTACAGATCGTCAACTTTTCTTTATTATCAGGTGTGTTTCCAGAATCACTAAAAACTGCTGTAATCAAACCTATACTGAAAAAGGACAATCTTGACAAGACACAAATGAACAACTACAGGCCGATCTCAAATCTCCCGTTTTTAAGTAAGATCATTGAAAAAGCAGTTTCTCAACAGCTCAGTTACTTCTTAAAACAGAATAATTGCTACGATGCCTTCCAGTCAGGTTTTAGACAGAACCACAGCACTGAAACCGCTCTGACCAAAGTGTTTAATGACATATGTCTGAATACAGACAGTGGAAAAATGTCAGTCCTAGTTTTACTGGATCTCAGTGCAGCATTTGATACAGTTGACCACAACATATTACTCAAACGACTGGAGAACTGGACAGGTCTTTCAGGAACTGTACTAAACTGGTTCAAAACATACGTAGAAAACAGGAAATACTTTGTATCAATAGGTAACTTCACATCTGAGCAGACAAGTATCACATGTGGAGTTCCCCAAGGTTCCATCTTGGGACCCCTTCTGTTTAACATCTACATGCTCCCACTGGCACAGATTATAAACAACAACAAAATAAACTATCACAGCTATGCAGATGACACACAAATATATATCACAATGTCACCAGGAGACCGAGGCCCTGTACAGGCTCTTGGTAAATGCATTGAGGAAATCAATGACTGGTTGTGCCACAATTTTCTCCAGCTAAACAAAAACAAAACTGAGGTAATAGTCTTTGGCGCCAAAGAAAAACGATTACAGGTCACCAGAGAACTTCAATCTATACATCTAAAAACCACAAACCAGGCGAGAAATTTGGGTGTAGTGATGGATGCAGACCTAAACTTAGAAAAACACATTAAGACAATAACAAAGTCAGCTTACTATCACCTCAAGAATATATCAAGGATAAAAGATCTGATGTCTCAACAGGACCTGGAAAAACTAGTCCATGCATTCATCTTTAGTAGGCTTGATTACTGTAACAGCATCTTTACAGGTCTACCTAAAAAATCAGTCAGACAACTACAGCTCATTCAGAACTCTGCTGCTCGAGTCCTCACTAAGACCAAAAAAGTGGACCACATCAGTCCAGCTCTGAGGTCTTTACACTGGCTGCCTGTCCGTCAGAGGATAGACTTTAAAGTTCTGATGCTGGCCTATAAAGCTCTGAATGGTTTAGGACCAAAATACATCAATGACCTCCTGACCCAGTATGAACCATCCAGATCCCTCAGGTCATCTGGATCCGGTCTTTTATCAGTTCCCAGAGTCAGAACCAGACACGGAGAAGCTGCATTCAGCTTTTATGCTCCTTATATCTGGAACAAACTCCCAGAAAGCCTCAGATCAGCTGAAACACTCAGTTTATTTAAATCCAGGTTGAAGACTCACCTGTTCTCAGCTGCATTTGAATAAAGCGCCAAATCCACACTTTAAGCTTAAATTTCAAAACTTACATTTAACTACTGATTTTATCTACTGTTCTGATTTTATCTGTTTTGATTTTATATACTGTTTTGTTTGTTTGTTTGTTTGTTTGTTTGTTAATTAGTTAGTTAGTTTATTTGCTTGTTTTAATCAATTTTAAATCATGCTTTTTATTTGTTCTTGTTTCTAATGTCTCTGTAAAGCACTTTGAATCACCTTGTTGTTGAATTGTGCTATACAAATAAACTTGCCTTGCCTTGCCTTGCCTTGTAATCGGAAGGTTGCCGGTTCGAGCCCCGGCTCGGACAGTTTCGGTCATTGTGTCCTTGGGCAAGACACTTCACCTGCCACCTACTGGTGATGGTCAGAGGGGCCGATGGCGCGACATGGCAGCCTCGCCTCTGTCAGTCTGCCCCAGGGCAGCTGTGGCTACAACTGTAGCTGCCTCCACCAGTGTGTGAGAGTGAATGAATAGTGGAATTGTAAAAGCGCTTTGAGGGTTTCAAAAAGCGCTATATAAATGCAATCCATATAAGGGGCGATCGTGGCTCAAGAGTTGGGAGTTCGCCTTGTAATCGGAAGGTTGCCGGTTCGAGCCCCGGCTTGGACAGTCTCGGTCGTTGTGTCCTTGGGCAAGACACTTCACCCGTTGCCTACTGGTGGTGGTCAGAGGGCCCGGTGGCGCCAGTGTCCGGCAGCCTCGCCTCTGTCAGTGCTCCCCAGGGTGGCTGTGGCTACATTGTAGCTGCCATCACCAGTGTGTGAATGTGTGTGTGAATGGGTGGATGACAGGTTGTGTAAAGCGCTTTGGGGTCCTTAGGGACTAGAAAGCGCTATACAAATACAGGCCATTTACCATTTACCATTATTATTATTACATCCTCCTACTTGCTATATAGGCCAAACATCCTACTTATGATCTCAGAACAAGAGGACAAACAGGTTCTGGGTAAATGGTTTACCTGGTTGTTTTGATTCTGACAGTTTTCAGTCTTGTGGATTGAGGGAAATGGTGAAAAATCTTGTGCCCCTGTTTTGATGGACCAATGTTGTAAACTTCAGCAAGGAGACTTAAAGATGTAAATATTGAAACCAGCGCACAAATTGGTAGTGTCATTTTAAAAACTGATTTTTTACACGTAAATAATGCATTCAAGGGGAACTTTAGCAGCTGTGGTATATCACACCTGGGTATGCTATGTATTTATGTCAGGATGGGTTATATTAGAGACTAACTAACCACATGTGACTCACTGTGTAATTTTTTTTTAACAGGTCAAACTCTATGGCATAGGTTGTGCGGAGGTTTTGGACACACAAGCATCGAGACCTAACGCATTGTTGGTTCTGGTCTTTGAATTTGATGTTTGTTCGTTTTGTTTTTCGTTTTTTTGATCATCCCTTTCTTTAAAGCATAAAAAACTAAAGTAAAATTTCTACTGATTGGACCGTCATTATGAAGAGCTCGCATTATAAACTTTAAAGTTATCGTTTGACAGATAAGGTCGGGTCACATTGTACTTCCATGTGATTTTAGTGAAAACCTGATTGATAGGAACCCTAACTCAATGTTCCTCACATCAGTGGAGGAAAAAGAAATAATTGACATTGTACACATGTGTAAATATAAAACATCCACTGATTGTAATGATATTGACATGAAAATCGTCAAGAAGGTGATTGAAGGAATTGTAGGACCTCTAACATATATTTGCAACTTATCATTTCAGACGGGAAAAGTGCCAAACAAAATGAAAATAGCTAAAGTTGTGCCGCTGTATAAATCTGGGGATAGACGCCACTTCACAAATTACAGGCCTGTTTCTTTACTACCACAATTCTCCAAAATCCTAGAAAACCTGTTTAATAAACGATTAGACAATTCTTAGATAAATATAAATTACTCTCTGACAGTCAATATGGATTCAGATCAAAAAGATCAACATCTCTGGCATTAATCGAATCAATTGAGGAGATTACGAATGCTATAGATCAGAAACAGTATGCAGCTGGAGTATTTCTGGATCTTAAGAAAGCATTCGACACAATCAATCATGACATATTAATTAATAAACTGGAACGGTATGGGATTAGGGGGGTTGTACTGCAATGGGTGAAAAATTATTTAAGTGACCGGAAACAATTTGTGAAGCTGGGTGTCCATTCCTCATCATGCTTGGACATTGCTTGTGGTGTTCCACAAGGCTCTGTACTGGGTCCAAAATTATTTATTATTTATATAAATGATATTTGTAAGGCATCTGATATATTAAAATTAGTATTATTTGCAGATGACACAAATATTTTTTGTTCTGGGGGGAATCTAAAGGAGCTGCTGGATACAATTACTTCAGAAATGTGCAAAATTAAAAAATGGTTTAACAGGAACAAACTATCGCTAAATCTAAGTAAAACTAAAATTATCTTATTTGGGAATTCCCTTAGAAATGCACAAGTGCAGATTCATGTAGATGGTGTGGAAATTGAAAGAGTACTTGAACATAAGTTTCTTGGTGTGATTATAGATGATAAATTAAACTGGAAGTCGCATATAAATCATATACATAACAAAATTTCAAGAAGTGTCTCAATCTTGAGTAAAGTAAAACACATTCTGGACCACAAATCACTCCACATTCTCTATTGTTCCCTGATTGCACCGTATTTGAATTACTGTGCAGAGGTTTGGGGCAATACTTACAAATGTTCGCTATCATCAATCTTTATATTACAAAAAAGGGCCATAAGGATAATCCATAAAACTGGTTACAGAGATCATACAAATCCACTATTCTTAAAATCAAAAATTGCCAACAGCAGCTACAGTACGAGGCAAAGAGACTTACACCGGGCATGTTTGAGGCCTTTCATTTCCTTGACCTTAATTTCTCATCTACCAGTTTGAATCTATTCTGTAATATTTTGTTATTTTTGTTATTTTTACATCATTGTTGTGGTTCTTTCTACATGTAGTTGTTTCTGTGACTGAAAAGCGTGCTTCATTGGGCCGAGATGAGGTGACTGGCTTGATCATCGAAGAATATCCCTTTTCTTTGCCTTGAGAAACTCTTGGGTTGCTTTTGCAGTATCTTTTGGCTCATTATACATTTGCACATCGTCAGATCAGTTTGGCAGCATTTGGCCCAATCTAAGCAGAGACTACAGCTCAGTACACTTCAGAAACTATCCAGCTACCATCAGCAGTTACACCATCAGTACAAACTAGTGACATAGTTCACTGGCAGCCATGTTTGACAGATGATGTGGTATGTTTAAAATCATGAGCATTTGCTTATTCCATCATTCTGGTACAACTTCATCTTAGTTTCTTCTTAACAAATGTTTTGTTAGAGCTGAGCAGCACATGTTTTCTGGTCTAATCTGCCTTCCTTCTTGACTGTAACGAGTGGTTTGCACCTTTTTGTGAGCCCTCTGTATTTCCATTCGTGAAGACGTGTCTTAAATTCTAGACTTTGACAATGATATAGTTACGTCTTCGAGCGTGTAATTAACTTGGCTAGATGTTGTAGAGAGTTTTCCTGAGCAAAGCGATCGTCCACTTTTCTTGTTCTGTAGTCTTCCAGACTTAAGATGTTGCTGAGTTGCTCAGTGCGTTCCTTCTTTTTAAGAATGTAATAGATTTTATTTTGACGCTCCTAAAGCTCTTACTCTCGCTTTGATAGGTTTAATTGGTTTTTTCAGCCTAATGACAGCCTCGGTCATTTGCATTGACCTCTCTTTGGGCCTCATATTGACAGTTCTGGTGAACGGTTGCCAAATGCAAGTTCAACATTTAACATCAACTTCAGGTCTTTTGTCATCTTAATTTGTTATGGATTAACAAGAGAACCAACCTCACTTAGCCATAAATCTCCTTTTCAGTCAATTGTGGGGGCCGAGTATAAAAATGTCTGTTTTCCTTAACAGTTGACACAAAATTTGTGTTGAATTCCTTGAATTTAAGCTGAAAGTCTTCAGTCACATCTTGATTATCAACTGTGGAGCTCAACCACAACCAGATCTCACTTTGGCCCAGGTGGACCTTGTCTGTCAAAACTATAATATTAGTGTTTTTCCTAAACATGCTTAGCGATTATGTGGTATATGCAGAGAAAAATGTTATATAGACTAAGGTGGATGTGAAAAGTGATCTAGATTGTTAGAACTCTGTTGTTTTTGACTGCTCCCTAATTGGTGGGGCATCATGCTGTTACCTGGGTACTACACCACGGAGCTTAAGTGGAGCAACGAACAATGATGTGTCAAGGTTTCTTGTTAATTAAGCAAAGTCTGTGAACTCGTTCAGGCTGGCAACTCTGCCAAACACACTAATATTCCTCACTCTTCATGTCATATGTCAAGCACACCCCTCCCACCTTGCATCGCTGCCTGCTGTTTCAACCCCTCCACTACCCCAACACCCACTTGTACCTTCCAGAGGGGATATTTACTCATCATTCCCCCAATTTATATGGACTATATTTGCAGTGAGTGATGAGCTCAGAGCTTTTACAGCAAACTCAAACTGCATCCTCCTGCTCTAATAATTAGTTATCTAAAACACGAGTTGTCTGAGTGAACTGTTATTGCTGATGTGCCACCCAATTTGCTATCAGTGATTCTTTGGCAGAAAAATAATCTCTACCAACACTTCACTTTTACATTGCAGAGCACGATTAAGGCATATTAGCCTGTCAAAACCTTCCTTGATGGCTCTGCCATGTGATCAGGTACAAGACTACAGTTTTTCTAAAAGTTTTGCTGTCTTTATCCGTGCTTTCAGCCTGCTTTAAGCAATCACACTGTATTGAACTGCTCATTTTCTCTAAATATTCATACGCTTCCCACACACTTTCTAAATATCCTGCTATATTCTTGGGTTTAAAGAATTTGAGTGAAAAGGACTTGGGACAGCAGGAGACAGTTTGACAATTTCGACTACACAAAATAACCTTATTAGCACCAAAAGGCTCCAACATGACGCTCTAGTCTGTATGTGTCTGTCTTGCTTGCGGCAACAGTTCAACACTTGAATGACTGCTGCATTCATCCTTTCATACAAATGTCAGCGCCCAGCTATACAGCATCTAATTTTGCATACGGGCACTCACAGCAACAGCAAAATGGAAATCATCCAGACTTGAGCACGAGTAGCAATTGGAGTAAGACAGGAAATGATGTGAAAATGGAGCAATGGTTTTCTGTTTTGACGTGTTGACAGGGAAGCCACTGTCATGGGATGACACCACAATGTCAAGCAGATGTACAAGGGATAAGGTGATGGGAGATTGCTTGAAATTCCATCTGTCTGGGTGAGATAAATCTTCCACACCTTCTGTTCCATAACTGTTAAGATGGGTCAGAATCAGAGGACAAATTTCCCCATGAGGAATATTAAAATATACCTCAAATGAAACCCTGGGTGAATGCGTGGACATCTTAAGAATTTAGAGTTCATTAAACTGCCTTTCTCTTATCAGAAGGTTTTATAATATGACCATTTAATCCAAAGCCCGAGTATGTGACAATAAAAAACAACTAACCCACACTGAATATACTTGAGCTTGAGTTTTTCAAATATAGAATCACTTTCTCAAATTTAGCATAAACCGCCATGTTTTGCTACATTTTGGTTAATAATATTTCGTTTATACTACTTCCCTACATGTTTAGAGGTTTAGCTATGTGGCCTTTCCCCCAAGCCACAAGAAAAAACGATTTTCAGAGTATTTTTGCGGAGCACCAGCTCCTGTGTGCTCCTGCATTGCTTGCCGTTATAAATAGAAACAAACCTTTCACAGCCTCCTGCTAGATGAAAGATCTTGCATGTTAGCTGTCACATGCTGCCAGTTCTTGTTTCGAATCCCCAGCAAACAAGTGAACTGAAGGAGAGGGTCTTCATTAGCATAAATCACTCTGTAAACAAGGCCAAAAGCAGGGCGAGAACATTTCAGCAAATCCTTTCAACTACAAACACCGATGACGAAATAAGCTCGTTGGTGCGTCTGTGGTAGAAGAAACATGATGACCCTGTTTAAACTTCAAGTAATTCAGCCTGATGCCGTGCGTAGCCTCAGACTCGACTCTTTAATGGTGGAAGTGAAGAGCTATGTGCAACCAATTAAATACAACACCAGTGTGTGCCTAAGATTTTATCACTGTCTCAACTGTGCCTCCGTGCAGACTTTGAGTTTTGTGATGAAATTAGCAGTCAGTTCGCGCTGTTGACCTCTGTAATGGTTAGATGTTAACAAAATAAGTCACATCTAATTGTTTATCAAGGGTTAAAATGATGTCAGCAGCAGACTCCTCCTGGCACATGCTTGTTGTGTTACCATATTCCACAAGCAAAGGTGCAGCACATCAGAAAGGATAATGAATGTTGCGCTTCAGTGTGTTTTTTATTCACTATGCTGGAGTGATAATTAGGAGCAGGAATTTCCAGCAAAAATACTATACACTTTTAATTCATTGTTGCTGTTCTTCAAAAGTCACATCCATCCATCTTCTCTGGCTTACTCGAAGTTGAATTATAGTAGTAAGAAATAATCAGGATATTTCCGATGTCTATTTGACCAGCAGGTCCTCGTGTATGATCCAGAGTGGATTCCAGGTGGGGTGAGATTAATAATCATGGCAACAAGTAGTAGGTGTACACCAGGATCTCCTCCAAGTTGGGTGCATTCGGAAACTCTCCAGGAGAAATGCACAACCTGATCAGATGGCCAGACCACCTCAGCGGACTCTGTTTGATGGGAATGAGCAGTAGCTCTTCTCCAGGCTACTCATCGCAATGACTGGAAAATCAAACCTTTTCCGTCTGCCTCACCTCTCTGCTCACATTAGCTCACATGCATTACTGCTACACTCTTCCTGTCGCTAGTCGACAACATCCCAGAGACTCTAAAACTTTTTCTCTTCGGTCAGCAGCTCTTACCCAACTTAGTGGGAGCAGCCACAGTTTTCCAGTAGCCTCAGAGGTGAAAACTACCATTCTGACTGTTGCACACTTGGCCACAGACTTTCCTGTCGTATGCTAAAGATCATGTTTTGATGAAGCAAAGTGGAATCACGCCCATGAATATTACAAAATAAATACTTTGGTTTTAGTCTTATATAGAGAGCTTAATTCTAACATCTGACAGTGCTCTAGAATAAAATTATAATGATCCGCAAAATAGATTACAGATGTTGCATTCTGGGTAGAATATCTGTCTTGCACACTGATGACATACATATGTGCATGTATTTGACCTTTGGACATCACATAAAACAAAACCATAGCAGCTGCTGTTACACATGTTCTCTGCTTTAGAAAAACACAACACAAATATTCAGGTACAGCCATATGAAAACACACAAATCTATGTGCTCTGAACATATGTGACGGCAGACGAACATAAAGCCTCATCACACACGTGTCCTCTAAGCTTTCTTGCTGTGATTTGTGGAAGTTAATTTTACCCTTCAGCTTCATTTAATTAGAAGCAGCGAGTGAAAAGGGCAGGATTTGAGTCTGGCTGGCTCGAGCCAGCATGTAATGTGGCTCACCGCTGGACCCGAGCAGGATGCCTGGCTGGATCCCTGTTAGGCGTAATCCCTGGATTACTCACATGCACACAGACACGCACACACGCTTACACAATTATTAGCTATTCCTCTCACTCTTAGTGTTAATCTAATCCACAAATAATGCTGCAACCACTCACATATGAAGAAACCTGTATTTTTACTGCTCAAACAAATAGCTTTGTCTTGTGGGTCAAAAACAATCAAATTAAGGTTTTAATCAGGTTCATTAAGAATCAAAACATTTTCTGATATTACTTTTTTAATGCCTGGCTGCAGGTATCCAATCTTTGGCCAGGTCCAAACCAAAGCATCACTGAACACTGATTTTTTTATTTGTACTGTTATCACACAGCAAGAAAGTTCCTGGTTCAGTAGCAGTTGGATATATTTTCTTTCATGCGTCACTTTTGTAATATTCCAATGAGTTTCCAATCCTTTAAAATACAAACAAATGATCAATGTTGCAGAATTGCATAGATTCAAACATTAAGCATTCACTGTAATCTTTCAAAATCTCTGAAACTCAAGAGAACCTGTCTGGGAGGGTATACTGTAGGTTCCTTGAGTAATCCCGGTTCTCAGAGTAGTACGAGTGAGATGTCATGCTATGGGATATGCCTGTTTATTCCATTTAGCTCATCATCAGTCCTGATTGGCTGGTGAGTGCGATGACCAGAACAGGCAGAACCCCCACTCTTAGGTAGTTACTATGTTACTATGAAGACATTATTCAAGATAAGCACCTCTTCTCACTTTGCCCAGCAAGATTTAGTCAGTTTGATTAGTCAGACATCTCACTCGTGCTGGTCTGAGAACCGGGGTTATGCAAGTAACCTAACATTTTCATTCCTAGCATTGTTTCAGTGTCTTACTAAGAGATATGGAAATGAGACAAAAGAGACAAACAGGTCACAGCTTCTGCAAACTTAATCTTCAGATGAAGTAAAAGGAGGTGTGGAGCATGTTGTCAAGATATTAGGCATGCATGAACCAACCATCTTAGGTGCAGAGACTGGCCTGGGCTTCAGTGACACCACAGCCTGCATAAGTGCCTGAATATCACTGACATGTAGTATGCCAGAGGCGATTTAAAACGCATTTCAAAACTGATTATTTGAAGCTTTAGCCATATGAGAGTCTGTCATTGTCATGGTGTATAAGACAAATAATACGGTGAAGCATAAAAGGTTCAGCTTTTCAGATTGCAATCACAATAAAAGGGTTTAAATTATTGCCCACAGATCTGGGTTTGCATTGCGTTATTCACATCAGCTGTAGATGCCAAGAAGTTCACAGCTTCTTTAGAGAGCCTATAAACATGATTTCAGTCATGTTTGAAAGCTGAACAACAACAACAAATCTTTAATTCTCACCTGATTTGCAGTCACAAAAAGTCCACCATATTTAACGTTTCATATCACATCTTCTTGCATTTTTTATTTTTTTGGGCTCCCCTTCACACATATACTGTCAGAAAAAACACGTTTCCTCAAACTATCTCTTATTATTTCTTATTGTCTTCAGATGATAACCTTTGACATACTGACATGCAGTAAAATTAAGAGTTATACATGACAATTCGAGCAGTCACGAGGGGTCACTGAAAGGTTCAAGAACAGTTTTGTATTCCACAAGCTGTGAACTGTCTGAATACATATGGGATTCAGGAAGCACTATCCACAAACATCATCAATACACCAAATGAGAAAATATCTAATGTTGTTTGTTCCTCCAGTAATGTTCCACACGTCGATTTTCCTCCTGTGTACATTTGTGTTGAAGCGTAGCAGCACTGACTGCTTGATGAGCTGTGTATACCTTTTTATAGTTGTGCTTCGTTAGGCTTGTGCTTTCCCACTCTGGACATATTATGGACTTATAGAACTTTCAGTTGAGTAAACGTGCTTTACATCCAAACCTGGATACATAATTCATGTTCTATGAATAAACATACTTCAATCAAGTGTAAACAACACGTTTCCTGGTATTCTGGAGACTTTTAGACTTGGCAAAGACGACCTTTTGTAACTGTGATGCACATGTAGACTTTCTATTTGGTGTAACAGTGGATCTGTCATAAGGCTGAGGGGAGTGAGCAAGAACTGTTCCATAACTTGGTGATCAAGGCTTAAAACTGAGTGCATGATTAAATGCTGGCTCTAAAGTAACACGTTCTGCATCTGTTTTATGAAAACTGAATGCAAGCCAAAGCGGAAATGCAGGAATTGCTTCTTTGTGAAGTATCAGCCAAATAGATGACAGAGAGAGAACAAGGCAAAGCAGCTGAAGCTGGCAACCCAGAGATGCAGATGATTGTCGCATTTTCAATCACGTTAGAGTACCTGAGCTCTGTAACATCCGATGTGTGATTCTGCTGGTTCAGAAGTGGGAGCAGCAAGACAGTGGATGTCAGGAAATGAAGATAGAAAGGAGAAGAGAATAGAAAGGAAAAGGGGGATTTGGGAAAGGCTGGGGAAATGAGACAGAGTTGGATAAAGGTGAAGGGAATTAGGGGGAAATGGGAACACATGAGAGAGGGAACAGTGGTAAAGAAAAGGAGACTAGAGGATCAAAAATGGGAAAGGAAGTGCAGGGTAGCAAGGAGAGGAAAGAGGAAATGATAAAAGAGCACGATAATGAAAATGGGAGCAAGGACAGAAAAGAAGAAAAGTGAAGGGGGAAGAAATAACACATGCAGATAAGATAAGAGTTAATAAAAGATAGAATGGCTGTAGGATAGTTTTCTGCTCTTGGGGCTTTGAGATATGACCCCAACGCATACACACACACACACACACAAAAAGATTACAGTCCAAGATTGAAGAAAGAACATGCAGATAATCGAGGCACTGGGATTAATAATGAGATCTGGGAAGTGAGGGGGTTGAGTGGAGGAGTGGGATTACGGCTCCCGGCCCAGCGTTAACAAACGCAATTCCCAGCAGACAACGAATGAGCAAAACAAAGCTGCCTTAAGAGGATTGGAGAGCTTCGCAATTGTGTCTAAAACTATGCCTCGGATTGTCTTGTGCTCAGAGAATTAGCGTGACATCACCAAAATGAAAATGCAGGCGTGAATGTTTTCCTGGTACCTCCAGTCTTACACGCCAACAAAACTTTTGAGTATGAATGACTTTTTAAAGCCTAAGGGAAAAAACCAATAAGCAACAAATAAATAAAAAGGTATAAAATCACAGGTAGCTTCTTCCTTCTCTTATTTACTTTTCTTACAAGTGTTTCTTACCAGTGAAGTGTTGCAGAATCCTTATTGGTCCGTGGAGTAAACTGTTCTTCCACAGAACATGACACCATAGGATGTTAGTGCGACCTGCTGTTATAAGCAGTAACCTCAGGGGCTGAAAAACCAAACAAATGTGCCAAAAACTGCATTTCCTCTGATGGCATTTTGAAGCTGGCTCTATAAGTAGAGAAGTCTCCTTAGACTGCCGTGTAAAAGTGGCCAACGTTACAGCAGAAATGAAAATGTTTTCTGCTCGGCACTAAAAATAAACAAATGTTTGGCTTCTGAAGTCTACGCTGCCTTGATTGACAGGTGTCTCTGATTGGCCTTGTATCCACTAAACTGAGTCACAAGACGTGACTTCTGCACTGGGCTTGTGGTTTTATGAACCACCTGCATTGTATAATTGTAGCACTTCGAATTGTCCACGCTAGCATTTCCTGATAACGTAGAACTTCACCCCGTCATCACCTGATTCCAAATTCCATATACCCTGGAAGTTGGATCATTTATCAGTGAGTGATGGCAAACCAGAGTTGACCACATTCCAGTTGTAAAAGTCAGAAAAATTCTTGTTCAGACTCAAACCCGTACAGACGTGTTTGAAGGTAGCATTTCGTTAGCTTGATAGCATAATTGCCTAAGTCATTTTTGGCCAATGACATAGGCAGACGGACAGGATGATGCAGCAGTGGTAGGGGAGTAAAGTTAGGCAAAAATCTCAATTTGACCAAAAAATGACTTAGGCACTTATGCTATGAAGCTAACGATTTTCAAATAAGAATGTCAAACTGTGTTTTTCAGTAAGTGTACAGAATGTTCTCTTGATAAATCATACAAAGCTACTCTAGTGATAAATATGTAGGTAGAAAGCACATAATCGGACCCCATTAAAATGGCAAAATTGGGCATTCTTTGGTGAAGATGTGCACTTTTAGAGTGGAGAAAGCCATTGCATTGCTTTAATGTGGCATTTAATGTTCGATAGCTAGAACTGTAAGGGAGATACATTCAGGCTTCATACTTGGACTATAATAAAATGCATATGTATTTGCACTTATAAACAGTGCTGCAGCACAGTCACAGATAGAGCATGATTTTTGTTCAGTGTATTTAACAAGTCACAAAAAAGCTACATTTGTAGTACATCTTACAACTTCTGTTGTAAGTTTATGCGTGCTGCTGGTACGCGATTGCCCCGACTTTCCAAGTGGGGGAGTTTAGCTGAAAGATTTTGACTGTGAACTCAGAATTTCTGACTTCCGGCTCAAAATACAGCACAGCATTGACATTGTAATTTGGTTTGGTTTGATCAAAATGCATATAGAACCCATGGTCATACCCATCTTTTCTATAGCATGTGGCTTTAAAGTGGAAGTTGAAGTGTTTTTGTGAAGAGTAGATGTGTGCTAGTGCTGTCACCTTTAGGTGGATCAGAGCTTGTCACCTGATTTGAAATCAAGCTTTACACAGATGTGTTTGAACAGCTGGCATTTCCAATTAAGAATGGCAAATTGTGTTTTCAGTAGGTTTTCAGTCTGTTTTCAAAATCTTTCTCGAGATGAATCATTCAAAGCTATTATAGTGATAAATACAGTGGAAAGAGCATAATCGGTCTCCCTTAACATTACAAAATTGGGCACTAGCTTCAGTGAAGACATGTTCTGTCAGAGTGCCCTTCGAGTTGAAAAAGCTATTACATCACCTTAAAAAGGCATTTTATGTTTCATAGCTATGATGGTTCTGATTCTGCGCCGCTTATAGTGAATTCAAGCATCCTTTTCTCAAACTGTGAAGAAAACCAGGGCCCGGATGAATAAAACTCTGCATACAACTGACACTATTTACCCACAAAGGCTCAAATGTGCGTGCACCTTTTTGCATTTGCATTTCACACAAACATACACGTGTGCAGGAAAAGGTGTATGAATAGCATTTGTGCATCTGGCTCTTGGTGATTCATGGAGATTTCTTGTACTTTAAGGTTGGCCAATGTTCAAGTCAGCACTACCCGTCTTGCGGCAGAGTGTAACATCTTGTCGTATATTACATTAGCATTCGTCTAAAGTGTTTGTTTGCCTGCTTGTGTTCCTGCATCTGAAGGCAGTGAAGTGACACATGCCTCCTGTATTTGTACAGGTGTCATTTATTGTATGTGGGCTGCTTGATTTCTGAGTCTGCATTTGTTTGTTTGCGTGCACATGCATTCACGTGTCCTCTTTCAATTCTGGAGAAGAGCAGAGGCAGAAAAATGAGCAAGAGAACGAAGGAACATTTGGATGAGAAATGAGCTGTCTGCGGAACACTAAGGAGATGTGTGAATGCAAACACATAATGGTGGAAATACACATCCTGTGTGGGCTTGTAGGATCCACCAGGCTCAGACTCAGAATATCTTGAGAGGCAGCTGAAGTGTGAATAACATAAACCAATGAAAAACTCACTTATTAGGAGGAAGAGAATTCCCCTGGAGAAAGGCATTGTTGTTCTGTTTGTGTGTGTGCGCGCGTCTGTGTGCGCAAATTTGGAAGGCAAGCTGGGTGTACAATTTTTATATTTCTTAATTGCTGGCAACATGTGGATTGAAAGAAGGGAATTTTTATTTTGCTGAAAAATCCATGACTTTCCCGTAAGATTTATTTCCAGCTACTAAACATGAAAAGATGAAAGCTTTTTTAAAAAAAAATCAGATAAATAAGAGAAATTGATTCAGGAATGTGTCGAGTTTAGATGGTAAAATACACACTCTGAAAAGGCGAGGGAAACAGATGGCTGCGATAATATAGTCCCATTGTTGTTTGGGTGTATGTTTTTTTTTACATTTCACTGGTGATTACAGAGAGTAATCACCACTCAACAGAGTTGGACATGTTTTTATGTCAGAGGAAAAATTCCTGATTATTTCGTACTCATTTTATGTATTTATAGGATTGTTCATGTAGACAAAGAAGTGGCATTGTAATTTACAGGCTAAAGTGCTCCCAGAGAGAGAAGGTGAGAGTAGAGCTGGGCGATATATCGAGTTTTTAAAAAATATCGATATATTTTTATACGAGATATAAGATCTGACAATATCTTTTATATCGATATAGTCTATGTTACGTTATAACTATACTTGTGGAGCCGCAAGTTTGCCTCTCTTTCGTCCACTTTTGTCTTTACGCAACTTTACTCGGCCTCGCCTCTCCTTCACTGAACACAACTCCCCCTCCTCCCCCATCGCTTCACCTGCAGGAAGCGACAAGATGAACACGGCAAATCTCTGTTAACGAGTTACTGCGCATCGACCCGTGCGTGGGGCTGGACGCCGTCAACGTGTTAGCTAGCTAACCACGCTAACGAGCTAACCACGCTAACGCCATGCAGCCCAGAGGCGCTGCGCGGCCTAAAATCCTTGCATTTTCTCAAAAATTGACAGCGCACCTTATGTATGAATTTTGGTTGTGCTTGATGGCCGTGAACCGATTTTATGTGGAACACGGCGCTCAGCAATCTGTCAAAAATGTTTTATTACGACTTTGGTAAGCTACGGTGCTGCACCGCTTGATAGTTTGTCGGCGCATTACGGCTACCGAGGAGCCTTCGCGGAGTGATACGTACTGTGCTTCAACGTAATATTACCCTACTGTGTATAAGGACCATAAATGGCACCTGTTCAGAGACGTGGTTACGAAGAGGATTTCAAACTCAATGCTGTCAGTCACAGAGTAGAAGTTGGGAACAGAGCAGCTGTGAAATCTGTCTTTGTTATTGTGCTCAGCGTCTTTTAGTTTACATTTTGACTGCACAATTGTGAGCTTTTTGTTATGCACAAAAACAACATTGTTTTCTTTTATTTATGGAGCATTATTATTTAATAAATGCTCATAATTTATTTTTGAGTAAATTTTATGTACATCTGCTCTATGTTAATAAAAGTGCCTGTGTGACATCTGGGACACAGCTTTGACTAAGAACTCTCATTTTGTTCTTACTTTATGGCTTTTAAAAAAAAAAAATCGAGATATATATCTTATATCGCCGTCCAGGTAAAAAATATTGAGATATGAATTTTGGGTCATATCGCCCAGCCCTAGGTGAGAGGTGACATTTTGACAGGAAGCAGTGGTACAAATGAGTACTTGAATATGTGGAAACACAGAGAGAGGAGTTTGGTAGTGATGTTGTGATTCTCCCTGTGGTTTTGCCACTAATGAGAACATCTGCATCAGTGAAACATACGAAATGAGAGAGCGAGATAGCCGAAGGGGAGCTTAGTCTGAGAGGGGAAAACAACTAGACTTGGAGACACGGAGAGCAGACGTGGTGCAAAAATACTTGAAAGAGCTAAATATGGCAAAAGGTTCAAAAAGGGGTTGAGAAAGATCAGGGTAGTGTTTTAACTGAATTTTCACAAAGCGGTGAAAAAATCGGAGCCATCTCTTTATTGCATTCACTAACTCGTGTCATTTCGCCTCTTGATTTCCTCTTTGTCCCAAGGTGCCAGTGCCCAGCTCAGTTCGAGGGGCCTGAATGCCAGCAGAACAAGCACAGTTTCCATGGCAACGGCTATGCCTGGTTTCCTCCCATGATGCCCTGTTTCGAGAGCCATGTGTCGCTGGAGTTCATCACGGACGTGGCTGATGGCCTGGTGTTGTACAGCGGCCCCTTAGCGCAGCTGCAAGCCTGGGACCACGAGGACTTCATGGCTATAGGTAGGAAATGTGTTTATTTCGTGTTCTGTGTTTTCATTACTGGGGTCCAGTAAAGGAAAAATATTGATGCCTGAGATGACTATATTAGTGATCTCATTCGCTGACATCATACATAGCTAAGAGTAGAAAAAACTGCTGGGAACTCACTAAGAGCAGCTGAAACCTGGAGGGATTATTCGTACAAGTGCTGGCCTCATTATTTGACCATATTTAACATGAATATCACAAACAATACAGAAAAAAATAATATGTCCTGCCACATTCTGAGATGAGGAAGACATTACTTTTGCCTTTTATCATTACTTTATCATTTCTGGAGCAGCAGATAAATCCTGCAGATTGAGCTTCAGAACAAAGAGCGACTGTTTTATTCTTCCGCATTCTCCCCATCTTATGAACTGTGGTATTAAAAGTGCATAAATCATATATACTTCTCACCTTTTAGCATTATTTCAGACTCCCAAGGTTGCATTTCAGCAATTCTTGAAATAATGATGGCACTTTCAGCTTTGCAGTAATAAAAACTGTTTTGCTTAAGGGGGGCTTAAAAGTTAAGGTAATAGACATTTTTAGATGAGGTAAATAATGGAGGGATTTAGTGTGGGAGGATTAAGAAGAGGAGGTATCGTTTTTGTGTAGCTTTACTCTAAACAAACAAAACAGAATCCAGACTATGACTGTGAAACCCAAATGGAGGTGCTTTTTCCCCAGGTGGTACGTCTGTGGTTGCCAGCGGTACGTGAGAAATGTGAACTAATTAAAAAGAAATAGAAATAGAAACACCTAAGTGCATTTATTTTTTTATTTTTCCTTATGTAAATCATTGATATACTATCCTAAGAACAAAATACCTCTTGGGTAAACAGCGTGGTGCGGGAAAAAACTAGAGACAAGCATCAGCATGTTCTCGTCTAGATGCTGTGTTGAGTTGAATATTTCAACTTGTGTGGTTGAATTTTACTGTTCATCAAGGCAAGTTGGATATGCACTCATCATTAGGTATGGCAGGAATGCTCAGTGCAAGTAAACAAGCATCTCCAATTTCTGGTTTAATTCCCTGTGTATTAACTTGCAGTGCACTCAGGATTAGACAGTGACAGTCATGCATACACAATCCTGCTGTTCACTGCAGTGATGTATAGCATGAATATTGGTAAGAAACTTTTGAAAATAAGTGTAAATTGAGCTTTATCAAGGTTTCATCTGTAGCTCTTAAGGGAAAATTGTGTCCCTTTGTTTTGTTGCAGTGGCAATATTCTTAAACTTTGAAGACAATAAATCTTCTTGAATAGAGGGCAGTAGGCAGGGATTATAGACAGATGGAAACAAAGAACAAATATCTTGTACATGTTGGTATATTTAGTGTTTTAATCTGAGAGACTAACACCTCCTTGTCTCTCTTGCTACTCCTTTCGCCTCGTATTGCTCCTCTCTCTTGGGAGAGATGCTGCTGTTCCATCACTGCTAAAGTAATATGTGTGGGAGGTGAAGTCCGCCTGGAGAGCCGGATGAGTTGTGTGTCTGTGTATATGTGTGTGTGTCGAGTGTGTATTTGATGAGCAGGTTTGCAGTGTAAATCCTGAATTATTTCTTTAGCCTTTGTTGGTGTCAGAGGATCTGTGTGTGTTTGAAAGCCAGCCAGTTTGTGGGTCCTAAAGACTTAGGATTAGGTTAGTTGAGTTGTTAGTGGACTTGGTGCACAGTGTGTAATTAGAGTCAGGCTGTACATATTTAGAGCTCTAATTAACTTGGGTCAAGGTTGACCTACTGCATGTAACAAATCCATGGGCAAGATTAGACTGTGCTGAAGCTTAATATTCCTGCATCACAGTATGTACCAAACTGCGTTATGGTAAAGAGCGTTCTTTACGGGGGGTTATTTACAGTATTTGTATATGCACTGATGATCAAGATGGCGCCGCGGATGGCAGCCTCGGTACTGCGCTCTCTCGCACTTTTCTTGCTTCTGTTTATTTTCTGCGCTTTTGGTCACTCAGACCACATCACTTTCTCCAGAGATCAACTGCTAAACATCAGGCAGTCGTCTCACTATAGTTCTTATCCATTTTTCACAAACCTGGAAAAGTTTTCATTTTAGTTGGAGTTGGAGCTCACAGCTCTCTGTGGCTCCTGGAGAAGACGTAGACAGGGGAGTCGCGCTGGTGAAACTACGTCGGCGAGGATTCGGCACGGCACTCCCCTCCATTCACCTCGCGAATCTCCGCTCTCTTCCAAACAAAGTCGACTAATTACTGCTAACAAGGACTTTGCACGCTCTGCTGCCCTCTGCTTCACTGAAACCTGGCTCAGTGAGCGAGTCCCAGACGCTGTCTTAAATCTGCCGGGCTTCCAACTCCACCGGGCGGACCGCGAAACTGAGCTCTCAGGGAAAACAAAGGGTGGTGGAGTCTGCTTCTACATTAATGAAGGTTGGTGTACTGATGTCACAGTGTTACAGAAACACTGCAGCCCACACTTGGAAAGTTTTTTCATCAATTGTAAACCGTTTTATTCACCGCGGGAGTTTTCTTCCTTCATGCTGGTCGGTATTTACATCCCTCCTCAGGCCAACCCGAATAACGCACTGTGCGAGCTGGCTGACCAGATTACCACCCTGGAAAGGAATTCCCGGCTCTCAGCCAACGACCCAGCGTCAGTGTGGAGGGGCCTGCAGTAATTCACCAGCTACAGACGCCCCCCACCCACTATTGAAGCAAACAAAGACCTGGCCAACGAGTTAAACACTTTCTACTGCAGGTTTGAGACGGACAGACTCCCACGCCTCACCCTCCCCTCCCCAGAGACATTGCTTCAGACATTGACCCCCAACACACCTCCCATCTCTCCCCCCTTCACCCTCCTATTTCAGAAACAGAAGCCCAGGAAAGCCCCTGACCAGACGGTGTCTCACTCTCCTGCCTCAAAACCTGTGCTGAACAGCTGGCTCCCATCTTTACTCGCATCTTCAACAGATCCCTGGAGCTGTGTGAAGTTCCCTCCTGCTTCAAACACTCCACCATCATGCCTATTCCCAAGAAACCCACCATCACAGGACTGAATGACTACAGACCTGTCGCCTTGACGTCTGTGGTTATGAAATCCTTCGAACGACTGGTGTTAGCCTATCTGAAGGACATTACAGGCCACCAGCTGGACCCTCTGCAGTTTGCCTACCTCGCCAAACAGGTCGGTGGATGATTCAGTTAACATCAGGCTGCATTACATCCTGCAACACCTCGACAGCCCGGAAACTTATGCCAGGGTCCTGTTTGTGGACTTTAGTTCGGCTTTTAACACCATTGTGCCTGAACTTCTCTCCTCCAAACTCTCCCAGCTCAGCGTGTCACCAGCTACCTGTCAGTGGATCACCAGCTTCCTGACAGACAGAAAGCAACAAGTGAGGCTGGGGGAGATCACCTCTGAAACCCGGTCCCTCAGTATTGGTGCCCCTCAAGGATGTGTCCTCTCACCACTACTGTTCTCCCTCTACACTAACGACTGCACCTCCAAGAACTCGGCTGTCAAACTCCTAAAGTTTGCAGATGACACCACTGTCATTGGCCTCATTCAGGATGGTGATGAGTCTGGTGCAGTCAGCACAATCTGGAGCTGAACACTCTTAAGACTGTAGAGATGACAGTGGACTTCAGGAGACATCCCTCAACTCTGCTCCCCCTCATCATATCAGACAGCCATGTGTCGACTGTAAGGTTCTTCAAGTTCCTGGGTACAACCATCTCCCAGGACCTGAAGTGGGAGACCAACATCAACTCCATCCTCAAAAAGACCCAGCAGAGGATGTACTTCCTGAGACAACTGGGGAAGTACAGTCTTCCACAGGAGCTGCTGATCCAGTTCTACACTGCGGTCATTGAGTCTGTCCTGTGCTCCTCCATCACAGTCTGGTATGGAGCAGCCACTAAACAGGACAGGAGCAGACTGCAGCGGACTGTACGGGCAGCAGAAAGGATCATCGGCGCCCCCCTGCCCTCCATCCAGGATCTGTACCTCTCAAGAACCAGGAAACGGGCAGGGAAAATCATCACAGATCCCTCACACCCTGCACACAGACTTTTTGATCTGCTGCCCTCTGGCAGACGGTACAGAAGCCTGCAGACCAGGACCACCCGACACAGGAACAGTTTCTTTCCCCTCGCCATCTCCCTCCTAAACAGTTGACCTGTCACACTGCTCCCACTGCCAGACTGCAGCTGCACCTTATGTACATTTTGTAGTATTCATTCCACTTCTTTTCTGTATTTTATGTATATAAGTTTAGATTGGTTATTTATAGTTGGTTTACACAGCTTTGTGTATGTTTGTGTAATGTATATATAGACACGTGTGTGTGTGTGATTTACATTGCTGTGCTTGAGAGCCTCCATCTACCGGAACCAAATTCCCTGTATGTGTCTGCACATATACTTGGCCAATAAACACGATTCTGATTCTGATTCTGATTCTGATGCGAGCTAGATATGTGATCATTTTGCCTGTAATCTCCACGCTGGATTTTGAATTGATACTAATAATAATGTCAGTGTTACCATTAAAAGGATAAATCCAAGTTCAATAGAATGCGGGTCTCACCTTCATGAGTTTGGGCATCATTTCTTTTGGTTTTTGTTTGAAAGAAGTTGCTGATACTGTTGTTTTTTTTGGGTGGGGGGTTAGTTAGTGAAAGTTGTACTCAGACGCTGACGGACATTTAAATCATGTATAACTGGCGAGTGTAGAGTAGCAGAGGTCTTGTGTCTGGCAGATTTCTGAGGGTGTTTTCACACATGTAGTACATTTACTCTGGTCCGATTCAGTTGAGGAGTAGCTTAACTCGTAGCTTTTTGCCACGCTTTGGTTTATTTTCCAAGTGGAGAATATTGCATCATAAACCATGTGAGAATGTTGCGTCTGCTCACTGGCCCCATGTGTCTGGGGCAGAAGCAACAAAAGTAAATACAGGAAGAACGTGCTGTGTTCTGCACTATTGGAGAACACAGAGAATTTATGTTAGTCGCTAGCTTGTACAGACCTTTGCACATCTATAGGACCTTACCGCATTGAGAATACAAAGCATATATGGCTAAGGGACATTTTTTTTAGCTCACACCTGTAATGTACACCAGGTTGTTTTTCTGTGGACCAGAGTTGGATCACATTCACACCATAAACGCACCGCGCTGGAGTTCATCCAAAGGGTGTGGTTGTTTTTGTCCGCACCCGACTGCAGTTATTGTGTTCACACCTGTACAAATGAACCACTTCAAGTGGAAAAACAAACCAGAGTTCGATTTAAACGCACTAAACTCTGCGGGTGTGAAAAAACACCCTGAGGTATTCGAGAGCTAGACAGCCAGGAGGTAGTGGAACCGAGGAATATTTTGTCAAAGCTAGTTGTTGGACTGGCCTTGGTCATTTTCAAATTTTTAAAATACCACCCAACCACAGTTCACGTAGTATGTACCTGTACCTGTCGCTTCATATTATGTAGAGAGCTTGCAGCAAATTCTCCTTGGCAGCTTCATTATTTGCTCTGAGAACAGACTTCTCCATCTGCAAACTTTCCATTTAGATTCATGCACCATGTAAGGGAAATGTAACATTGTAGAAGTCAAGATAATATTTTGAGGGCTACAAAACAGGTTTGCAACCACGATACAGGATCCTTCAACCACCACTAAGTTAAACCGCTGTTGATGCACATATCCAAACAGATTTGTACTGTCATTCATCAAATTTCCCAAACCGAGTGAAAGTCATTAAAGCTTTTCAAGTCTGGGCTGTATTTCTGAAGGAGGTGGCCTTGTTCGTCTACTCGTAGCTTGCATATTTCAGTTGTGGTTGCTCTACGCAGCTGAACCAAGTAATGGGTGATGTTTTTCTAGTTTAAAGCAAAGGTTCTCAAAACCTTTGACAGTTTTCTACCAAACTTTGTCTTCCACAATGTCTGACACTTTACTGCAGATCTGACATTCACTCTTTTACACAACTGCTAGAAACCTCCTGTTAAGGTAAGGAGAGCGAATACTGACACTATACATTGATTGATAGCAACTGATGATTGGCATTCAGTGGGCTGTTTACATTCCAAATGTGATGCCCAGTGATGGCTAATATAAGCCACTGTATTTCTATTTCTATACGCATCCTTTCCAACCTTTTGTTTTCTCCCACTCTGACCCCAATTTTTTTATCAATCACTTACAATACAATAACATCCAGGTTTAATTTTAATGAAATCCTCAAATGAAGAGCAACAACAAGCTGTTCTGTGTTTTCCATGTAAAAATCCCATTCAGCTCCATGTTCTTGCAGCACTGGCTCTGTGGCTCACCAGTGGAACCCCCTTATCACTTTGAAAACCTGTTTGAAACAGTCCTTGATGTTTATATCAGCACATTTATTCTAAAAAGGGGCCTTCAATTAACATTTAACATTTTGTCTTTCAGACAAGTTTGGGAGTTTACAGCCATTTTCAGATAGTAGTGGATGATTTTCCAGATAAACACAATTTATCCTTTTAGCTTTTGCAAAATAAACATTCATAAAACGACCACTTCCTGAACTATTATCGATAATACTTAATAATCCACCCACACCGAAAACACAATGAACACATTTACCAGCTGCAGTCGGGGGAAAAACCTCAATAAAATCTGATGTAATGATCATTGAATTGGCATTGCAGGATTTTTAATAAAAAGGATCACCATATATAGTAATAGCCAGCCTTTCATACACAAACTGTGTACAGATGTTTTTTCTTCAGCATCACCTACATATCAGACAGAAATGAAGGAAGTGAGAATAATGTCCAAAAATACATGTCTATATACCATGAAATTATTATTTCGATGACTTCACTGTCCTTGTGTAAATTAACTGCACTCAAAATAGGAAATCTAACGTCCAAAAGTAAAGGAAGTGCATAATAAAGCTTGCATTGAAATATAATAAACAATGAGCAGCCATGAGCACATTAACATAAAGCGCAAAGCTGATGAGAAGAAAGGGACAAAAAAAGCACCATTTTAAGGTGACACAAACTCGCTGACTGCACTATGAACCTGATTTCTCAAAACAAAAAAAAATTGTTTTGTTCAAATATAATTGAAAGAACAGCTTCGAGCATCCGCTTCTCCCGCGGATGCTCAAAGCGCTAAACTGGATTGATGCTTAATTACGAGAGGAATCAGACAAAATGGGATGATTCACTCCCAAATCGGATGCGCTGTGGACTGAATGCTGAAGGTCTCATTCTGACATGAATCCATTATGAGTTCAAGAGCTGCTCAGAAAATTACATCGTAAGGTTGGAGGGATTCACGCCAACTAATGCAGGACTGAAAATGTAGTTTGAAAAGAGAATTACAATAATAAGAAAAGAATTGGAAGAAAGAGGGGAAATGTGCATTTGAAGGATCAAAGCGAGGACAATATGAAATGTCAGGTGGATTCAAAGGAGAGTGCTGCATAGCCTCGTTTTTCTACTCATGACTTTGTATTGCGCTAATATAAAGCCAGGATTTTCATTTTGAATGTATTGCTTTTGTATGTGTGAAACAGGCTTGTTATTAAGCCTTGTTAGGGCTGCTGTCCATCGCGGTTGATCAAATTTGCCAGTGCTTCACAGAGACACACACGCAAGCTTCCACTTCAGCTTTTTATTGAGATGCTGGTTTGCTGTTCCAAAGCCACCCACTCATCCGCCCTTTATCCCGCCGGAGGGCAGCTGTAGCAAGCCAGCCCTGCTGTGTAGGCCAGAGAAGGTGTAAGGCACTCACACACATAAATGCACACTGGGAACATCGCCGTGTACTACATCCAATCTTTGGCCACTCAGGGAGAAGAGATTACATGGTTATAACACAGAGTTGGTGGAGTTAGTGTGTGTACGTGTGCAGGGCTGAATAATACCCATACCTAAGCTGACCTCTTCTGTTCTAGCTAAGACCAGAACATTGGATGTTCCATTAAATCCATTTACCTTTGCTCGCATGTGAGCTTTAAATGTACATAAAGGCATTTTAAGCTTAGGACGACCATGTTGAATAGCAGCTCAGGGTCAGTTTGTTCTACGCTAAGCTCCGGTTGCACGTTTTCATGCGTGGAGCTCATCCAGATTTCCAGCACAAAAGAGCAGCAGTCACAGAACAATATTTAGTTTTGCTTAACAATGCTTTACAGATACCGTATTCAGGAATAACCTTTTCAAATAATTAGTCAAGAGGTGCTTCTCGTGCCACGAACAAACACCAGCTGTGCGGCGCTGCTTTTGCGTGAAAACAATTTCTGGTTATTTTAGGACCTGCTTCGGGGATGCTAGTTAATCAGTTATTTAGATTGCAGTGCATGTTAGAGCGTGCTGTAAAAACAACATAACGAGATGCAAACATAAAGCCGGTCCCTACGGTAAACTTTATTTGCACACTGTTGAGTTGAACTGCTGAGCTGAATTTAATTTCTAAGCATTAAAACTATACCATTAGCAAATAAACAGCACAGGGCAGACACAGAAGACTTGCATCAGTATATCAAACACATAAATGGTTGTCACTTTGTATTTATCTATCCATATACTTCTGGTTCATGGGGTGCTGGAGCCTATCCCAGATGCCAGCGAGAGGCAGGTGCACCTTGTCACATAGAGACAGGCAACCCTCACATTCACACCTGTCTCCAGCTAACTGAACCCCATGTATGTTTTTTGGACTGTGGAGGAAGCTCGGGTACCCGGAGAGAGCCCACACATATGCAGGGTTGTAATGCGAACTCTACAATAAATGCCTCAGGCTGGATTCAAACCCAGGACCTTCTCACTGTGATGCGATAACATGCCGCTTTCTCCATGAAAGCCTGACTGGGAAGCTGAAAAAACAAAACACAAATCTATGTCCCAGCTGTGAAAGAAAAAAAAAAGATTTGGGTGAGCAAAAATTGATATGAATCGTTTTCTGTGTGTGTATTTATAGGCTGGCTTCCTATTATTTCCATTTGACATTACAGATTTGACAAGTGTGGCACTGTCCTCGCTGCCCCTCCACCTGTCTGACTGACATTTACTTTGACATTGTCTGTACCGCTTGTCACCGCTTCACAGCGTGACCCCACGGTTATCCAATCTCTAATATACTTATTTACCTCAATGCACCTCTGTTACACACGGCTACAATGGTTGCGTCAAAGGCAGATTTATGTGCCCTATTTTAATCAAGCACAACAAGTGCAAAGCAGTAGGTTCTCGGCACGACTGTGTGAGCATCTCTAAGCACACCTGCTATTTTGGTTCCCGTATGTGCAGCAGCTCAAAGCTCGTAGTGCTGAAAGAGTTGTGCCAATCACAGTGATGCATGGCAGCAACAGCTCAACAAATAAAGAAACAGCCTTTCCAGGAAATCATATTTTGAAATGTGCTTATTTGCTTTCTTGCATAAGGACTGGAAGCTACTCTCCAGAGAGAGACTGAACTATTTCTCGATGGGTTCACCGAGTGAGTTTTGGAGTCGCCGCTAGATTGACAGGCAAGTGAGAGGAACCAGGAAATCACTGCACCTGCCAAGATATTGTCCCACGCAAAACCCCAAGAAAACTACAATTACAGTCTCGACATTACAGGTGACACGAGTGGTATCAATCATCTGGCTCAAAACACAAAAAGAGTATTTTCCGAAATGTCAAACCATCCGTTTAACGACCCACGTTGCGTTTCTATATGTTGCTTGAAAGTCCATAAAATTGAATGTAATGTGCCTTCGAGTCTGGCAGCTTGACAGTTTTATTAGCGCTGCACATATAGCGGCTCTCTTAGCATCAGGATCCGGCGTGATCAGCAGTGCCGCAGTTTGACCTCGGCTGTTATTAGGAGATTGTTTGTTGCGGTAATGATTTGTGCCCAGTGAGATCAACAGTAAATGACAAACATGACTGCAAGCGTCAGACCTGCTCTGAGGTGCTCAGACAAACACACAAGACTGCTCTCCCACTCACAGACACACAAAGTGTTCCAGCCAGGGGGCTGCGCTTGTCCAATCGATAGACAAATTAACAACACAAATTAAATGTGTGCAATTACAATGCCCTTGCGGAATGAGCAAAGTTGGCCGGCAGGGAGTCAGATAAGGCTTGCCGAGAGTTTGTGTTTATTTCAACTTTTCTCTTGAACCAAGAGGAGCATATTGTCTCGACTTAATATGGATGTGTATTTGTTGATATTGTGCTGCTATCCCAAAGGAGGTCTGCGTGATGAATTAAAGCCATAAATACAAAAGAAAATGGATTGAGCGAACAGCAGCACACATAAATACACAGATTCGCTTTGGCATTACCTTCAATTTCCACAGCTATGTAGCAGCACCCCCCAGCCTAGCTCTACTGTGGCTTTCAAATGGGAACTGCTGCTGGATGTGGAGATCCAATATGCGTCGGCTGTGGGGCTAGCTAGCTAGCTGACAGATCGTTTATACAAGACGTTCTGTGCTATATTCTCGCTGTTTCGCCTGCTGATTTGTACACAGACTGACTTCTGTGGGAACTTGTGTACATGCGACTGCGTTTGTGTGTTTGTGTGTGTGCGCGCCTTTTAGGAGGAGGGTTATGTGTGTAGCGGTGTGATTTGTAATGCTTTTTATGCAGTCCATATGCTCTCGCTGTGACTCCTGTGTATCCTCGGGCCGTCAGACGAGGAGGACATTTTTCATATTTAAGAGCCCCCCCCTCCACCTCTGTGGGAGTTCAAACCCGACTTGCACACAAAGCATACACTTTCTCGCCCTCTTAGTCTTTCTTTCTCTCACTCTCTTTGCCTCTTGTCGCTCTCAGAGTAGGAGGTAATGAATTACGTATGAGTAGCAGAAACGAAGCACGGTTATGTGGATGAGCCCTTTAAGAGCAAAGTCTTGTCTTAACCCCTGGTACACCCAGAGAATTTAAAAAGAGCGCTGGTCCCTGTGAAGATGTTCACATCTGGCCTGCCAGCCCGCTGCACTTCCTGCTAACCTCTCAATCCTTTTCTTCTTTTCCTAACCGGCTCTGTTTGTTTGTCTCTGTGTTACTCTTTCACTCAGTGGGCTTCTGTTTGCCAGAGCACCAAAGGAGAAGTTCAACAGTAGTTCTTATGCTACAGTTATGTTGGGAACAATAAAGATTTTTATTACTATGTTATTTTATCAGTGACAGATAAAATAGTAATAACTGCATATCCAGTGACTCTTTACTTAATAAGCAGAAGACAGCTGAGGGATGGCGTGTCTTCTTCACCTTGGTAGGTATATTCCTGGAGACGAAAGTAATCACACAGTGTGGTGTCTCACATCATTCAAGTGACCCGTGGTCTAATTTTTTCAGTGTAGCAGCCGGGACATTTGTGACCTCATAGATGATATCATACTCTTCCGTCAGCTCGCAACAATATCACCAGTTCCTACAATGTAGTTTATAAATAAACCAATAAAAATGCTTTAACCTCCTAAGACCCGAACTCATTCACGGCATGCATTTTTAATTTCTCTTTGATATTTGGGCATATTGGGACCTGATGAATGTAAAAACTACGGAGCCCCGCAGGGGACATGGGAGAAAAAAAAATTAAGACGGACTTTTGCGAGATCTCGCAAAACTAACTCGGGATCTCGCAAAACTTTTGCGAGATCTCGCAAAACTAACTCGGGATCTCGCAAAACTTTTGCGAGATCTCGCAAAACTTTTAGCTGCATTCTTCGGCAGCCGACCTACAGAGGCGAGATCTCGCAAAAGTTTTGCGAGATCCCGAGTTTGTTTTGCGAGATCTCGCAAAACTTTTGCGAGATCCCGAGATATTTTTGCGAGATCTCGCAAAAGTCCGTCTTAATTTTTTTTTCTCCCATGTCCCCTGCGGGGCTCCGTAAAAAACAAAGAATTGCCAGATTTTTTTTTTACCTAATTTTTGTTTCTAAGAAAAATGAGAGCCACATATGAGGATATTTGTTTAAAATTTTGATAGAACAATAACAGTATAACGTCCTCGTAAGTGGATATCAGGCCCTTGTAGAGCAAAATTGAGTATTTGGTCTAAATAACCCAAAGTGTGGTGTCCACAAGGTTAAATGAGCTTCAGTTCAAAAAGCCAAGATTCGAGAATGTTGTCAGAGATCAAAGATCGCAGAGGTTAACCATGGAGTGAAGCATCCACCTGTGCTGAAGCTTGTATGCCTGTGACAGCGGGTGCTGCACTAGATTTCCTAATTGCTTTTCCTGTTCAGGCTCCAGCTTTTCTCACATCCAGTCGGCAAGAGGAACGGCAGACTGTATATAAAAGACAGTTGTAGCCTCCAGGTCTCAAAATTGAAGTCAGTGGAAAAGTGCACTAAAATTTCGATTCTCTTTAATGGCATCCATGGGGTGACTCCTCTGGTTGCAAAAAAGAAATGTAATTGTTTGAAAGTCTGTGAGAAAACAAAACTATTACTCACTTCTGACATTTTGAGTATATGGGATCATGTCCTAGTATGTCCTTTTTAGCAGCAAAAAGAATGCAAGGTGAAGGTGCTTTTATTGTGAAAGCGATCCAGGAAGTGAGGACAGTGGCCCAGGTTTGTAGCAGATTTTGGGAAACATCAGTGGTGAATAATCCTGACGTTCTGTGGTCGAAATAAACAAAAGGTATTCACACACGCTTTAATTGATGTTAGTTGCTCATTAACAAAAACAACAGAGAATAATTCAATCAAATAAAAATCTTGACTTCTGTGATGATTTTAAAAGATTAAAGCATTTTTTTGTCTGTTTTCTCTGCTCATTACTTTCTTCTCGCTGTTGTTTTGTTTGCATTTTCTGCCCATCTGTTGTCACCTTCTCTCATCTGCTACTTTCTCCCAGCTTTGTCTCTGCTGTCACTTCCCCCCTCCCACCATTACATTTTCCTCATGTCCTCTCCTTGCGTTTTTCCTCCTCCTTTCCCCTCCCGCTTCTCTCCCATCCATGCTTCTTATTCCTTCTTTCCTTGTATTGCGTCTTCCCTGCGTTACTTTCTTGACACCTCTGAAGTTTGTTTTATTCTCCTGGGGAATGTCACGTCAGTCCTGACAGGTAGGCTTCTTGGCAGCGGCGGACAATCAGCTGGTCAATCTGCAGTTGAGCTTGTTTTGGGTGCCTGTTTATGTGTGCACTTTTCTGCACCTGCCTCCACCTGTGTGTGTGTGTTTGTTTGTTTTTTAATACATTCACAAACTGTTTTTCTGTTAGGTTTATGCAGGTGCCCTTTTCTGGCTGTCACTGTATTACCAGCTTGGACTTATCTGGATGCTGCAGTGTTGGAGGGTTTGGGGTGAGCATTGGCATAAAGATAGATTCAAGATAAGAAGAAATTCCCCTGAGGGTGGGGATGGGGCAGTCTGAAGAATTGCAATTGAAAGACTTAGATATGCGAGATAAAGAAGAAAAAAAGTTGACGGGTCCCAAGCAGGACAGTAAATGAGAAGGGAATGAATGAGGCAGCTTAAATGTCGGGGAATGAGCTGAGCCTAAAGAGAACAATGTACAAGTTAAACAAAGGAGGAAAGCTCTGACTTGAACTGATATATTGAATTTACTCTGTTCTTTTTGGTGAATTGTCTGGCCTTGGCCAAAGTATTAAAATTAATTGGATCATTCCTGAAGTGTTGCATCTACTCATCCTGCAGCTCAATGTCCAGGAAATTGAATGGGAGTTGAGAGGAAAAGAGAGGCCAGCAACAAACTTGCTCTAGCTGACTGCGGTTTGAAAAATGAAAGTGCCAGGGCTTTGTTTTTCATTTTTCCTATATGAGAGGTAGCGTAATGAAGAATGGGGCTCTCATCACAAAGCCACATCTCAGGCTTGGCAAAGCAATTATAAAAGACCAGCTTATCATGTGCTCACTAGGACCGAATTTCAACAAGTCCTCCAAATAAATAATGATATTGGTCGTTCAGAATGGCCCGTGCAAGCGTTCCACTTTAAACATGTGGAAAGGCCAGTGTGGCTATGGCTGACCTACAGGAAGCTGAAAAGGAGAGTTTGACTCTCTCTTGGTATGTATGTGTTTCTTTAGGTTTCACTTTCAGCAGCTGGTTTTACCCACTGTTACCTAACGGAGACAGGTACTATAGACTGAAATGTTAATACAGCTAAACTACAAAAATAAATAGGTTACTTTATTTGCATCTATTATGTGGAAGACAAATGTTGCATACAGTATTTTATTTTGAATGCCAGCTTTCCAATCTTTTTCATTAAGCAGTCTATACAATAAGCCAAATGCATCTTCATTAATTCCTTTTTAAAAACTGTTATTTAAGCAGCTCTGTCTGGTAATGATGGTGTTCAGCAGGGATGCAACTGTAGATCAGGACTTCTTTTTATGAGCTGTACAATTCTTTAGATGTTGACCGCAAACTGGAGTCATTCTCCGTTGGTGAGGGACATGCTGTGCAGAACCCATATAAAGTGAGATATCAGGTCACCTCTTGCACTCTTTAGGTTTAGGAAAAGATTGTAGAAAGAAAAAGACACTTTTAGAAGGGAGCTGACAACACACTGAAAAACAAACCTATTGAATCTCCTCAGTAAAATTGGTAAAACCGTTTGCATTTGATTTTTTTTTTAGTATATTTTGGACCATGTTTTCAGTAAAGAGTACCCAGACCTAACAGCTAACATACATGCTAATGTCAAATGTAATGTCTAACATTTCTCAATAAATTACACAACTAATAACGTTAGCTCTTAATCTCTTTGCAGTGATAACTGAGGAAACATCCTGAATTATTTTGACTATTTTTTCTTCATTACACCGTAACAATGTGGCAAGTTGGTGCAGGTGAAAAGCAAATGTTAAAAGTTGCTATACCAGGAATTTAACCAAGAACTAATAGTTCAATTCCCAATGCTGTTGGCTTTTGTGCCCATGTGAGATACACTGTAACCAATTAGCTATCTGGTTACTCCCAGAGTTTATTTTTAACACTACAGTTAATGAGTCTCACTATATTAATGCAAGGATGGTCATCAACACACCGCCACTCTACATTCATGGTGTCAGACACGTAGCTACTCGACAAAGCCATCGTCTATCATTGTTCATCATCATTGCTAACAACTCTACTTATTTAAGGGGAAACTTAGGTTTGTTACAAAAAATCAGACACAGGCTCCAGATGTAGATATAAAATGTATTGTAACATTTGTAAAATGTATTTACACTTATTAAATATTATATATGTCATTTTCTGACAAACATTACTTGTGTTAAAAAGAAGAAGAAGAATCTGCATGGGTTGCATTGAACTCTCTGGCATCTTTTCAGTGATAATGTTTTTGCACACAAACATTAAAATAATCACATCTGAATACATGTCATAAGTGAGGCTGATAAAAAAAATAATAAAATAAAAACAGTGCTGCACAAAAGCACGGTAAAAAGTGAAAGCTGTCAGTAGAAAGCAATGGTGACTTATTTGAAAGTGGCACAATGTAAAATGTCAGTTACCGTGAAGAAGTTAATGAAAGAGTGAAGCAAGTCAGGAGGTAAAAGACACAGACAGGAGATGAAAGAGTGCTGATAGGCAGACTGACATCGCAAGAAATGCAGCAAGAGGGATGACGAAAGCAGAGCTGAAGTCAGACACACACGGCGGATTGAAGAGCGCTAAGAAGGGAATTTGATTTTTGTCAGCCTCTTTTGACTTCAAACTTCAACTGACTGCAGCGTGAAGACAAATGTCAGAGTGCAGAAGTTGTGAAATCGATGCCAGAGTTTTTTCTGTCTTAATTATAATTCTAACATATACTGAAAGTACTTCACTTCGCCAGACTCGGAGTTAACAGAGAAAAGCCAAATGGGAGTATTCTAAATGAACCCTAAGAACAAATGCTTTAGTTTAAATTAAATACCTAATTCTGGCAGTGGGTGTGTGGGATTGTAGCTTAAGGGGGGGGGGGGGGGGCAGTGGGTAAAACTGGGAATAATAAGTTGTTGGACATGAACTGTGACGGCCTATTATTATTTTTAATTGAATATAGCCAACAGAGACATGCTGCCGTATTGACATGAGCCATAATTTCAAAACATAATTACGACATATTTTGTGAAGTCGCTGCAGTCACATTTGTAACTCTTTTCACTAATTTCTAATTGGATCGTACTCTTCATAAGTTTTTTTTCTCACCGCTGGAAAGTGGAAGTGCAGACTGTGGACTAATGGGACAGTAAAAAAGTTCTTAATGTGATGATCAGCTTCATAAGAGTCATGCACGAACTTGACCTACTTTTCACGAGCAATGTCAGAGACCGTATATAAAAGAAGGAGGTAGCTATGGTGGCATCACCCTCTGGTTTAAATGTGTTATGATCAGCAACATCCTGGATTTCTTAGAGCCAGAAGTGACCATATCAGCCAAGTGTAGCGAGTTTTATAGTGTCCATATAACTTGTACACAGTTTAGTGATTCATATTAGGTGGTGGGGGGACGTCTAGCTGAAGACACCAGCTATAGCTATCTGTATCAGGAGTTACCTGCCGGTCAACACAGCCACACCTCTGTGAATTCAAACTTTACAACTGGATTGGTTATATATGTAATTTAGTGTATTTTTAAATGAACCTCTAGTGCTCATTTCAGGAAATGTAGTTTTGGATACTGCTTCACCCAGAAGTTGCCATTTGAACATTAGAAGTGATAGGAACGACGATGAAATGACCCAGATTTATCCGTTTGCCTTAATGAAAACAGACCCCGGAGACTCTTTGAACACTGTTGGAACCATTAGAGGCCTAAAAATACTTCAATGAGTGGATATATCGGAGACCTTTTTCCACTGAGTCAATAAATTGACATTTAGAAAGTCGTGGGTGAGAGTTCTGATGCAGACTAAGTACAAGCTGCTGTTACGTGAACTAAGAAGTCCCTTCAGTCCCACAGTATAAGCAGATGTTTAGTGTTCACTGTTATGTGTCAGCATGAACTTTTGAAGTTCGGCATGCGTGATGATGGATTGCCAATGCCGGTCGGTCTCTTATTTCCTTACACATGGTGCAAAGCACACAGGCAGTCTTAACCACTTCATTAACTTTTAATTTCCCATTTGAGTAAGTCAGAAAATAGAATGTAATAACTTTTGTCTGATGTTTGTTGACTGCCATGAAGAAAAAAACTAGATCACAGCAGCCTCTGTGCAATAATCCTCATTAGAGCAAATATACAGAGACAATATTGGCAATTTGGTACATTATGTTGGGGTGCATTCTTTAATAAATAACTTTTCATACACCACTTAATTCTTTGGCATACATTATTCTGTTACAGTGGTTTTGCTGCTGTTTTCGAGACTTCAGTACCAGCACCAGATTGGTTGTCAACAGAGCTAAAAAGTGCTCATATTGCAGCTCTGAAAACTAATTTCTCAACTCACCCCTCACCTATCATCCCTCTCGTTTTCTTTCTCTGTCTAGAGCTAATAGACGGGACCCCCACCTTGAAAATCAACCATGGCTCGGGCACAGTGGTGCTACAGTTGCCAGGCAACGTGAACGTGGCAGACAGGCGGTGGCATCGGCTGGATGTCCGCAGCAACAGCAAGGTGGGTCGCTCTCTCCATTTAACAGCAGCCATCATCTATTTAGCAAATAAGTTCAAATAAATTCACATCGCACTGAAAAAAATATTTTTTTTATCCAGTTTTAATGAGATTGTTTTTGTTTTTGTTTTTGTTTTACTTTTAAAGGCACATCTAATATTTTCATGTATTCAAAACACATGGATTTTTCTTTCTTGAATATAATTTGTTCTCACCTTTACCATACATTGCATTCACCTTCTGCAATCATGTATAAATGTCACTGTCTTTGCATTAGGGGATATGATGCAGTAAGTAAGCTGCTCCTTTAGTTGTGCAGATTGTGAGTAACAAGCCTACAGGTCATTTATTTAGGTAACATTAGCACCAGAGTGATTCTGGGTCTTTGGCCCACGTGCTAAGTGATGAATCAACCCAATGTTGGTTGAAATATACTGGCTGCTTTACTTTGTATATACATATAAATGCATGCAATGTGTTATTAATCTTGGATAAAACGACAGTAGTGCGGTCATTTTTTAAAAACTTACCAGAAATGTATTGCACAAGATAGTTAGCAGTTTTACAGGAACACCCTGCTAGTCTGCTCAGCTGTGATTGTAAAGCTCGGAGCTGAAGTCGCTCTTCTGGTTAAAATATGTGATGCACACTTTTGAAATTACCCCAAACATCAGATAAGCCCAGAATAGTCCACTAACATTCCTTCAAAATGTCCTTGTATTTAGAAGATTTAAATTGGTAATTTCTTGGGAATACTTGTTAATTTCTTAACATATAAATGCACATGACAAGTGCCATTCAAGTTGGAATTATTGTTAATTGTTTGACAGTCCAAAATAAAGACTACATGGCCAGCAGGAAGGGGATGGTCATAGCTGGACCACTGATTGTGCCAGAGTCTATAAGAAGGTGACTCTCTGGCTCCCCTGAATAGTAACCTCAGTAAACACTTATACATTTATGATCTCATTTGCTAGTTTAAAGTTTTATTTTATAGAGCATTAGTGCTCATTGGTTAAATTATTCCCCCATTTAAAAATAAAATACATAACAAAAAAGTGTCCCCATATCTCATCGAGAGGGAGAGACCAAAAATATTGACACTGAAGCTCTAACATGGGAGTTCATTGTTTTATAGGCCATGTCTCTTTTTTATTTACAGTCTTTGGGCCAAAAAATTTACACCATGTCTTTTGAACTGAATGTTCTTTCTGGTATATTTGATAAAGCTGCTGATTTGTATGTATGATCTCAGAGATGAGGTTATATATTTAGTATATGTCCTAGACTTTAAGCATCGCCCATTCGGCTCCACGCAAACCTTTTTAATATTGTTATTTTCCAGGAATCTAAATGGGGAAGACGTCGTGATTAAGTATTATAAAACTGTCTGCAGTGTAGAGTACAAAGGAGGATAATTGCAGACAGATGATTGCAGTAGCCCTCTTGCAACATCTTCTGCCCCAAATAATTGCAAGTTAATTTAATTAGTGTGAAATTGGACTAAATCTTTATGTTGTTAAGATTATTCCGCATATTATTCGCCTGTCGTATATCAATGACAGTTCCTGCTTCTATTATTAGATGCTGTGACATAATGAAACCTGCAGTGTCACTGTAGGCTTTGGGCGCCTGGCTGCATCTCAGCCTTCTTTCATCCTAGCATCCCACTTCAGTACCACTTTAGAGCACTTCAGTAAAAGCACAGGACTGAGTCACATTTTTTTACACACACGGCCAGTGTGAAGCCTTTTCATATTCAGCTCCATCAGAGGCCTCTCGAAAACCTAAAATTGAATAATTACACTTATGTCACCCTTAATTTATAAATGGCTTAATTTAGCTCATTACTCAAAGACCTGCAATGTTCCACAGACCGCCCTTCAAAAGCACACTTATTACGCTGCCTTGAGTTCAGATTATAAGAAAGGAGACGCCGTTAGAGAGCGTTCACTCTCGCTACTCACTAGTGTGACTAAAATTTGTGTCTCATTTATGGCTTTTGCCAAACTATTCAATTCGGTAGAAAACACCAATTTTGTTCACTGTTTTTTTTTAAATTTCTTTTGAATGAAAGGAAAACAGCTTCAGGCTCAGCTTCCCATCACCACACGTACAAACACAGGGAAATTTGTTCGATATTGAGAATGAGAGCAGCCAAAGGAAAGCATGCAGTGAGACTTTCGGGTAATGCGATAGCATTATTCGGAATCGCGTGAACACTAGAATGCATTCAGACTTTTGTTATTACAGCGAGGATTATTCTGCACCACAATGGTATTATTCTAAATCACATGTGAATCTATTCATTTGTCCTGAATAGTCAGCTGCGGCTTATCCAACCTGGTTGTGTGACAGCATGAGATCCAAAGCAGGAAGGACAGAGCTGTTGTTGGGAGATTTACTCTGTGATTCAGCAGCCAAGAACCAAGAGCAGTGTTTTTGTTTTTTTGTTTTCTTCAAATTAAGTAACATTTGTGAAAATGATAGATCCAAAGAACCATTGTTTCGCTGTCCTTCATTAAGAATCACATTGATAAATAAGTAAACCACGGTCTGCTAACAGGAACATGACTTGATTAAACTAAAATAAATTATTTACATAAAATCTGCAGCGTTAGCTGTTGATACAGAGTTTGTATTCATGTTTAATCATGCAAACACGTACTGTTTACGTTACTTTATCGCTGCATGTAAACCCTGTTTTAAAGTGAAATTATCATTATTATTATTAATGATGTAAATATGAGAAAAAACGTGCCAAAATCATACTCGAATGAATGATGTAGGCATCATATTTGGAATCTGTTTTCACACAGAGGTGATACCAGCAGGTGTAGAAACAAAACAACACATAAATGCTGTTCTATGCTGCCTGGTGTGTTTGTTAATCATCTGTAGTGAGTGTAATCACTACAATCCAAATCACAGAGTATTCTTCTTTTAACTGATTTATAACTTTCAATATCTGACAGAAAATAGAATTGGTATTACCAAGCATAATGACATTTTTTCTGTGTGTTCCTGACGTATGTCTGAAAGCTTTTATCGTGGATGTGTGAAAAGTAAGTTAAAGGTGTTGTTTTAGCACACTGATGACTGAAACTGTGCTGGCACATACGGGCTTTTTATCCAGCCGAGTAATTATAATGATTTCAGCGCCAACTTTTTTGGAAGGTTAAGGCAATGGACCAGATTTCCCCCAAAAATTATTTTCAGCCCTCTTACATGCTTTATTCTTTTTTTTCCTGTGATGTGAGCCATCGGGTAGCTGTGTGTTTGGGTTAAAACTTTACTAATTACCACAGGAAGGAGGAGGCATGTTTACTGAGAGGTAAACAGCAGATGGAATAAAGAGTCTAGTTAACTGGAATAAGCTGCTGTGGCTTCTGCTTAATCGCATTCTTGTTAAGGCAAGTCCACATGTTTAAGTTGTCATGCAGCAGAGCAGTGCAGCATGCACTAATGAAAGAAATATGAGTCAGATGCCGTTCTCACCATGGTAATAATGCTGAAAGTACGCTCGTTACAGTTCAGAGAAATGACTTATTTGTGATTTATTGAAGCATTATTTGAGTACATCGTGCGCTGGTTTGTTTTCTCTGCAGGAAGTACGTTTCACCCTGGATCGATGCTCAGGGGCAGCGGTGAAGGAACTGGTGGGTAGCTGGTTGACCTCTCAAGACCACTCTTCCTGTGAAGTGATGGGTGTTACGCCTAACACCGACAGGTAAAAAGAAGCACCTGAACAGATGCGTGCACACCACAGACTTTCTCACTGCCTCAGACTTGGTTTGCTTGTAATTTGGCCCATGTGTTAGCAGGCTACCATTTTTCAACAAGACTGCAAAAAAGAAAAAGTGTCCTTCAAAGTTCGATTCTGCTGCTTTCATGGTGGCTTGATTCTACTTCTGAATGCTCCCCAGCAGTGGTTGGTTGTTAGTGCTGGGTGACCGTCTCCACCGAAGAAAAAGCTAAATCGCAAACATTTGCAGTTTCTTTAAGTCTTGTCACTTTGCATGGTGAAAGTTACAGCTGCGTTGGTCATTTATTTTATAATGAGAACTAAATATTACGCTGTAAAATGAACGTATAGCCGGATGAGACTGTATGCTCTCTCTTTGCCATAAAACCTCAGAATTATTTTTGCAAAAGTAACAACGAATTTAACCCAAAAAGAAATTATACACCAGATTTAATAGAAACTGTTTGTGTTGTCTTTTATGAGTTTATATACAGAACATGTGATTAAAAAAACAAAAACATATTTGTTTCATGATAAAAACTATGAAAATCTACCAGTAAGCTTTATTGTAATTGTAAAAATGATAATTATTCAAAACTATTTGGCTCAGTGTCACAAAATCTACAACATTTACATTTAAGAAAATGCGACATCCCATTGTTTATATGGGATGTCGTATGCATATATACATTTAAGCCAACGGCCCCCAACCTTTTTTGTGCCACAGACCAGTTTAATGTCAGACAATATTTTCACGGACCGGCCTTTAAGGTGTCGGCGATAAATATAACAAAATAAAATGATACGACCAAGACAAAAATTGTGGTATTTTGTAAATATAATAATAAACGTGACTTCACTTTATTAGCAGCGTCCTCCTGAAATGCGGCAACAACATTGAGAGTAACATCCTCCTCTCTGCCCCTTAATGCTCTCTGGTCGCTATGGTAACGCGTAAATATTTCTTTAAAAATATTAAATATTTTTTTAAAAAGACACAACTACAACACGGGAAAACACCCAGAGAAACCGAGTTAACGATAAAAACCCTGAAAACCATAAATTTCACACCCGAACCTCAGCTCTCGTGGCCTGGGATCAGTCCGTGGCCTGAGAGTTGGGGACCGCTGATTTAAGGAACTGCAAATGTAAAGAACTGTCCAAAGTTTTGCAGTTAGCGTTGCAGCCCCATAGACCATCGAAGTATGGTATTAATATTAACAACTAATTTTACTGTTTGGCTGTAATTGTAGTGCTCTTATCAGCGTTCTATGTTTACCAAATGATTGTTGCCATTCCCCTGCGTCTGCCTGCTGTTTGGACGGGGTTGTAGCCCCAAAAACATTAACTTAGATGAAAAATACTCTTGCTGCTGGACAACGAACGTCTATCCTCTGAGATTCTTCCACAGACTGTGGATACTCGTGACAACACCGACAATCAGAGATGGAGAATAAGATTGTTGTTGTTGTTTTAGAGCAGCAACTTCTCTTTCATAAAGAGACAGAAAAAGAAAATAAGGGGCATCCAGAAAAGTAAAAAGAAGATTTACGCCACATTTTAATTAGGCGACTTAGCAGAATGAACCAGCAGATTTTGTTTGCTGATAACATGTTCGATTTCCTATTTTGAACTGCAAACGGCTGATTAAAATAAGACTGTTAAGTGCTAAAGCAGCAGGTTCAGGCTCTTTCTCATTGCTGCAAAGTCTTATAGTTTTCTGTTTCATCCTTCCTTGCTTTTTGAATGCTTCTGTCACGCTGTGTGTTTTAGACACCTGAACATGAGTCAGGTGCTTCAGCTCGGCGGTGTGAACGAGGACATCCCATACATCTACCCCCAGCTTCAGCACAAACACTTCACCGGCTGCGTCCGTAACCTCATCGTGGACAGCAAGGTAACACACTTTATAATACAATGGCACGCACGCACACCCATACATAACCACACAACCATTAGCACACCAGTATGCAAGCAAAGTTAAACTTACACCTGCACTCCAGCTGATAAATGGATTAATAACAGGCTTCGACATTCACAGTCCCCTTGTGCCATGTGAGAGATGGGTTTTTATGCTTTTAACTGTAATCTCAAAGAAATTTCAAATGTTACACACATGCACTTTAAGAGTGAAATGGAATATGAACCTTTCCCCTCCTACCCAGTCTGACATCAAATCGAGACTTTCAAGTAACCAGCTCTGCCGGAGTTAAAAAGTCAAGGACTCTATATTCAGCCATGACAATCTGAGCCCAGCCCCAACAAAATCCAAATCATTTCTGTATGAACACAGGCTTCTCTTATGATAGCCTCGTGTGAACCTGCAGTCTTCTGAAGCCTGAAATTTTGGTTAAAATTGCACGTTTTGCTACAATTTTTGGTTATGAATCAAATAAAGCTGTGACTGCTAAATTTTGCTCCTGTCCATCTAAAACTGCTGAGCCTCGGCTGCTTTAACTGGTATTTAGACATAAATGTCAGGCTTTTCAGACTGGATTGCCAAAGATTGTGTGAGATGTGGGTTCCCTGATAATCAAAACTCACATGGCAGAAAATTAGAAATTAAATGGGTCTGCTTGGAAGATGTTTGACTTTCAGCTCCAAATAGGTTATGTGTTACCTATTAAACTTTTTTAAATTACCTTTGTTACTCGCTGCTTGTGATAATGTCACATTCTCACTCTGCATCTGTTCAATAGTGGCATTTATGATTCAGACTTCGTTTAAACTGTCCTCCACAGTTAGATGTGTTTTCAATCTGGTGGAAAAATGTCATCAGAATTTTGGGCAATATTGTCTTAATATCTGAAGGTAACAGGGGGCATAGGATACTTGGGTAGGGTGGTGCAGACAAGGATTGTGGAGTGTGTCTCACATGTGCAACTGTTGGGTAGTGCTAGTCCATCTCTATCATGGCATGTCTTCAGGTGCTGAAGGGTGCCCCAGGTTGTAGATGGCTTGTTTACCTTGGGAGGCCTGTGTTGTATTCAAAGGGTGAGCAACTAAACTCTTAACACCAACCGACATCTTCGTTGCGCCCTGCTGGAAGGAGGTGGGCCAAACTGATCCAGAGACGAGCACAACTAGAGGCATCTGTTAATAACCACCACAGTTAAACTTCCTCTGTATAGATTTTGTTGGTAGCAGACCTTTCATCATCTTTCCTGGAGGTGAAGCTAACTTGGATTGAGTTTGGGGTTAGTGGAGGTAAAGCTGTAAAGAAAAGGTGTGCACTTGATTTCTAACATTGTATAAAAGATTTACATAGGCAACTTGTTCTCTCATATTGGTTTCTGGGGTATGCAATAATGTGAGGGTGTCGGCTGCCACCTTGTTAGTGGTCAGATGTTACCATATTTAGATAATACGGTAGCTATGGTTGCTGGCTAACGTAGCTAGTGCAGCTAGCTAATGTAGCTAGTGCGGTTAGCAAGCTGCATCACACAGACAGACAGCCATGTTATGTGTCAGATAGCTCTCAGTCAGTTCAGTGACTCCAGTAAAGAGAAGCAATCCCTAAAAATAGCCATTCACCTATAGCAGCCAATCAAATCATAGCTTTGTAACAGGGAAGTCTGCAGGTAGACTCACTTTTGTAGGCAGTTTCAATGTCCATTAGGGGAACTTTGCAGTTGTGGCACTTTGGCGTGTGCGTCAGAGGTTACCGTTTGGACAAAAGGAAAGACTCACTTTAAAAACAAAGGAAATAGTAATTTCTTTATTCCAATTATCCTTTTTATCTTTTTTCATGATTGCTGGAAGCCAACAGTGTTTTTAAAATCAAATAAAATCACCCAGTTCTGTTTTGACTGCATGTTGCAATCTGCTGCAGCTACTAATTTAAATTAAGTGAGAGAAGTGAACAACGGGTAGTAGGGTTGCCAACCGTCCCTTAAAATACGGAATCGTCCCGTATTTAGAAACAAAAGCACACGTCCCGTATTGAGCTAATAAGGGACGCACTTTGTCCCGTAATACAGTGAGAATCAAAAGTAGTCTATAACTTTTAATGGAATTAACGCTTTGTTTGAAAACATAATTCCCAGCCCCTCTCCTGCTTTGTGACCAATGAGCTGACAGCACACTTATGACAATTCGAGTATGACAATTCAGATTACCGCTCATCTCATTGGTCGATAAAAGGTCGCTTACGGAGAAAATACCGGAAGACAACAGATGACCACAACAAGAAGCATGGCCAACAGGGAAACAAACGCCGTCACTGCGGTGCAAGTCTCGCACGACAGTACACCTAAAGCTGGGCAGACACTGTGCGATTTTCAGTCACGTTATTCAGCTCCTGCTCAAACTGCACGATTGACTCGCAGGGGTTAGAAGTTGGTAGGTCACGATGCAGGTCTCACACTATACCACCCGATGCTCTGATGCGACCTGAGTGCTCACACTGTGCGTCCCTAAAATTAAGGTTATAACAGAAAATCTGTCGCTCGCTCTCTGTCTCTCACTCACACAGACACACCACCACCATCAACTTTGCTAAATTGCTAATGAAAAACATGATCAGGCAGCTGTGATTTAGCAGCGATGTAGATCCAACTATTTTCACGGTTGTTGTGGTCGTGATAATTTTGTGAGGCCACATCGAAAAGGCTCGGATGAGCTTTCCAAAGTTCTACAAGTTGTGCCTCCATCGCTTGTGTCCAGATCGCACGCTGCACAGCCGTGCTGCTCCGTCTTTTTCACGGCGTTTACGTGTTTGCGCGCGAGCAGTGTGAGCGCCTCACGAGCGATTGATGATCGGGAGCTGGTCGTGAGGTGTTAATCACTTCTCGTTACCCCACGTATACTACACGATGAAGGCCAAAATCGGTCCGATCACTCAAAAATCGTCTCAAAATGGGCCTAAAACCGCACAGTGTGAGCCCAGCGTTAGAGCAGCAATGTTTGTTCCCCTCAGAGAAAGGGAAGAATGGGAAAAGGAAAACACCTGGCTGGAAAAAGTTAATATGGGCATGTGCAGTGAATATCAGCGCTATGTGGCCAGAAGTGTGATAATATAATTTATTTTGTGTAATAAACGACTGCAAGGATAGATAGTCATCTATTTGTTGTAATCAATACATAAAAGTAATACATAGGTGAATAATGATGATGAGTTAAGATGCGTAATCATGGGAACAAGCGGGTTTTCAAACGGGAGCAGCTGATTAGCATTAGAAAAGCTGAAATAATACCTCAGCTGAAGCCAATTGTACTAAATGCACTAAATGTGCACTGTTACAAGAATATTTTTCTTTCTATTGTTTTCTATTATTTTAAGTTAAGCAGGACAGAGTTATTTTAAAGAAAGATTTACTTATATTCTCAAAAGTTAAGCATGACAGGCTTCTGTTTAAGAAAGAGACCTGTTTTACTGTGTTAATGTTGTCATTTTGAGCTAAAAATAAATGGCTAAATGATCATTTGTTTCACATGTGTATTCTTTGTGATATGAACACATCTACTTAAATCAAATTCAAGTCAAAGGGTTAAAAAAAATAATTTCACACACAAAAAAAGAGCTAGAAAATTCACCACACTGGGAAGGGTGAAGACAACTGGGTCGCCCGGCCCTGGCCACGAGGTGTCCCTTATTTATTTTTCAGGGAGTTGGCAACCCTAACGGGTAGTAGCGTATTTTTGCTGGACCATTTCAGGGAAGTTATTCAAATGTTGGAGTGGAAGATTTTGACTAAATGCACACTTTTATTAAAAAAACATCACAGGAAATTTATGTGGACAGGCCTGGTATGCTTTTAAATGCAGATGAGCAAAATAGTTTTTCTCCTGCTGATTCCGCTTCCATCGCATTATGCCAGCACTGCGTATGATGGATTTCTTTCTTAGAGTTAAAGCACATAAGCCCCACATAATGGACGTGGAGGAGATCATATTTCTAGGTATAAAACGGAGATTGGTTTGTACGGTTTAAGATTATATTCTAAATAATTTATGAAATTATATTTCACTAGTCATAACAGAGTATATTATATGGCTCAGTGTTGAGAGAATTACTGTGAGACTGCTGTTCATCATTGTCTGGATTATGGTCACTCTCTAATGTGCGTGTGTGTGTGTGTGTGTGTATAGAAGTAGTGAGGACCGGGAAAACACTGAAAGCTGGCTCAGAGTGGGTTATTTGTGGCTTGCCTTCAGCCGGGTACACATGAGCATTTAATGCGCTAGGACCGCTGAGTTAATTGATTAGCCCGACCAGCCAACCAATAAAAACAGTCAATAATGTGAGCCTAATATCATGAGCCAACTACTACACAACCTCTCTGTCACTTTAGTCCAATACATGTTCCGTTTAATGAGGTCAGTGTCAGCACAAACGGGTTCATTACCAGGCATATGTCGCTCTCTCGGTGTCCTGCAGACACATCCTCTGTTTCCAGCATTAAATAGTAATTGGTTGTTTGCTAAAAAAAACAGTCATGATGCAGAAGTTTTAAACACATAAAACTGTGCAACTGACAAGTTTCCATCATTTAGTGTGTGTGTGTGTGTGTGTGTGTGTGTGTGTGTGTGTGTGTGTGTGTGTGTGTGTGTGTGTGTGTGTGTGTTTCCTTCTTTTTTCTTGTGGTCCACTCATATTCTAAGGACTCCTCTTCAGTCTGCTAATAAGGTATTTCTGTGTATGCAGGTGTGTCTGTGTGTTGCTAAGTAATAACCCAGGTGTTTTGTGGGAAAGAGCAGTTATTATTCTGCACACTTATGTTTAAATGAAAAACAACCTTGGCCAGTCAATTCAAACATCCTTTCGTTCAGCACTCCGGTAAGGTGTGAGGAGCCACGAGGCCTCTAGGGGTGGCTTTTAGAACTGTTGTCTCTATAAACACAATTTATTTGTATCCATTCAGTAGACAATTTGAAAGCTCTGTTAAGATGTTGAATCTCAAGAGCGGTGATATTAAAGGATATAAGTCTGTCTTTCTGCAGTGCTGAAGGCTTGGAGTTAGTGTGGTTTACCTTAGCCAGGGATGTAGCAGGAGGCTGCACAAACACTGTGTACTAATGAGAGGAATCTGCATGATGTGTGTGGGCGGACATGAGTATAATAAATCCCCAAAAGCATGCAACAGTAGGCGTGCTGATGATTAATAATGTTGATGGACATGTTCCGGCATTGTATGATTTTTATTTTTTTCCTTTTCCTCTGGTGTTGTTGTTCCTTTCCTTGCAAAAATGCTCCAGTGTGTCATGTTTGTTGCTATAGCAACATCATCTGTTTCTGCATGGGTGTGAGTGCCTGTCGATGAGGTAAAAAGGTAGCTGATGTTGATATGTCCTCCTCACCGGCAGTATGGGTGGGAATCACAGACGAGCTCACTGCCGCGGCACGATGTGAACAAAAGCAACGTTATCATGACTTTTAGTTTTTATGTACGAATCCAAAACTAACAACACAAAGCAGGGATTAAGAAAAACAGCCCAAAGACAGTAAATGCAATTGCCACAGTGAAGTGAAGGCTACAGCGCTACAGGCCTGACTGCTCACCACTGCCTATTAAAATTTGGTGTCTCAGTAGCTTTAACGTCACTTGTGTTAGCTCAGCGTTGGCATACTGTCTGCACAGATGTTTACAGAGAGCTGATGTTGTGTTAGCAGCATATTATTGGGGCAATCATAGCTCAAGAGTTGGGAGTTCGCGTTGTAATCAGAAGGTTGCCGGTTCGAGCCCCGGCTTGGACAGTCTCGGTCGTTGTGTCCTTGGGCAAGACACTTCACCCGTTGCCTACTGGTGGTGGTCAGAGCGCCACACTGGCAGGGGCGCCAGTGTCCGGCAACCTCGCCTCTGTCAGTGCGCCCCAGGGTGGCTGTGGCTACAATGTAGCTGCCATCACCAGTGTGTGAATGTGTGTGAATGGGTGGATGACTGGATGTGTAAAACGCTTTGGGGTCCTTAGGGACTAGAAAAGCGATATACAAATACAGGTCATTTACCATTATTGTTTCCGTTTTGGATGCAGTTGCATTTCACCATTGTGCTCTTGCCCATTCATTAAATAAAAATAAAAGTAATGTCTGTACCTCCAGTCCTCAAAGCTGTAAGATCACGTCACCATTTTCCTCTGTATCCACCCGCTATAAGGCTAATTGCTCATACAGAAAAGCAGAGCTGCATGTTTGAATCTTTGTACACAGGCGGAGTGAAGACAGCATCAGGAACTATATACTAATTGTCCTTTATAAGTTATTTATTTAGAGAAATTAATAATGTATTTACAGAAATAACACTTTATTCCAAAAACACCTGCCTGCAACCTGGAATTGGCTAATCAGTCAGTCCTTAATTGGAACAAAATCACAGTTGACCATGGTCAGCTAGCATTAGCATTAGCATTAGCTTTGCCAAAGCTGCACAGTTATTTCTACTGAAGAGTAGCAGCTCATCCATAACATCATTCTTTCAGTTGTTCTCTAAAATCCTGTCTGGGTTTAGTTTGAGTAGATGGGTTGATGTATTCTTCAGTATTTTGGGAAAATCTAAAGAACATCTTGCCTGCCTATATGTATGTTAGCTACAGTCTGCGGTAATGTGCACACAGGTTTAGTTCATATGTATAAAACTCTCACATTGCTAACAGACACAGTGTTACTGAAAGTAAGGAGCTTCTTATGAAACCAAGCTAGTAAACCAGTAGAGAGATTTTGGGAGGCAGAAAAAATTATTCAGAAGCTGCTGAATTTTTCCACAGAATCTGCAAGGCCGCTGAGCAAAGCAAACGTGGTTCATTCTCATGTCTTGAACATTTTTTATGATAGTTTTAGTATGAAAATCTACCAGTACAAAGGTACAAATTTAAGTAAGTTTTTGGCTTGAAAAATTCTCATCGCAGTTCCCATTGACTAAATTAACACTGCATACCATGTTGTCTTAATTAAAACCAGTGAAGTGTGGTGCATGGCTGCATGTAACCTAAACAGGAAAAGGTGAATGAATTAAAAGGATAAATGAGACTGGAGTAAGCCCGGTGGTAATAGTGAGGTTGCATCCAGGTAAAAAGACAGGAAATGATTTCCTTTTAATATGCTTCTATTCTGGAGCTACCTCTCTGCCTCTCTTACCCCTGCTGTCACTCACCTTTGTCCGTTTTCCACTTTCTCCATCCTCGTCTTATCATTATTCTGCTTTCCTTTCTCCCTTCAGCTCTCAGAGTAGCATTACAGCTTTAAGGTTTTCTGTGCTTTTGACATATCTGTCACTACATTGTTAAGTAGGGAGGTGTGCAGTTACAGCACACTGACTAATAGCTTTTTGAGTGCTACTAGCTATGATTCGAAACTTGATTTACAGAGTTTCTCAGCAAAAAGTTTACCTCATAACAGAAGTTACAGAACACTGTGGACAGATGATAATAATAATAATAATAATAATAATAATGGATACTTTATTGATCCCCATGGGGAAATTACTTGTTTTTCTCTGCATTTGACCCATTCACTCAGTGAAGCAGTGGGCAGCCCACTAAGCAGGCGCCCGGGGAGCAGTGTGTAGGGACGGTACCTTGCTCAGGGGTACCTCAGGGTAGCCGTTAAGTGGATTCGAACCGCCGACCTTCCGATCATGGGGCGACCACTTTACCTACTGAGCTATCCCTGCCCATGATGTTTTCTCATTTCACCAAAATATATATTCAGCAAAAAAAGTTCTGTATGTTTTTAGGAAATCATAGTCTAGATATTGCCTTGTATTGCATTGCATTTTGCTTTTGGCAGGCATGGACACTGGGAGCAATTTAAAGCAGCTAAAATATCTTCTTTCAGACAAGTGAGGGAGTGAAATAAAACCAACATGTGGATGGCGAACTAATTAAAAAAAAAAAAGAATTTTTAACGATATGAAACGACATCATCTTACCACATGTTGTAAATTTGAATTCAATACTTATAAAGACTCATTTCATGCTGTTTAGGTGACATTATGCCTGACTTCTGCATGTCATTGTCAGCCATCTTCATTATCACTTCCTCCAAGGTGTGACTGAAGTGCTTCAAGGTTCAGACATTTTGGGTGAAACTTCACTCTTTGCACGGCACACTCCAGCTGCATGCTTTTTCATTTAGAATGTATTTTGCATGCATCCTGCTGCGTCTCTTTGTGGGGGTGTGACACTGTTTTCAGCTCAAGCCGTAATTTGTTATTCATGAAGAAGCAGCTGTATTTTTGAGTTGAGCTCATGTATCAGCCAGTGCTGTGCTCAGAGACACACGCATGCACACATACTGGAGCGACACCGATGCTCAGTCGAATCAATGGCAGACACGCCAATATGTCTTTCTGCTTTAGAATGCAGATGTTTGTCTTTCAGTCCTTGGCGATCAACATGATCAGCTCAACCCCAGAAAATTGTGGAGCTGTAGCATTTAAAGGTCAACAACCAATAAGAGCCCTCTTTGCTGGAGGTCAGAACCAATCAGCAGCTCCCTGATGGCATGATTCATTTCACTTTACAATCTTTCACATTCCTGCATCCTCTCTGCAGCACAAACACTCATAAAGTTTGGTCCTGGCAGGGAGGTGACTGAACATATTAATGTATTTTATGACATCCGATTGTAAGCGTTCAAGGTTCCTCTGTCCTTTCAGCTCTCCCTGTAGGTGGTCATGCTGTTTCTCTGGTCAAGAGTTTGGTTTCATCATTGTGACGAGAGACTCTGAGAGACAGAGAGATGACAATTTAAAGAAAGAGACTGTCTGAGTTTATGTCTTTCAGTGTATTTTAGAGTTTTCTTCCTCAATCGATTCATTTTCATTCTCTTTGACTTTACTTACCTCTTTCGAATATTCCGACTCTCCCTCTGGCTGCTGACCCCCTTATACGTCTGTCCCGTGTCTTCCCTAATCCCATTTTCTCTGCTGTCACTTTGCCTTTTTGCCTTCTGTATGTAAGCTACTTACTTCTTGGCACCTCTCCCTATTGCCTTCCTCGCATCTCAACTTTTCCACTTTTTCTTCCCTCCTATTTCCGCCTCGTTTTCCTTCTTGCTTTCTTGTTGTTTTACTTTGTTTATATTTTTCCAATTTCACGTCATATCCAGTTTCTCCTTTCTTCAACTTTACCTTCTCTAAATTTACTAATCCTCCCATCTCCTCCCCTGTATCTCTTCCATTCAGCTGTATGATTTGGGCTCCCCGGCCGACTCGCAGTCCAGCTCTCCAGGCTGCCTGACCACAGATAGCAGCTGTGTCAACATGGGCTATCCATCCTGTGGCCACCGGGGTCGCTGTCACGGTGAGTGGGGCTCCTTCAGCTGCCAGTGTATACCCGGATACACAGGACACCAGTGTGAAGAAGGTATGCCAATTTTTTATTATTTTTGTTTTACATTATGCAATAAAATGTTGTTCTTGACAGTAACATTAAAAAGAAAAGAAAATCATCCATGTGGCCTCAAAGATCATTTACTCCCTGTTGACTATGTCAGATTACAGTATGTGAAATGAACACATATTTGGTCATTGTCGGACAAGGAGTTTGTGCTATCACAAAATCGCTCTAAATGCTAAAATGCACACGTCCTTCCCACCTTATCACTTCAGCTGTGTCACATGGTACAGGCTGTTTCCTCCAACAGCTTCAAGGGATCCTGAGCAGCTTTATTTTCAGTGTAATGTTTTGGTCTTCAAGGCTATAGTAAACATGGCTGTCAGAAATTTTACGGTTAACATTCCCATAAATATTGTTGACGAGAACCCCCTGTTTTGTTACCGGGTAACCTAGACTGTAAAACAGAATAAAAGCTGTGTGGCTCCAAGGCCACAACAACTATGGCAAAGGACGCAGCAGCTGAGGGTGAACCAAAGCATTTAATAAATTAGCTGAGGATGCAAATACAAACATGGAGCACTTCAGTTAAGCTGTTTTCACACAAGCAGCCCTGAACTTTTCCAAGAGCTATCCAGGGGAGCTGGATATGTGAACAAATACATCCAGGCTAGACGTTTTCTTTAACCTGCCAACTCCCGTATACAAGGTTTGTGTTAATGTAAGTTTGTGCCTGTGTGTGTGCTGTGCAATTAACACTAACAAGTGGGTATGATGTGTGGCACCTACCACATGCTGCATCCTGGCAGCGCCACGACACATCACATTTCTAGATGTCTGAACACATGTGAAAGCGGACTATTTCCTGCTGCGTGTTGCATGTGTGAAAGCGCAACTGTGGAAAATAACCCAACTTTATTCACCTGGAAATGCCAGAAGTTAATGTTTTAAAATAGTTTTAGTGGCATTCAGTTCATTTCAGTTTTATTTGCACAGCACCAAATCACAACAGTCTCCTGAAGATACTTTATATTGTAAGGTAAAGAGCCTAAAATAGCAGAGAGAGACTCCAACTATCAAGTGACCCCCTTTTATCAAGCACTTGAGACAGTGGGAAGGAACAACTCTATTTAAGAGGGACATAAGACCAGCTGAGAAACATAATCTCTCTCCAACATGTCCTGCGGGCCCCTTTAAGTTAGACATGCCCGAAACACATCTGTAATCCAGGAGGCATCCTGGGGAGATCCCTATATCACCTCCTGAATGACTGAGCTCTTGACCCTAACTTTACGGTTCAACCCAGACACCTATCAGAATGAGGTCTGCCTGCTCTCTTGTATGTTGTTCTTATTCTTTCAGTCACTCCCAGCAGCCTGTGGCTTTAGGTGAGGGTCAGAAAGTCAACAAGTAAATCGACAGCTTTAGCTTCACACTCAGCTTTCTCTTCACCGTAATGAACAGCGTGCCAAAGCATCTGTTAATCTCCTGCTCTGCTTTACTCCACTCTCACTTGTGAGCAAGACCCTGATATACTTGAACTCCTCCACTTAATGTGTCAACTAATCCTTAACCTGAAGTAGGCAGTTAACCCTTTTCTGTCTGAGAACCACAGCCTCAAACTTGTAGTTCCCGATTCTTAGTCCGACTACACTCGGCACAGCAAATTGTCCCAGGCTGAGCTGGAGGTCACTACTGAATAAACCCAGCAGGGTCACACCATCTGCAAAAAGTAGAGACGAGATCCTGAGACTACCAGACCTCACTGCTGTCACTCATTGGCAGCGTCTATGAATTCTTCCATAAAAATTAGGATGCGCTGCCTTGACTTTTAGGGTTTAAAATAAACAAATTGAATAATGGGGTGTAAGTAGCTTTGTGAAGCGATACCCGGGACATCGCCAACTAGCCATGACAATGCTCCAAGTGTATCGCAGATATATAAATGCAGGCAAGGATGACTCAAGAAGACACTAACGGCACTCCATCAGTTTCCAATCTCAGGAGTACACTGCAGTGTAATTTTTGTTTTACTCACCAAGCAACCTACCCTGCCCCTTGGCCTAAAGAAGATGGCTTCTTCTGAGCCTCTCTGTGCTGGTCGTGTGGTTGTGGAGACAATTGGCTTATTGCAGACTTTTATTGGACTGAGATTGGCTCTTTAATGGCTCTGGTCCTACGTGGCCTCTCGCACACATCCTTGGAGTTGAGGAGGACACCTTCAGTCATGCTTTCTGCTGATCGCAGCACACTAGTCCAGGCTTTACGGTCTTGTTTGGTTTCTGCCTCCTATTTCACAGTGAGACTCAGACACGACTCGAATGTAGAATCTGAAATCGTAACAGGTCAAGATTTGGTGTGCAGTCTGTACAAATGGTTCTTTTCTTCTGTTATGTCTTATATGACAAATAGCGCTCCGGTCGTTAACAGATTAAACCATCTGTGTTTAACATGCAGCCCAGTTCCAATTTACCCCGGTGGATTGCTTTGCAAAGTAAGAAAATTACAAGGAAGTCTCTTTTTTTTGGAATAAAACTGCAATGTGATGCAGTATTAACTGAACTGAACAAATGATAGTGAGTCACTCTCATCTTGTAAAACAAAAACTTGCAAAATTCACTATTTATTCTTTCACTCTTTAATTTAAGTATTTGCCCTTTACTCTGTTGGAGTCTACATGGAAAATAAAAAAGAAGAGGAAAGGAAAACAAATACCCCCACTTCTACTTCAAAGTATTTCGTGTATTTGACAAGCCATCGTTGAATAACGTGAGACTGTTGGTGTAAAATTGATGGTGTTGTTATGTTTTTATATAAACAGCCTGTGGCCGTGAGAGGCAAAGTAAAATTTGAGATGGAGTTTTGGGAGCTTCAAGAGGACATGGCTGATCAGCTGCATATTCCATGCCTAGAAGCACCCCCCCCCCCAAAAAAAAAAAAAAAAAAAATTATTCGACATTGCCTTCAAGTGAGCTCTCATGAACCACTCGACTTTGTCAAAGTTACAAGGGAAGGAGACAAAGAAAAGGAAGAGGTGTGAAAGCGATAGAAGAAAATTTAACTTGCGTACGCCGTGAGATGGAAGAATGGCTTTGAGAGTTTTAGGTGTGCTTGGTTTATTCTGAGAGGCATGCACAAAAAACACTTCTGTGAAAACTTCAAACTCTTAGACAGAAGAACCCAAGCTAAACCAAACATGCATATCGTTAGCTTCATAGCATAAGTGCCTAAGTCATTTGACTAAGTCAATGACTTAGGCACTTATGCTATGAAGCTAACGATATTCTATCTTGTGCATTTAACATAGTCTTTCTGTCCCCAGCACCGGACTTTTTAAAACTGATTTAGCTGAAGTGACTTGTGGTGTCTTCTCTGTGGAGGAAAGCAGCATCCAGACTGTCTAAGAATTATGTTTTGCACTTGAAATCCTGTTTAAACGTAGCACTATGTGGCTGACCTCTGTGTGTGGTTATGTGTTTGTATCCACCAACACCAGAGGTCCCAGAGTACTCCTTTGATGGCCACAGTCACGTGCGTTACCAGTTGGCGTCCCCGCTGCCTGCCCGGAGGACATGGATCCAAGTCCTGGTTCGAACCCGTAAACACAGCAGTGTCCTTTTCAGTCTGATCTCAAAGGAGCAAAGTGAATACTTACGTCTGGAGGTGAGTGCAGGAAGATGGAGTCATCACTTTTCCTCACTTTCAGAATTTTTCATAGCAGGTTGTGAGTTTGGGTTTGGCTTTGTTGTGTGGAAAGCAATTTTATTTTACCTTCTCGCTTCATGAACAGTTTCAGATTCTGCTCTACTCTTTATCCTGTAGCAACTGCAGGCATTTTCTTTATCCACCCACTGCTCTTATGACATGCACTTTCTCTTGCTATAATGATACCTATGCAACAGACACTTTTTGAAAAGAGGTAAAAGCAACAAAAGTAACAGTTAACATAATTTGTTTCTGTAGCCATGTGTGAATTCATCGTAGTCTAAAGAGCTTGGAAAGAAAAGCGTCTGGACTTTCTTGAAGATGTTTCATCTCTCGTCCAAGAAGTTTCTTCAGTTCTAAGAGCAAATGGTGGAGAGTCATGACCATCTGTCTTCTCTGTCCAAAATGTGAACGTTGGCATCCTCAAAGGAGTGACCTTTATCCTTAAGATGCAACATCCGAGTCTTGTCCAGTTGAGGTGGCTCTTGTATGTTGTGCCATGCGTTCATGAAGTGGCTCTTTGGTCTCTCCAATGTAGACACTGTACAGCATACATTAAGTTTGCTTTTTTTTTGTCTTTTGGATGAACTGGTTTTTGTCTGAGTGTATGGCTGGGTCTGAAGTACACTGGGAAGTACACTGAAGTCTAAGGAGCTTGGAAAGAAAAGCATCTGGACTTCTTTAAGTTGCTTGAAGACCTCTCATCCGAGAAGCTTCTTCAGTACACTGAAGTACAGTCCCAGCACTACTCCTTCGAGGATTCCAACGTTCACATTTTGGATAGAGAAGACAGATGGTTTGAAAGAAGAGTGAAAGAAGCGTCTATGTCCACTGTGAACAACCATCTTTGAACAGAGGCGGCGGCTTACAATCCAGTTTCCTTCCCAGACGCCTTAACGCTCACTCACATCCTGGGCCATTTGACCTCAGTAAATCACATGATAGGGGGGTAGGTTTCACAGTTGGTTCACCCGAAACCGCGGCTGATGTGATTAGGTAGAGGATCAATAGGGGGTCCATGACACTCTTGGGGACCCTCCCATAGGGCTTAAAATCTGGGACTCTCCACCAGTTGATCTTAGAACTGAAGAAGCTTCTCGGATGAGAGGGGAAACATCTTCAAGAAACTTAAAGAAGTCCAGACGCTTTTCTCTCCAAGCTCCTTAGATTCCCAGTGAAGTTTGGTAGGACAATGAATCTATTTGCATTTTATACAAAGCTATCACCTGAATTTGTACACTGTAGGGACAACTCACGTAGGATCAGACTGATTAAATATTTAAAAGTAAATAGACATTTATGCTCATTTGTCATGGTCACTTATGTGAATTCAAGACCTAATGAGCCAGACAAGTCAACAAAAAGTGAATGAATAAATTAAAGGAGGCACACAGCTTTCAGTGAGACGCTTTGGCCAACCACACAGATGTGACAGGAGTAAACAAAGTAAACAACTTTTTGTTTTTTACCTTTGACTTCTTGGGGCCCCCACCTAAGGCAGTGAGAGGGAAATCATCACAGGTGTACATCTCCTGTTTCCAAACAACATTTCCTTTCAGGGCAGATAAAAGACATTCGAAACAACCAGAAACAGATGCATGTCTTTACTTTAGTGTTTTTGGTTTCTCAACAGTTTTTTTTCCAGCTGTTAATATCCAGATGTTCACTTGTTGTTGTTGTTTTGTGTTGTTGCATGTCTTCTTTTTAATTAATGTTTTCCATCCATCAGTTTATAAAATGAAAACAGTCACATCATTGCACTACACTAATCTTAATCATCGATGGAACATATTAAACCTTGGCCGGGCCTGTAGCGGCTTACCAGTATATACAGAGGACGTCTGACTTCTGACACTTGTTTAGAATAATTGGTTTGTGTGCAAACAACTGCAAATTATTATTATTATTGAATAATGTGAATAATTATTATTATTTGTTAGGAAAATGGGAAAGAAGTGCAGCATCTGATTAAAACACTTGGAAACATACACAGAAATACAGCATATAAAGTAAAGCCAGACAGAAACAGCCTGAATTCTCTTACACAAGCGTTATTTAGTCTGTGTTAAATAGACTTTAGGAATCGTTCTCCAGCCTTCAAAAGGCTTCTTTGGGTGATCACACACTGCTTCAGTAATGTTGAGCTGCAGGCTCTGGGGAGGCCAGTCCAGGACTGATAGCGTTCTGTTGTGTGTTTGGCATCATTGTCATGCAAGAAAATAACGCTGTTGCCAATCAGATGCTTTCCAGATGTTATTACTGTACATGGTGGATCAACATCTGATTTCTCTGTATGCATTTTCCACCGTGTTTTACAAACGAGTATAGATGCTCACCGCGCACCTTCCCAGTTCTTTACTCGTGCCTTTCCCTGTCTTTTGCCCCACACTCAAACCACACGTATTGATCAAACATCTGTGTCTTAAATGATGATGATTATCCATACCATGGCAGCCGTTTAAATCTCCTCTGATCTCCATCTGTCTATCCTTTCTGTTCATCCATTCCCACACTCCCTCCTAAATATCACATTGCTCCATCAGCACAGCCACATGGGGAGCGAGTGCACATCGTTTATCTATCATAAATAGTGCATTTATTCCTGAGTGCAGAGCAGTGAAACATTGGAAACCCTGCTGAGTTCTTGGTGGAAACATAACCGTTTACTGCCTGCTAAGATTATATTTTTCACTGTAATAGTTTTGATTGCTTTTAATCAGAGGAAGAAATTAGTATGTGTTACTCTTGGTTGGATACACTGTTACATTGTGAGGAGCCCCTTCTGTTTGTGTATGGCTTCACATCCAACAGTATGCTTAGTAAAAGATATTACAAAGCATATTAGGCTCTCTTCTTTAAATGACTTTAGTCTCTCTGATTACTGATAAAGTTCCTGTTTTTTGAGCCACTGTTTTTTGTGCTGTAACAATTTTACGTGCATGAAATTCAATTGAATTTACAACAGTAGCCTCAAGGCACTTCATACTGTGAGGTAAGGGCCTTACAATATTAAAGAGAAAACCCCAGAAATCAGATGAGCAAGCACTTGGTGACAGTGGGAAGAAACAACAGCTCTGTTTTATCAGAAAGATAGTGCCTCTGACAGAACCAGGCTCGTGGAGTGACAGCCATCTGCGGTACAAACTGGATGCCCTGGTGTTGTGTGTGCAGTAGCGTCAACTTCCGTGTGACCGCTTTCAACCGGAGGACAGTTGCATAGGTCACCTGGTGGTGGAGGGGAATCTGCCTCCAAACAAGCTTGGTCTGACTTGGACTGCCTGTAATCACTCTCAGGCAAACTAATGAAGGTGTGCTATTAATTCATGTTTAATTTATAAACATAGACAGGTTTCCAACACTGCACCGATGAGCACAACTCATCTGCAATGTGTCTCGATAATCGCGATAGGTGGAAAGGGGATCAGCTCTTTTGGTTTCCAACTGGTTCTGTTCTGGTTATATTGCTGTATAAAAGCTGTCTATGTAATTTTGACGTTCTGCAGCAACTTCCTTCAGGAGTTTCTTTTCATAGATGGCAACAGATTTGCAGCTTTTTGACGGGTTTACACGGTTAATCGCTGCATTATCACAAACACGTTGCATGTAATTGGCAGTATGACTCAATTATTGCTGATTTTTTGCCATTTTGATGCACCAAAGTCATTTTGAAGACTAGAGCTGGTTGCAGGTGGTCACGGGACTGGCCCCCGTCTTTTAAGCCATTGTTTCTCAACCTTTTGGAGCCATGGCACATATTTCACATTAGAAAAATCACGTGGCACAGCACCAAACAAAAATGTCACAAAAAGCATGATCATTTTTCCCCATAGACCAGGCACAGCAGAATTGGCTCGGTTTGTCCCCAGTATACCTTTGTTGCCTTCTTCTGACCACTACTCATGCTAGGAATTTTCTCCGGGACCAGGTCAGACTGACTACTTTTCCTTTTCACATATTTATCTATTGCTATTACGCGCTGTGTCGCCTCACAGCATGACTATTATGTAATTTCCTCTCTGTCTTCTTCTGTTTTACCTGCAGTTGGCAACACATTTAATTAGAGAAGGTAGTTGTACTGCCCTCTGGTGGAAGAGAATGTAATTGTTCTCCCCGTTACTCACGCCGATCGCTTAGAGTACTAATCAGGTGGAACCAGATAATCTTCCACGGCAGACCTGATCATTTCTTGGGAAACACTGTTCTAAGCAATGATTTCAAAGGCAACGAGGTTGCTCATCCATTGGACACTGTCAATAATAATTTTGGTCATACCACAGTCTCCAACCAGTGTTTGCCCCAGTGTGACTGTAGTGTGATGAGGATGGTTCAGGGTCACCTGATCGAACCCTATCAGATTGTCAAAATGGAAAGTTTTAAGCCTAATGTTAAAAGTAGGGAGAGTGTCGACCCCTCCAATCCAAGTTGAGAACTATTAGCAGCTCTAGGAACCACAAGTGAGCCTGCAGTCTGAGAGTGAAGTGCTCTGTTAGGATGAAGTGATACTATGAGGTCTTCAAAATATGATGTGGCCAAATTATTGGAGACTTTGTATGTGAGTTGAAAGATTTTAAGTTCAATTCTGGATTCAACAGGGAGCCAATAAAGGGAAGATAATGATGTTACTCTCTTCGGTACTCTTGCTGCAGCGTTTTGCTACCTGAAGGCTTTATAGAGAGATCTGAAAACAAACTGATAATACTGAATTATAATTTATAATATAGTTCAGCCTAGGAGTAATACATGCATGAATTCACTTTTCAGCATCGTTCTTTTCACTACTTTTAGTGATACTGTCCAGATTAAAGAAAGCAGTGCTGCGTATTTGTTTAACGTGCATGTTGAAGGCCACATCCTGATCACAAATGACTGCAACCTTCCTTTAGTGCTACTATAGGCCAAGGAAATGTCATCCAGAGAAGGTATCTGCTTCACAGATAAATATTATTTAATATAATCTACATTGCAATGAAAATGTATAATATTCCTTTAAAAAAAGCGCACATAAAATAAAAAGGGTGTAATAAAAAGTATTCAGTGACTAAGTTTGTGTGTGAGGAAATCATCTTGCAAATATTAACACACATAAGTTATTTTAGAGCAAAGCTTCACTTACTTGTTTTGAATTTCTCATGGTGAATAGAGCAACAGGGAACATCAGAAGTATCTGAGGTAGTTTGCAGCCCTGCCCTGAGTGAAGGAGGATTTTTAGGAAAGGATAGCCACAGCCTCTCTGTTCTCTACTTAACTGTTGCATTTGGGATCCATTCGTGATGTTCATAATGTTGAAATTCAAACCTAGAAGACAGCCAAGCATCTCTTATTACTCAAACAACATCAGACGTTAGAATCCAAAAGGAAGAGTCACCGTGAAAAAGCTTTACTCTTTTCTTTTCATGTACAGGGAGTGCAGAATTATTAGGCAAGTTGTATTTTTGAGGAATAATTTTATTATTGAACAACAACCATGTTCTCAATGAACCCAAAAACTCATTAATATCAAAGCTGAATGTTTTTGGAAGTAGTTTTTAGTTTGTTTTTAGTTTGAGTTATTTTAGGGGGATATCTGTGTGTGCAGGTGACTATTACTGTGCATAATTATTAGGCAACTTAACAAAAAACAAATATATACCCATTTCAATTATTTATTTTTACCAGTGAAACCAATATAACATCTCCACATTCACAAATAAACATTTCTGACATTCAAAAACAAAACAAAAACAAATCAGCGACCAATATAGCCACCTTTCTTTGCAAGGACACTCAAAAGCCTGCCATCCATGGATTCTGTCAGTGTTTTGATCTGTTCACCATCAACATTGCGTGCAGCAGCAACCACAGCCTCCCAGACACTGTTCAGAGAGGTGTACTGTTTTCCCTCCTTGTAAATCTCACATTTGATGATGGACCACAGGTTCTCAATGGGGTTCAGATCAGGTGAACAAGGAGGCCATGTCATTAGTTCTTCTTCTTTTATACCCTTTCTTGCCAGCCACGCTGTGGAGTACTTGGACGCGTGTGATGGAGCATTGTCCTGCATGGAAATCATGTTTTTCTTGAAGGATGCAGACTTCTTCCTGTACCACTGCTTGAAGAAGGTGTCTTCCAGAAACTGGCAGTAGGACTGGGAGTTGAGCTTGACTCCATCCTCAACCCGAAAAGGCCCCACAAGCTCATCTTTGATGACACCAGCCCAAACCAGTACTCCACCTCCACCTTACTGGCGTCTGAGTCGGACTGGAGCTCTCTGCCCTTTACCAATCCAGCCACGGGCCCATCCATCTGGCCCATCAAGACTCACTCTCATTTCATCAGTCCATAAAACCTTAGAAAAACCAGTCTTGAGATATTTCTTGGCCCAGTCTTGGCGTTTCAGCTTGTGTGTCTTGTTCAGTGGTGGTCGTCTTTCAGCCTTTCTTACCTTGGCCATGTCTCTGAGTATTGCACACCTTGTGCTTTTGGGCACTCCAGTGATGTTGCAGCTCTGAAATATGGCCAAACTGGTGGCAAGTGGCATCTTGGCAGCTGCACGCTTGACTTTTCTCAGTTCATGGGCAGTTATTTTGCGCCTTGGTTTTTCCACACGCTTCTTGCGACCCTGTTGACTATTTTGAATGAAACGCTTGATTGTTCGATGATCACGCTTCAGAAGCTTTGCAATTTTGAGACTGCTGCATCCCTCTGCAAGATATCTCACTATTTTTGACTTTTCTGAGCCTGTCAAGTCCTTCTTTTGACCCATTTTGCCAAAGGAAAGGACGTTGCCTAATAATTATGCACACCTGATATAGGGTGTTGATGTCATTAGACCACACCCCTTCTCATTACAGAGATGCACATCACCTAATATGCTTAATTGGTAGTAGGCTTTCGAGCCTATACAGCTTGGAGTAAGACAACATGCATGAAGAGGATGATGTGGACAAAATACTCATTTGCCTAATAATTCTGCACTCCCTGTAGAAGCTTCAGTCAGCGCTGACCATGGTCACAGAGACAGCTTTATATCAAATATATAGATGTATGTTATTTAAATATACAAATAGTAGGTATAATAGTTTGCAGCCCAAGAATTTTAAGAATTGGAACTAACTTTGATACATGCAGATATTTCACATAGACGTAGTCAAGATATTAGCTTATTTGCTGATATTGATTATGACCACACTGTTACTTAAGTACTAATTTATACTGCAATTAAACAAAAACCCACAAGAATTATCTTGTGGGTTTTATATAAAAACATTATATTAAATTATTCCGTGGCAAATTTAGTCATTTCGAATCTTTCATATAAAAAGAAAAGTATGAACCATTACACTAAGCAATTATTTTTGAATTAGCTCACGAGCTCCAGCATGATTTTTGGACCATCGGCCTCGACTTAACCAACCAGGAAATTCCTGCGCTCAGTGTTTGTGTTCGTGTCTTCAGAATTAATATTCATCGTAAAGGGAGCGTTGCTCCTCTCTTCAGTCTCATTACCTCGCAGTGAGAATGACCCATATTTTGGCTCACTGGGATCTTTGCTTTCTGTCACAGTGAGTGAATGCACACGAACACACCGATTCTATGGCACTAATCTTCTATTGACTACTGAGATAAAATGAAGTAGACGGGAGCTGAATTTCACTCGGTCGTACTACATTACACATAGCAATCTTTTGCTGTATATCACAAAGTGGGTTTATATCACAATTACTACGGTAAAGAAATAGTCTGAAAACTTTGAACTTATTTATTTTTAGCTCTTTTTTTGCAATTTAAAACTAAAAGACTGATGTAGATTTTACCCTTTCACCGCTTTAATTTTCACTTTTTGCCAGCTTTGTTAGATATGCTTAAATTTAATTATACCTAACCATGGACATAATTAAAGATGTTATTATTGGATTCTCTAGTACAGTGCAGATTTTATCCTGCACATTTTCTTTCCTGACTATTAATGTCTCAAAGGTAGATGAAATATTTATTATTCTTTTCAAACTTTGCTTTTGTGACCAGCACGATGACATTTGCAAACGTGATTACAAATTAATCACAGGTTATAAAAACAAACTTTAAAAAGACCTTTGAGGCAATAAGGCAAAAACTTTTATTACCCAGGAATGAGGAAAAAAATGTGTATGTGCTTCCTGAGTAACAGCTTGGGGAAAAGTGCTGACACCTTAGCCTCTCGCAATTTATTTTTTAACATAAGTAATTGTTATTGAGAAAGTATTGGAGGGCCGTGTTGGAGCTCGAGTTGCAATCACACTATAAGCGTAGTCCAGTGAACCATGCACGCCTGCTTTTTCAGGTGGGCCCACCCACGTCGCACAGCAAGCTGGACATTGGATTTCAAATGCACTCTGGCTTAGTATAAGTGCTCCATAAGATGTTTGAACCAGGCATTAACAGCTCAACATGACTGATTAGCGTACCATCACAATAAGTGGCTCAGCCACTGTTATTCATCATATAATTACACATATAGTTGCTCTTAATAAAAAAGTTTTCATAGATATTCATCAGACTTTGTATTTTACCACAAAGCTCGGTTACCATGTCAGTAGTGTGGCTGCAGAAAGCTGCACCACTCGAGCAGTCACTCTGTCATCCAATCATCCTGCTTTGTCTCTGTTTATATTCACGCACTGAGTTGCTGCACGAAACTTTATAGGATCAGCCCGTCTCATTGACGGGTCTATTATTAACATATTGAGCTCTCAAGTGGGGTGGTAGCAGAACCAAAAGGGGTAAAGGGCAGGTATTACGACATGGGAAGACAGAACCAGCATGAGATCATTGATGTTTGTATGACATCCCTAGCAGTTCCTTTCAGATTAAGGAAAGAAGGAGCTCATAAATGACAATCAAAGGTCATGTCCTTGTTGTAAAAACCAAAAGCTGCTTTTTCTCCACAGTCCATGCTGCATAGTATCAAATTTGCATCAACTTGCAGTTTATTTCTAAATGACAGGCTATTCCTTACTGCTTGATGGCTTGATGACTGATTAAATAAGACATTAAAATCTTGCTGGGCAAGAAGATGCTTTGCAGTTTTAATGCTTCATTAAGTTCACGCTGTTTGGCTCATTTATTTTTACAAGGCAGATTACCTTGACCGCAGGATGACAGACAGAATGACATCCTGAACTAAACTCATCAGTTGCACAGCCAGTCTCTTTCACATATGAAGAATTTGTGATTGATCACGTTATAAAGAATAGAATATGCACTTCTGTTTAAAATGACCTCGTTTAGTGAAGATCATGTAGATTTTTTCCTAAAATTGACACCAAACTGGAGCTTGTGGTGTTCGTGGAGAGTATTAAACATAAATTAAAGTGATCTGCCTTTAAGCTGGTAAAAATGCAAAACGATGCCATTTGCTCAACAGTTTTTATTTTTAATGGCAAAGTTGATGTGTAGTCCCGAAAGCATCTGACTGCAGATTAGGTCTCTGCAGACAAGCAGATATGGGTGCAGAAGGGCAATAACAATTGTACGAATGCAAAGTGGAAGCTGGTATTGAGCATCAAATTTCCTTCTATTCCCTAGTATAAATAAAGTTGAAGAAAAAATGCCTTCACTAGTCATATATGCACACAATCTACCTTCACACACCATTATTTAATCATGAGAACTGGGGAGATTAATGCATCATCTGCACATGTCTGCAATACTAAAGGCTGCGGCGCTGAGAGCAGTCTGTCGCAGGAAGCATCTGTGGGGAATGGAAGGGTCCCTGCAGTGGGACTGTTTACTGAAAAATGGAGTTGCACACCTTCACACACACCTAGTGCAAAAACACAAAGACACACTATCAAATGCACTCAGTCACATACCACCCAGGGAGCGGAGCAGGAGCCAAATTGCACCACTCCGTTCAGCTTTAATTGGGGGTAAAATCAGGTGGCAGTGAGTGTGTCTGGTTAGAAAGCTCTGCCCCAGTGGATTCTGAATATAATTAATACTTCATCACAGAGCCTTGAAATGAGCCACGGTCCTCCAACTAAACAACCTTGGAGCCATCCAACACTTTATCCAACTGAAGAAACGACCGTGGGATTGATGGAAAATCCAAAGATGGGCAGAGGAGGAAGGACTGACGTGACAAAGGGAAAAGGAGGAAAAAGAAAGAAGACTGCGAGATCAGTAGACAGCTACAGAGGGTGCTGGCAAGCGATGGCTGTTTTCTTTTTGACAAAGTTTTCCTCCCCAAAAACACTTGTTAAATCTTTATTTGTCGAGAATGAGTGAGAGAGTTAATGGTAGCCACCCACTTCTCCTTCACATCTCACTTTCTTTGTCTCAGTTCCTCTGCCCTTTTCATCTCAGTCCTCTGTTTATGTGGCAGCAGTGGCAGACAAAGATGGAGGGGAGAAAATTATGCTCAGTGGGACACTTGGAGGAAACAGTTTGAAATTGAAATGAGGACGACCCACCCACCGCCCAATCCCTCTTAACACTGCATATGGACATGTTCTATCCTGGTTTTCTTCTCCTTCTAGCTGAGTTTCATACACACACACATGCAGACACACAGCTTCCTGGACGGATTTTTTTTTTTGTTCAAATGAATATTGCTCTGTGATAGACATGTGGTGAGCATCACAGCCGAGCCAAAATCTTCATCTCGAGATCTGAGCCTTGAAGAGAACAGCTTGTTGTGTAAACACGGGGAAAAGTGCTGGTGTTCTCCCTTATTCTCCTCTCATCCACGAAGTCGCTTCCTCCTTTTGTCTCTCCCATTCCTCACAAGATTGTACTGGACAACCACGCCTGTGTGTGTGTGTGTGTGTGTGTGTGTGTGTGTGTGTGTGTGTGTGTGTGTGTGTGTGTGTGTGTGTGTGTGTCTGTCTGCGTGTCTGTGTGTGTCAGTGCTACAAATCAACAAATTGCAAGTTTAAATGCCAGCTTTCAATGTTCTCTCATTTAATATTTATTCTAGGCCCAGAGCAAAAGCAGAAATGACAATTACCTTTTTCCCAGGGTGTTTGTAATTAAATGGTAAGACACATGTTGTCACTGCTTAGGGAGTAAAACTGGCCGTAGGCGTTCTTGTGGTAGAATCCGATTGCTTGATATGAGAAAGGTTTACCTGAATGCACGTTCTGGTCATACAGTCATTAAACTGTGTTGGGAAATTTCTGTTTTGGGAATTATTTATTTTCCCCACGTCTAACCCCCATGGAATTGATCTGGCTTATTGGCCTACTGGCCAAATTGTCCTATTGATCCAATCTTTTAACATCCTTGTGGAATCTTTTCTTTCTTTTGATCCATTAGCTTTAAAACCTGAAATTTGAACTCAGGTCAGCGCAACATATTTTCCCTCTAATGGCATCCTGCCATTAAGAGAGTTCCTCTGCCAAGGAAAGATCTCTTTGTTTCTTTGTCTGCAAGAGTACACAAAAACCAGGCTGAATTTCATGACCTCCCATGAGGAAAAAAGCCATTAAATTTTGGTTTCTTGGCCTCAGTTTCAATTTGTTTACTGGGATTTTGAAATCCATGCTGCTCAGACTTCTGCCAATGCCCCAAAACAAAGAGGCTCTATGTCATTTAGTTTATGCCCACTAAGCACTGAAAAGTACACTTGAAAGGTGCTCAAAGATAGACAAACGTCAGCTTTGCTTTGCAAGAAAACTGTTTTCAGAGGAATCGTTTCGCAGGGAGGTTGACTGATAATCCCTTGAGAGCAGGTCTCTGTAAGGAGAGATATACTTAGTGTTTTCACATTAATTACCTCCCCCAAGCAGGTTTTGTTTTTGATAGCGTGTGTGTGCGTGCACCATTCTATCTGTAAACGTGATCGCTCAAAAAGCTTTGATTGAGGTGCAGAGTGGTCATGGTAACAATCCATTAAACTTTTGCTAATATCCACCGATTTTTCTTGCTCAAAAATTGACAAAAAGTGTAAAAAGGCCAGAGTATGACCTCTGACCTCTCCTTCAAGGCCAAAGTGATAATAATGGTAGACAGATCTATTTATTTAAGTTCTGTTTCTTACTGTGATTGTTTGTATTGACAGCATATAAGCAGGGAATGATATATGGGGATTCTAAATATCACATTACTTTGATCTCTGACATCTTCTTTAAGGTCAAATAAGTCCAAACGTTGATACAATGTTTTTTATCCAAAATTGTACTTAAAATGCTACATCGTCTGTTTTATTGGCAACATTTAGGACAATATGCTCTTATATAGGGATTCTAAATATGAAATTATAGTTTACATCCACATTTCATGTCACATTTGCACTTCACATCTGCGTTCCTTTCAAGCTCACCTCAATATATGTCGTGTCCTTAAACAAAGTGTCATGAGAATTAGTTAGAAACATACTGCAGTATAATGTTATGTATGAAGCTCAAGTTATTCATGTCCAGTTATTTACAAACCATTGGCTACTATCCATTTCCTACTCCGACAGTACTCCTATGCAATCAAAGTAGAAATCCGTCATGTTAGTCTGATTTTAATGCACTAAAAACTTACCTTTGAGAAGAACAAGAAAACCCAAAATGAATATGTAGTACAAAATATAATCCTGTTTGCTTAAAAATCAGAGAGTTCCAAGGCAAAAACTGCTGCTGACTGAAAAGAAGGACTTGTTTCATTTGCCAGAAATCATCTTTATAATCCACAAGACTGATTCTGTGGACAGATGAGACGAATTTGAACTTTTCTGACAGTTACATAAAACTAACCTCATTTGATAAAAAGAACATGGTGATGGTAGTGTGATTGTCTGGGTGTGACTTGCTGCTTCAGAGCCTGGACGAATTCCAGTAATCGATGAAACAGTTAATAGTGATCAGTTCTGAATTCTCGGGGTAAATGTTGACATGTTCTATCTTTCTCATAGTTGCGAATCAACTGGCAGCTACACTTTTGTGGAAACAGTTCAGATCAGAAGATGAGGCTCGAGCTGAGCAGGAAGAGGATAACATTTTAGCCACATGCTGGTGGCGCTGTGTCTTTCCTTCACGTGTTTGCTTCTTTGGTGAAAGGAACTCATCTCATCATATTTTTTTTTTTCAAGATGGCAAATCAGCATGCTGGCTTCCACAAACCAGAGCCTGCTCCTGTGTATATTTATTGGAATTAGTGTAATTTTACAATACAATACAACTTTATTTGTATAGCACCTTTAAAAGACCAGTGGTACACCAAAGTGCTTTACAATAAAAACAGGAAATTTAAGACAATAAATAAAAGACTATTAACAAAGTACCACATACGTCATCAGGTTAAGGGCACTAATTATACAACAATAAAAGGGAATATAAGAACAAAGTTACTAAGAACAGATATAGCTAAAAGATAAAGTACATAGATAAGAAATTGAACCAAATATAAAACAGGGACGCTAACTAGATGGAAAAGGTATGTTGAATAAATGAGTTTTTAAACGGGATTTAAAAGATAAAACGGAGTCTGACGCAGCGATAGGAAGGTTGTTCCACAGATTCGGTGCAACCAGGGCAAAAGCACGGTCACCCCTCGATTTAAGTCTAGATCTAGGCTGAGCCAGGAGTAATTGGGCTGAAGACCTGAGGGCTCGCCCAGGGACATATAGACTAAGAAGATCGACAAGATAACGAGGGGCTAAATTATTTATAATTTTAAAGGTGAGCAACAATATTTCAAATTCAATGCGATATTTTATGGGTAACCAATGCAACTCAATAAGAACTGGGGTGATAGAGGCATGCTTTCTAGTGCCAGTCAGGAGGCGAGCCGCAGCATTCTGGACAAGCTGAAGCCTGTGAAGGAGCGCGGAGTGAAGACCAAAGTAGAGGGAGTTACAGTAATCCAATCTAGAAGTCACAAAAGCATGAATGAGCTTTTCAAGATCTTTATGAGGGACATAGTGCTTAGCCTTAGCAATAAGGCGAAGTTGGTAGAAGCTAGATTTGATTACTGAAGACACTTGTTTGTTAAATTTGAAAGAGCTGTCCAGCAGAACCCCTAGGTCAGGGAAAGAAGTGGCAAAGGAACCAAAGGTATCAGCTGATTTTACACCAATTAGTGCAGATTTATGAATGAAGTATTCTTTTTTTCTAATAAGTAATCTCAAAAAAATGATTGACTGTACCTTTAAACGCTGAATTCATGAATATTCAAGTACTTTTCAGTTATATGCATCCCTGTGAAAATCTACGTACACCACATGATTGACCAACTTGTTGAACCACCTTTAAAAGCAATCATTTGAAGTGTTATTCTTTGTGCGGCTTTGTCAGTCTCTCATATTGTTGTGAAGGAATTTTGGCCCACTCTTCTTCACAGTGTTGCTTTAGATCACTGGCTTGTTGCGTGAACCAGTTTCCACCAAGCTTTGGTTGTTAGATGGTTGCTACTTCCTCTCTTACGTCCTGTGGAAACAGTAATGGCGTCCTTAGTTTTTCAGTCTCCTGCTGGATTTGTAAGGCTTATATTAATCGTCCTGTTTTCCCATTGCAGATCTTTCAGGGCCTTCTATGTGTTTTCTACAACCTTGGGGACGGGGACTACAACCTAACACTGCCCACTTATCGACTCGACAATGGTGAGTGGCACGAGGTCTTCCTAGATCGCCATGACAATGAGATGACACTACGAATGGATGGCGGCGGAGGACAGCGTGAGGTTTCAGGACTGCAGGGCCGGAGCCGAGAAATCATCATTGACCCCACTGTGGTGATGCTGGGAAACACTTTCCCTTCAGGCATCAACAAGAGCTTCCAGGGTAGGTGGTTACAGCATTAATCTAATAATACTGTCTCTCGGTGTCTGTCAGTCATGTAGATTTTGGATTTGTAACTTTTTTATGAGCAGAAAAAAAAAAGTCTCCAGACACCAGGGGCTGAATATGTACGTATATAAAAACATGCATGTATTTTTTTTCTACACAAACTGACATTTGTGAAACTAGAGCATGTGTGCACACTGGAAGAAATAAGTTTACCCATGCTTTCTCAGTTTAGCTGCACCACCTCTGAGCTTGAAAAGATTTAATTTTCCAGAGAAATCTTTGGGGGAAAAAAAAAAATCAGCTTTTATTTGTGCCCTCCATCGACTTCTTCTACTCCTACAACAGTGCTGATGTGCAGGTTTTCTTAGTAGCAACACGTATCATTCAGAAGAAGACAGCAGTGTATAAATGTTGACAAGGCTGTGCCGACATATACAACCAATGTGGCGACCATACACCAGTAAAAACACTAGATGAGAAGGACCAGAGCCCCACCTCCTAATCTTAATCACCTCGCCACACCGTCTGCCTTTACAAACAATTGTGAAAGAACGGGCTGTTTTAACCCTTGTATGGTGTTCGGGTCTGTGAGACCCGTTTTCAGTTTTTTTCAAAAGAAAAATTAACCCTTGTGTGGTGTTCGTATTTTTGTTACTCAGCCAGTGTTCATGGGTCTGGTGGACCCGCTAGAATTTTGGCTTTCCAAATTAACACTATCAAACAATTTTATGTTAAATTACTCAACAGATGTTTACTTCATCCCAATTACAAGCCATATGAACAGCAAACATGATTATTTTTTTCCCTTTACCTTTGTTAGATCACATTTATGAATTAATGTGCTTCTCGTTTTTTTTTTTTTTTTTTAAATAAAATGTTATAAAAAAAATAAATCAGTTATAATCAAGTGGAGTGAGTGGAAAGACACAACACATTTACACGTGAAGCAACATGTTTCACAACTAAATGGGATCAGCCGCTCATCAATGGTGATATTAGGCCCAGGGTTGTAAAACGGGGAGGTGGTGCACCCACTTATCCCACACTGTCTTGATGGCAGCTAGCTTGTCTCTCTGCCGTTGAGCTGGTCTGTTGTCTCGGTTATCAAAACGAATAATCCTGGAAATTTTGTGGAAGTTTTCCAGAGACATTGATGCATGGAAAGGTTCGTGCCGGTTTCTGCATCCCACAGGGATTCTGTGGATTCCCCTTTGGACCTGAAAACTCCTGCAAGGATGAGAACCCCAAAGTTGGCCTTTGGGGTTCTTAGATGAATTTGGTCCATCTCCTTCCACCTCTCTCCAAAAACACACCTTCCTTCTAGATTACTGCAATCCAGAAAAAATTTCTGGATGGAATCTGGGATGAAAAGCTCAAATGAAGACTTGATGTCCTGCACATGAGTAACTGTCAGCCGTGTTGGCCCTGGCTTATCACAGTAACAGCTCTGCAGGGTGGCTCATTTCTTGGGCAAGAAGACCATTCAATTTCACCAGTTATTGACATCCATATTTCTTCACTTGCTGTCTGGTGGGCTTGTTCTGGTCCTGGAGCTGGCAGCAGATGGGGTACTCGTCTTCGTTTTGTTACTAAATGATGCTCAACCTCCTCTTCTTCAAAGTCACTGTCAGACTCTGAATTTTCAGAAATGTGAAATATTCTGAAACCTCTTTGTCAACATCATCATCCGAAGCCCCTCTCTCTTCCAAAATCAATTGGATGGCCCTCGCAGCAGATAATCTTTTGCCATCTTGATCAGTTGTGATAAAGAACCACACTGGCAAAGTCTTATTTATAGTATTATGCCCCTAATTTGCAGGTGGGACAGGGTATGAGAAAATAAAATTTGGATCCCTCAAGAAAGAGGGTAAAATGTGCGGGAATGTAAGAGCGGACGGTGTTGGTAGTTGAATTTTCAACAATGTTGCAACTTTGTGCAGGAGGGGAGGAAAACACTATCAGCAGCACCAGAAAGGAGGAAGACAGAGTGTGGGAACACAGGATCTGCACTTTCAACACTTTTATTAGACCTGGGTCCAGTGGACCCGAACACCTTGTATGTAATGTAAATGCGTGGGGGGAGGTACAGTATGAGGTCATTGAAAATTAGTTCGGATTTATGTTCTTCACAGAAAATAAGCCAAAGCCAATGAATTTCAGGTTGAAAAAATAATTAATTGTTTAAAGAGCTCTGGGAACTTGATGGTATGGGCCTCCATAGCCTACAGTGCCTGTAGGTGTAATGTGCAGGTGGCTCAGAACGTTTGGTCATACAGTGTAGCTGGTTACCAGCAACTGAAGCTTCAAAACAAAAGTGAAGGGATTGTACTACAGTAAATTAATTATATCGTCTTTTTGATGGATGAAAAAATACAACATAAATAGCAAAATATACTTGATTGCCATTAAGAGGACACTGCTTTAGAAGATAACATAGAAAATAGTGCATGGACACATTTCTGCCTGTGTGCCTGCAGAGGATTTTAGATGTGAATTTATATTATTTTATGGGTCTGGCCCCAGGTGTTAAAAAATGAAAATCTGAAATTATTTTGTATCTTTGTAATATGAGCTCCTAAGTAGCACTTCCCAGCCAGGCTTATAGTAGTTACTTTGGATTCAAACTCAGGAGCTGTGGGGTACGTCTGCTCGGGAGAGACCGAAGCACAACATTCTGCAAGGACAACAAGAAGCTTTTTTGAGTGACCCTCAGAGCAAATCAATACCGATATCTCAGTAATCACTCAGGTTGGCGTTGGCATTTCTAACAAACCTGCTCAGCGCAGACTCTCAGAGACTGATTCTCCAGATGTGGACAGATGCCCGACGGTTACAGTCTGTTACTTTCTGCTCTCCCTCCCTGTATTTATAAATTGTCACGTTTTACGACCTCATTTCTATGAGTAACAACTGTAAAATATGCTTTGATGATTTGATGGATGAAAATATTTAGCTGATAGGTTTTGTTTGTACTGAATAATGGACCTATATTTCATTTTATAACACTAAATTAATGGCTTCACTCTTCTTGAATTGAACTGCAGTAGTGAGATTTTTTGAACTGCGGCACGCTAATGACTAAATATTTAAATGTCATTTTTTTCTCATTTCTGTAAAGCTGCTGCTTTTTCCTGCCATCCTAAAAATGAAATAGCAGTAAAACATTGTTTGCTCTTTCAGGGTGATTTATTACTCTGAGTTAAAGAAACCATACATAGTCTGAGTGAAAGAGCAGCATATTGATGTCGTGCAGATTTGTGCAAAGTTGGTGGTTCTGTCACAGTTAAATAGACTGTGATTAAATTTTCTTTGGTCATAATACAAATTAAATAGGTGATATTCTTCCAGTGTATCCATATGTGTTCAGCAATGACACAGTCCCAACACTGTTAATGAGGGAAAGCTGTCCAACCAGTTGGTGAGTGGTTGCTGGAGGTCGATGGCAGTCAAGCAGACCTAAAGACTGGTCAGTGACACTCACCAGGAAATGCAAGTTGCAAATGTTTATCCCCCAAATAGTTACAATATAACACTACTATAAGTATAATTGTGCTACAGCAAAGCTGGTGATACAAGTCCAAGTTGCAGAGAAAAAAGTTTTTAAAACCTCTGTGGTACAAAAATTAGCAAATCCTTAAAGTAGTTGAAATTAATCTGCACATTTTGTCGAGTCTTACTTCTAGAACTAATTTGTTTGAGTTGAGGTGTTGTTGTTTCTGTCCCAAGTGGGTTGTTGTTATAGCGTAGCTGCATTCCTTGTCCCCATCAGTAAACTGCTCAGTGTTATTCCAAATCCTGAAAATAATTAAAAACATTTTTTAATTGCCAAGGTGGTAAACACAGAAAAAGAAAAATGTAAAACTTTAAAGAAATGTAACCATTAATTGTGCCTTTTTCACAATAAATAATTATTGTGAAAAGTTTGAGGAGAAAGTAAAATTCACCCACGTTACAGAGTCCTTTTTCACAACACTAACTGGGCTGTGTAAACTGGATTGTTGAGTACCATTAACTAACCTAGTAATTGCTTGTTTCTACTTTTTTGTAGGGATGTTTCTCTGTACAGAAAACAATATATATTTATGTTCTGCAGAAAACAAAAGTCAGTCATAAATTTGCCCACAGAGTTTACACAAATCTAAGGCAGATGGATGTGAGCAGGGCTGAATCATTAAGGGTTAACATCTTCTTCGGGGAATAGAGGAAAAGGTTATGGCATACAACAATATAAATCTTCCAGAATTTCTCTGATGGATCGCACCGTGGCAAAATAACACAGAAGAATTGTTGTTGCTCGACACCATCTAAACACCATCCAGGCTCTGGTGTATATAATTTGTCTGAGTGTGTGGAAGAAAGAGATAATGTGATGTGTTTGATGTGTCACAGGGTAAGGTGAAAGGGGTGGTGTTTCATTCAGGCAGTTTAGCAAGTATTTTTTCTGAGGAGTGCTGCCAAAAATAGGTTGTTTTATCTCTTCATGTGTGCTCTTTTCAAGAGAGAATTGTGACATTTTTATGTATTACTGAATGATTGATATGACACTTTAATGGTTAATTCATCCAAATGCAGTTTTATTGTTAGCTGGGACGATGGCCATGGTCCCTACAGCTCTGTGTGTGTGTGTGTGTGTGTGTGTGTGTGTGTGTGTGTGTGTGTGTGTGTGTGTGTGTGTGTGTGTGTTGTAGTTTTTTCTGTGTATATGCTATAGTGTGCGCGAGTGGGTGTCAGATTACATTGATGTTATTCTTACAGCTATTTAAGGTCCACTTTTCCCAAAAACTTCAAGACTTCTAAACACAACTAGTCAGATGTCTGTATATATAATATATTAAATTATATCAGGTTCAGAACTGGACTCAGGATAACTTACTTAAACCATAAAGCAGCAACAAGCTGAACTCAACAAACTGTTTTTAATGCTGATAAAGGGAAAAATATATATGCTGGACAAGGATTTAAGCCAGAGGACTACACAGAACAGGACATGGAAACACAGTGCCATGTGGGAAAGAGGCAACAAACACAATAAGTGCTCACCAGGTAATTAAGAAGATGGAAAACACCAGGGAACACAGCTGCAACAAATCAAGTAAAATAGACAAGGAAGGTTAAACTCAATACCAGGCACACGAGATGCTATTAAAATAGAACAGGAACTAAGAAGCTGTCATCAACTGAAACAAGTATGGAACTAAAGGCACAGAAAACAGGAAACTCATAAGTGTAAGTAAGATAAACATAGCACTTCAGACAGAAGGCTATGGAGCTCACACATAATCCCATCATAAAACCAAAAACTCAGAGTGAACCTTCTGAGCTGGAGCACTTAACTAAAGGCATGCAATTCAACAAAAGAACTCACATCAAGCAAGGAAATAATGAGAATTACAGACACAAAGAAAGAACAAAAAGCTAAATGTGAACACTAAAAAATACAGGATCATAAATAGGATAAATGAAAGCACAAAACTAGAAAAAACTCAAAACCCGGGATCCACGCCGCAGGGACCCTGACAGGAACAGCTTTTTAAGTTAGCTAAGGACATGACAGCAATGTTTTACAGCGCAAAACTCCAAAGGATTTCACCACTGAAGGTATACGTATGATATCATTAAAAGACTGAGAAATCTCTATGCACATGGTCCAAGGACACAAACTGCATGGCATCATTTTTGATTCAATTCAGTTCAGTTCACTTTTATTTATACAGCACTTAATGACAACAACAGTCACCTCGAGGCACCTTAGCCCTTCATGCTGCGTTTCAGTAAAAGCAGGGATGGTTCTATCGTGGAAAACACTGAATGGGCTCAGGGACGTGTATGGAAAGCCATTGCAAGTGAACACAGTTCAGTGCTGCATTCAAAAAGTAAAGTTAAAAAAATTACTATTCAAAAAATATATACTATGAAAATCTTAATCTGAAATTGTATATGGAAGTGATGGATGCTTTCAGTGTTGAGTTCAAAATACAGGTGGAATAAAGTGCCCATGGGATGGGTGAGCATCACATGTGGGACGGCTTCATTAGCACTAAACAGTACACACACTTTTTTTGTTATATTTGTTACACTTTTGTTCCATTTTTCTCAAAGTTCCTGTTTCCAGGCTCAGCCGTCCAGGCGCTCTTTTAATTTTAACCTCATTTGTGCCATGCGAACATGCTAACAGTTTGAATAAGCTGAAACTGCTTTGTGCTGTTTGTTTATTTTACATGGAACAATATCAGCTCACCTTCAGTGTTATGAATTCCCACACAAAAGGGGGCATTTATTTATTTTTTAACGTGGCCTCATTCTGAACAAACAGATCTGAGTTTTTTGTGCCATTTGTCTGAATTCAGTGTCTGGCCATGACTTTGCAGAGACGTGCTGGCAGATGTAGTTAAAAGTGGTTCTTCACATGCTGAAATTTTATATGAAATCTGTCTCAGTGAGGTCACAAGTCATCATCTAATCACTCCCGGCTTTGACATCGCATCCTCGTCTATCTCCCTGCAGAAGCAGCAGCAGGCATTTCTTCTTGAAAAGTGGAGTCCGATTTACTCTGCTGCATGTTAGCTTGAAGCTGTAAGAAATACAACTGTAGACGCTGACTCCAGCGGTCTCCATGATTACTTCAGCACAACAACATCGTCCATTGTTCCTATTTGGATCAGTTGAGGACCGTAACCCGTTCATACTGGAACCTGATGTTGGCACAAAGGAATAATGTGAACAAAGTAGAATTAGACACTAAGGTTTGCATTGTTAACTGGGACCTACGAGAGACAACAGACTGACTCATGCACATACCGTACTGTACGAACACAAATGTTGGCAGATTCAGTTGAAATATCGAGAGAGAGAAAATAAGCGTGGGTACGGATGGAAAAAGGAAAGATGCTATATGAGAGAGGAAGAGGTCAGAACCAAGAGCCACAGACACAAAGTGAAAGAGAGGCAGAGAACTCCCAGATATTAGACAGTGAGAGATGTAGACAGCTTTGCTTCGGGCAATAAAAGACAATGCATGAGTTTATTAAACGGATTTTAAAAGCACTTCCCTTCAGAAGAGGTACACTTGATAGATGATGGCAGGCCAAGTGAATATCTGTGCACGACTGTGTTTGCTTTTGGGGGATGTCTCTCTTCAAAAAACGACAGGGGAGATGAATTGATAGCTGAATATGCCAGCTTAGCAATTAAGGGATGAAAACACAAATACCATAAATATATGTTGTCACTTAGACAAACAGGAGTAGACGTAATAAGATAATGTAGAATGCCCGAATCGGATGTTGCTGTTAAATAAGAGCATTGCCATTTTATTGAACTTTTTCAAGCAGTCAATTTTAAACTGCTCCTACACTAACGTGACATCTTTGCTGCCCAATAACTGAATAAAACAGAACAAAATACGGCTAATAGAGATTTGCTTACTCTCAATTTGGGGTATCCTAAATAATATATAGGCTCAATTAGACCTCCACAGTTTTCTTTCCTCTGTATCATTGTCTTTAAATCTTAAGTAATTTTAATTTGTTTGAGTTCTTCATGTTTCTCTCTCCGTTGTTCCCTCCTGGGTTTCTCCATCTCTTGTGCTTCCCTGTAGAAATTTAATAAGACTCCTTTAAACATCAAGCAGTGCTCACACAGTTCTAATTACAGCGATTGTGGATTCAAAACTTGCTGTGTGATACAGTCTCTCAGCAGTGGGGTTACTTTCGAGCTAACTCAAACCATAAAGCAGCAACAAGCTGATAGTTTGACCACTGGTGTCAAACTAGCTTTAGCTCATGGACTGCATCCAGCTCAGTTTGATCTCATCAAATAGTAACTTCCACAAAAACTTAAGAATTTTGTATGTTTTTTAAGAGTAAAAGTTTCATATTAAATGAACCGTAAATATTTAGATTATAAATTACTTGTGATTTATTTTCCCATGTTCATTACAAAGAAACTCAGTTGCCCTAAATTTAACCTCCTAAGACCCGAACTCTTCCACGACATGCATTTTTAATTTCTCTTTGATATTTGGGCATATTGGGACCTGATGAATGTAAAAACAAAGAATTACCAGATTTTTTTACCTTATTTTTGTTTTTAAAAAAAATGAGAGCCACATATGAGGATATTTGTTTAAAATTTCGATAGAACAGTAGCAGCATAATGTCCTCGTAAGTGGATATCAGGCCCTTGTAGAGCAAAATTGAGTATTTTGGTCTAAATAACCCAAAATGTGATGTCCACATATGTGGACGCCAGGTCCTAGGAGGTTAAAGAAACAAATCACCTTTGCTCCTTGGTTTAAAGGTTTTATGTCAGTGTGTGTGCAGGCCATCAGTACTGGCTGTGATAACTGAGAATCATTCAGATGTGTGGATTTAACAGTTTGAAAAGATCATCTTATTGCATGATACAGTTCCTAAAGACTTACCATAATACTTCCTGATCCACCCATCCATCCACTGTACCCTGTACCAGCTCTTGGGTACATGGTGTGTTCTCACCTGAATGTCCCAGGTCTGCCACAGGGACTCCACACAGTCGGACATGCCCGAAACAATTCACCAAAAAGCTGGGCAAGAGGCTTCCTAGTCAAGTGCTGAAGCTGCTTCAGGTATTCTTGAGCGGTTATACTCTGAGCCCCTGAAGAATACCTGAGCTCCTCGTCTTGTCTCTGAGGACGAACCTTTAGGAGAAAACTCATTTCAGTCACTTCAGTTCATGTCCGTTTGTGAAGGTAGAAACATGGATTGAGCTGTAAATCAACAGCTTTTCCTTAATGGGGAGCTCTTTCTTTATTCAAGCAGATGAGACTTGAGGTAATATAAAAACAACAGTAGAGTAACAACAATAATACAATAACCACTTTGGTTTTACTTTGTGACTTATAGCTGGTTGTTTCTTGTAGTATTAATTGATATAAATCCTATTGAGTTCTTACCTACACGTTCTTTTATTTGCTTCTTTGCTTGGTAAATATGTTTTACAGTCGGTCTGGGAGCCTCATTGTGAAGGGTGTTTGCTTTAATTCTGATATAGGAAAAAAAGGAGTCGGGGATTAGAAACAGTTGCCAAAATCCAAAAAAACCAAACTGTAATAAACCAGAAGTAGGAGTAAAATAAAAATGAGCCTTTCAAATGTATTTACTCCCTTTAGCACAGTTTAGCAGGTGTTTGCCCGAGTGACACATCTAAGTTGTCAGCGCATCGCGGAGAACATAATAAAGTATCCAACACAAATATTTTCCTGTTATCCACAACATTATGAATGACGGATTATTAGATTCTGCTCTAAATACCTGACACTCAAAAGCTCACTAGACATTGTTGCAGCAAAAGAGGAATTTTGCTAAATCTTGGAGACGTCAAAATGTGAGTGGGTGGATTTATGCCTCAAGTGGTAGAACTGGAGCCAGCAGTTTATTTGTTACCAGGTACACGAGCAGAGCTCTGCTCTCATTTTGTGTCCGTGTACATAAATGCAAATAAAAAGTCTGTTTGTTGTTCCGCTGAACCCTCGTTTCCATTCTTCTCTCTGCAGGCTGCATGAGGGATCTACGCCTCAATGGTCGCTACATGCCGCTGGACAGCCAGCCACGAGATGGGGTTTCCCAGGTCAGCGTACAAGGCCTGTCTGTTGGGTGCTCATCTGACTCCTGCAAAAGGAACCAATGTAGCCCCCCTTTTACCTGCGTTGACTTGTGGAGAGTGCACGAATGCAGGTACGCGCACAAACCCACGCATACCGAATGCAATTGCACAGTCGAGCACACACGCTCTTCCTTGTGAGTCAAAAGCATGAAAACACTTGCGTTTAAACCCATTTGCTCCCTTTGAAACCACTTCTCAGCCTCTGACATGGATATTATTTTTGTTCATAGGCATATAAAGATGCTTTGAAAAAACCCAGCCCTGACCCACTTAAAACTGCAAAAGAAAAAGCATCCCTGAGCTTTTATTTACTGTAAAGCTAAAATGTCTGTGCAAATTCTATGGAAACCATTTTCTAACAAAACACACATTTGCTCGTGCGTACAAACACAAAGGATGTTTGAATGCACGGCAGCCAATTCAAAGCAAATAGTAAAGGAAGACCAGAAAAGGTCCACACTGGCATCCTGTACAACAACTTGCAAAACTGGAACAAGAAGGACAGCAGACTGACTCTTTTGGAATCTGTAACAGTTTCAACATGGTCTGAAATGTGTGGGAGTGGAGCAGAGCAGTTTTAAACATCCACCAGGTCATGAGCTCTTTGTTTCTTGTACTATAAATGGTGGCATACGTGCTAAAAAAAAGAAAGCACATTAACCTTGTGCATTTTGAAATTACAATCAATCCAGAATTCCCCATTTGGATGTCCCAAACATGAAAATTACATTAAAATGAGCAATAATCCATCCCAAACCCTGAACAGATCTCAGGTGATCTAATGATATAATGAGAGCTATAATCTGACCACATTCCTCGTGTCTTTTTTACTTTTTAATCATGTTATGAATAAATTAATGCCAGTCATTCAGTGCACAGGCAACAGAATCCCTAAGCAACGTGCGTGCAGCCATGCCCATCCATCACTACAGTGATAGATAGACGAGGTAGTAAATGTTGGGTATTTCTTGTCTAAAAATGATTTTACACAATGAGCACTTTTCTTGTTTGACTCTCAGACTCTGAAAAGGGTTCTGTAATATCTTTCTATGACTTCAGGGCATGTCTGAAATCTCAGTTGGGCCTGCAATAAAACCGTGTGTGTATGAGAGCGGGAGCTGTGGTCATTCATCAGGTCTAACAAAATTATAGCAGGGAGCTGCATTATGGGAATTGTAGGATCCAGACGTAAAAGTCAAGATACGTCAGCCTCTGCTGCACCAGTTCGGATCATTCTTTATTAAGTTTGGAGTTATAGAAATGCAGGATTACTGAATGTGACTCTGATTGCTTTGGTGGTTTAAACATGGAAAGAAATCACAAACTACCTCCAGCTAATTCTCAGCAATTCCTTCTGAATTTACTCTTTTGCTTTCTCTCTACAGGCCCAATTAACAAATCCTTTCAGGGATGTGGAATTTTATTTTACACACAGTCTCAATTAACTCAGTTTTTTTGTGATGCTTCTTTCTTATTAAACTTTTTTTTAAAAATCAGGAGCAATAAATGCAAGGCGACTACCAGGCAGCCTCCAAGTGCCAAACTGGTTGAAGGCCATTGCAAATTATTTGCTCATTTAGTTTCCTGTTGAAAATACTATCTTCTCCATGAATGAGAAATAAAGTTACTGAGTTCCTTAGCCACAGGCTCAGAGCAGCTGCTAAACCTGTGACAGTGAAATCATCTTATATCTGTCTCAAATACTGATCTGTAGACTTTTATGACATGAAAGTCATGTAAAATAATCCAGTACGGTGAAATGTATACACTATTATCAGAGAAAAGCTTCCTCCCATCCATCCATTGACTTCCCTTCATCCAGGGCCGGGTCACAGGGGTGGCAGCCTAAGCGGAGAAGCCCAGACCTCCCTGTCCCAGGCCACGCCCTCCAGCTTATCTGGGGGAACATCAATGCATTCGCAGCCCAGCTGATTGATATAATCTCTCCAGCATGTCCTGGGTAAGGTGCCCTGCTGAGAGGTAGGACGTGCCCAGAACACCTTACCCAGGAGTAGGGCTGGGCTATATCATGCCGTTCACGGTAATACCGGTGTAATGTTGGGCAACGATAAGAAAATGAAAAATGAAATATCGCGATAGAATATGGGCAAAACGCGCATGCGCGGTGCCTTTGTTTACGTACGCACATGGCTGCGACGCAGAATGAGAAGAGCGAAAGCGGATCGTTGAATGAAACAGATGAACCAGAAACTTCAGTGGTGTGGAACTGGTTTGGCTTTCGTCCGTCAGATACACAACAAAGCACTATTTTTGGTAGCGCATGCTAGCGGGCCGTTCAAGCTAATCTACTTGTGCATCTTTGGACCACTTCTAGCGTGGCTTGACCGTATGCACCATGGAAATCAGACGTGTGCAGAGAGCAAGCATCAACTTCAATATCAAGCCGACTTTACTTTAGTTTCAAGGATTATTGCTGGTGATTTGAGCAGGATCTCTCAGACCCAGAGACTAAACAGTTTATTTCTAGTCAGTACAACAGGCCGTGAGTGTGCATGTCTTTTTGAATTTCATGGACATGAAACTATCCCTACATGGTCTGCTGTAACGTGCATGCCTGAGCTGTACTTTTGGACATGCTGGAGGAGGTCCAGTGAGCATCACTGATTAGTGCTCTCTGAAAGTCGGGTTCAGACTCAAAACAGGAGAGGTCCTGGAAGAACTCCTTCCCAAGGAAACTACATTGAGGGGAAAATCAACCAAATCTAAATATGATACTTTTTTCTAATGTGGTAAAAGGCATTTTAATATGATCACATCATCACATTAATATACTCACTACAATTTGCCTAAAATAAATGCTTGCACAGAAAGAATGTTTGCTAATAATACATTTGTGAAAATTCATGTATATTTACTGGCCCAAATGCCTTTGAACTCTGGGCACCGTTATTTTCTGTCTGAAGTTGGCATCAGACAGACTTTCAAAAGTTGAAACCCACAGAAAGCTGCAGTCCTGTCCCCCTTTCAAACATAACGCACAATGCAGCGAACCCACCTGCTCGGCCACTAAATGTGGTAAAAACAACATTAATTTTTTCAACCCCTATCACCCTGATCGGATTCACCCATTTGCTTGATCAACGTTTCACACGCACTACTGCGTTAATTTCTCTAAAAGGCTTAGTTTGTCGGTGGGAAATGTGAAATGTCGTGCAACGAAAAGCTGCAGCGCGCTAACAACCCTCTCCTGTGGCACAGAGCGAATCAAACACGGAGAGCTCTTAGCCACATCCACTAATCTCAGCTATTTTTCTGCCATTGGAAACATCAGCCTCTATTCAGTGTGTGCAACCTCCTAGCTTTTAATCTGGCCTCTCCCCTTTTTCCCACTCCTCTCATCCACTCATCCACTCACCCACATCATCTATCCACCAATTTATTTTTTCTTCTTTTACAATGGCTCTCATTCTTGCACTCTGCCCCTCCTATCCCTCCATTTCTTGGGTTGTATGGTTCTCATCTCGCTTTAACCTCCCTAGCGCGGCCACACACACAGACACACACATAGACACACACTCTCTATTCTCCTAGTGCTTATTTGTTCGCCTTGTTCTCTTTCCAGTACTTGACCTGAACCTTGAAACATGATTAAAGGGTAGTAAATGTTGGCAGTGAGCACTCCATGCCCAAGTGTTTGAAGCTAACTGGAGGGCCACCGTCAAATAGTCAAGTAATTGCTGTTAATGCTGCATTTGGGCTCAAATAAATAGGGACACAGTCAGATTTGTCAGATCCTTTTTTTTTTTCCATTTAAGAAAAGAGAAAATATGACAAATTCACTGTTTGTAGTCAGGTTATCATAAACGTAAATGGAGACAGAGAGAGTATAACTGTTTCACATCTAAGCGGGGATAGTCGAGGGGATCAAAAAGTTGAAACTGTGTTTAATTGAAGCTTATTGTGGCGTCAGATCAGACCTCCAGTTGTGGAGGCGAAGCATCTGTCAGAGCACCGACTGCTTCACGAGGGGAAACAGAGACAGTACTACACTCAACAAAAATATAAACGCAACACCTTTGTTACTGCTCCCATTCCCCATGGGATGGACGTAGAGACCTAAAATTCATTCCAGATACACAATATAACCATCCCTCCCAAACAGTGGTCACAAATCAGTCCAAATGTGTGGTAGTGGGCACATCTGCCATATTGAGATAATCCATCCCACCTCACAGGTGTGCCACATCAGGATGCTGATCTGACATCATGAGTAGTGCACAGGTGTACCTCAGACTGCCCACGACAAAAGGCCACCCTGGAATGTGCAGTTTTGTCTCACAGCAAAATGCCACAGATGCCACAAGCAATGAGGGAGCGTGCAACTGGCATGCTGACAGCAGGAATGTCAACCAGATCTGTCGCCCGTGCATTGAATGTTCATTTCTCAACCATAAGCCGTCTCCACAGGCGTTTCAGAGAATATGGCAGCACATCCAACCGGCCTCACAACAAGATAAAAAAAATAAATAAAAAACTTTGATTTTACATTTGCCACGTCTCTGTATCTCAGCCATGCAGGCACAGGAAGGATGGCAAGTAGTTTGCAAAAGCTTTAAATTAATGATATTTTAGACGAACCCTATCATTCTGACCACTTGCCTTCTGCAAAGCCCACTGCTGCTCATCCATTATGTTAAAATAAAAGCTCTAAAATCTAAACATAATTCTGAGGATGGGCGATGTTAGTGAGTAGGATAGTTAACAATATACTAGAAGTTATAGACAGACACTTTGACCCTAAGGAATAAATTCATGCTGCACATGTTTCTAACATAATGTGCCACCTTCAGTGTCGCACACTCGCTGGTTTCCGGGTGATCGAAGCCAAAGACCCAGCTCTCATCACCAACTGTAAGAGAGTCGGTTTCATGCAGAAGTGTCGGTATTCCTCAAAAGATTTCCAGGAGGCATGTTGAAATCTTAGGGCCCAAACAGATGTGGTCAGAAGTGGACTCCAGTAAGTGATCAAAAATGGGTTCAGTCATGGAGAGACGCACAAAGAGATGATCGTGAAGCAGAGATCAGCAGAATAAAAAACAATATTTTGAGTTTTTTTTTAATTTATAGACAGAGTTGTGGAACTTTGTGAGCACATTTCATATTTTAAGTTCTATTTTTACCTTTACTATTTATTTACCAGAGCACATTATTAAGAAAAGCAACAGAATTCCCAAGCTGCATGACAGCATAACATTGAGATGAAAAACATCTCTATCACCAGAGAAATAAAAAAATATTATTAATCATGCTTCAGAAAGTCTAACAGCTCCACACCTGTCACTGATTACAGTGCACACAGGCTCCATGTTATGATAAGGCACTCTTCATAGCACCAACTGCAGTCATGGCTAATGACAGGTAATGATAAGAGAAGCTGTGTTTTCTGTTAGACAGTGTGGAGCAGGGAAATTATTTTACTGCTATTGTTAAATAATCATCATTATTACCATTGCATTAATAATATAATCTGGAGTTTATATTGCATTCAGGGGTTGAACAGTGTGTGTCTTTCAGAAAGGCTAGAAGTCACAGGCTGACAGGAAACAGGCTTGCAGAGAGTTTGCAGAAGCAGGAAGTTATTTTGAGCAGCAGGCTAAGACGAGGCTTTAACAATGTAACAGATAGCTTTAAGAAGGCCTTAAGATGTTATGCATACAGTTATTATGTTGACCTTGTATTTCAGGTGCAGTTATGACTATTTTATACACAATGCATATCTGTGCTTATTAAAGAGTTGGAGCTCGGTCAATTAATTGGGGGTCGGAAGCTTTGTTCGGCGCGATGTCCGGACAATCTATTGTGCAAGTGACTTGGAGCCATAGAAGGAATTGCAATACATGCTTACAAAACACTTATATCAGGTCATTTTATATTAAGGTTTTAGTAGAAGTTCTTGGTTAAAACATTTATTTAGTAGAAGACATACATATAGTCTCAGTGAGCCTCTGGTCTGGTGAAAGGTCAGAAGTGCAACAGGTGAATTGAGAAAGAGCATTTGAGGACGAGACACAGACAGTTAGTAGGTGAAGAGGTGACACAGAGAGCATGTGAGGTCAACATACACACACACATGAGTTAGATTTATTTAGAGGAGAGATTAGTCATGTCTCGGTAAGAAAGAGGAACAATTCACTTTAAGACAAGAACGGAAAGTACCAGCCATGAAAATAGAAGATGATCTTCTGGGTTAAAAGTCATTGTGGTGTTGATCTGATCTATGTATAAAATGTATCTGTGACGCATGAAGGGGCGTCAGTAAATCAAACCCTGATGCTATAAAATATCTGTTCATGCTTTGATTAAGTTGAAGATCAATTGCTGTCGGCGTACAGAGTTGTCTTCCCACACGTGTGTATTCATTAAAATCATTGTTTGACCAAGAGCTCCTGGACCATGGGTGGTTTGTATTCTCCTTCCTCAATTTTGAACCTTAACAACAGTCAGGTGTCCTGTATTCAACACCTACACAGGCTCCAACCGCGCTACAATTATTCCCGAGTGCTTGGCTATGATTGTGGCATAATAATCCTTTGCACAAATTAATTTTCTTTTTAAAATGTCTAACAGATCGATAGGAACGTGGTCATTTTAAAAACTGATATTTACATCTGCAATAACAAACAAAAACAAATAAACTGAACAGTGAAAATGGTTTAATGGTGATGCTGACTTCAGTTGGTTTGGACAAGTAATTCCACTTTGCGTTTGTTCTTAAGATGGTTCTCCTGAGTTCTGGGGTAGGAGCCACGACTGAAAACTCTCGTGGGGTGAATGTGCGGTAGCTCGTTCTGAAATGCTGCTATATGAGATGACAGTTTAGAAAAGTCCTGCAGAACATAAAAGGTAAAAAAAGTGTTGCATCTACTTGTTTTGGCACTGGTTAGAGCTCCTCACAGCTGCATCCTGTACAAGATGGACATTAGAGGAAAACGAGAGCGAGTTGCATAAATAATTATCCTCCCCAGCCGGCAACAGAATCATTTTCTCAAAATCATAGAGAGTAAAAGTTAGTCTATCCTCGCATATATTTAAGGTTTGTGTGTGATCACTCTATCTGTACTAAAGACTAGTAAAGACTAGTTTTTTTGTATACAGCTATATTGTATATCAGACTAGTATCACCTCATGCTGTCAGATGCCACCTGTGTCCTTTGCTCACTGCTTGTGGTTTTATTAGCCAGAGAAAATTAGAAACCTACCAAGTCCACTTTAGAAGATTAGAAGGGGACCGTGGCACAAATCACTGGTTTTTGTATTTTTACTTTATGCTTGATTAGGATTAAGAAAAATGTGCCCCTCGTCAACAGCAGTCCTTCATGTTAAAGACAAACGTTACGCCCCCCTGCAGCCCCTAATCTCCACAGTGTGGTCACCTGTTGCTAATTGGCCACACCCAATCAGGTGTGGATAGAAGCATACCAGAGGCGGGCTTTCGAGAAGCTCACTAGTCTTTGCCTTGGTGGCACCAGCTATTTTAGCCAAACCTCTTCTCACTAACACTCTGGTATTCATCTCCTTTTTTTATGTTGCGGCTTTTGAGCCGAGTCGTAACACAAATTAGAACATCGTATCTGTTCTGATATTTGTCCTGTGAACATAAACTGCTGTCTGAAAATAAAGAATTTCTAAAAATTAACCAAACGGTGACGAGACTGACACCACACCCAGCGATCACCTGGTTCACAAATAGTAGTTAGTTAAGTTATTAAGTTGTCTGGGGCATTTAACCAAACGATTAATGGTAAAGTATATGTGTAAACCATGGCCCATGCAGGTATTCCAGATATTCTTATCCCCAGCAGGTTTTCCCAGTTACTCCTTGGGAATCCTGACGCCCAGCTCATAGATGTATATTCACCACAAGTTCCCTGTCTACCCTGGGGTAAGACCCAGTTGGGCATGCCTGGAAAACCTCCACATCAGCTGGCCCAATGAAAAAGCTTCTTTTAAAAGCCACATCTGTTAGCTCCCCATGTTTGACCCTGCAGGGTTTCATGCCGGATGCCCTTCCTGACAAAGAGAATTCGGGTCTTTGCTTGGAATTAAACAAGCAACCTTTTTCTCGCCAAGCAAGCGTGTGGCACTGGAGGACAGAGGATGTCCAACGTCTTAACTGTCTCGATTAAATGAGATTTTTACATTAAACGTTTTCATTTCGTTTCGTCATAAGCTGAACGGTTTTGACTGACCGCCACCTTCACACTGAAGCCAACAAAAAAATAATAATCTACCAACTTTTGGTTGAAGAAAATAAACTTATTTCAGCTTTTTTCATTTCAAAGGTGCTGCAGATGTTAGAGAGTCTTTTCTTCACTGCTGGAAACAGCACAGCAGCAACAACACCACAGAGAGCTCGGCCTTATTTACTTCTTAGTACAATCACACACATAAACGTCCATTGTTTACCAAAAAATTAGCCCATGATGTTGGTCTAGAAGTTTGCCTTTGATCTCATAACCTTGTGCTTTGGTAACGCTCTAAGTTAATGCCTTTAAATAAATGACTGGGTGAAATGAAAGCCTGCTTGTTCTCACACGTCTTCTCCCCACTGTTTTCTCTTGGTCTGAATTCTTATATTTCATGACAGAAGGAATCAAAGGTGTTGGTACACAATGTACTAAAATAAAAGCCAAAGCACAGTTCCTGCCTTTCTTTCATATCGAATCAAAAATGGATTTTGAATCGAACTGTGTCCTCAAGGAATTGCATTAAAAACGAACGTTGAGATTTCCTGAGACTCTCACCCACACAGTGAGTTTAAATAGCTAAGCAGATAAGAACATAATTCAGAGACAGATTCTGGGAGAAGATACAGGAAATTAACCCTTTACTGCCTCGTCTGGGTTAGTTTCTGTAGCTGAGAAAGAGCAGTTACGAGATGAATTACAGCACCAATTTGGATTTAGCGTCGCTCCTTTCATAGTAAAGTTAAGTCAATATTTATAAGGACGAGCATATCTGCGGAGAGCAGAGGTACGACTCTGATGTCATCAAAATGTTCAGCCCGGAGCTTTTCCATAGACTTTGAATGGGATGGTGAATTAATGGGCTCATAAAATGTTTGTTTGAACTGTTACACCCAAATGAGCTTTTAATTATAGTAGTGCTTTCTGAAGTGAGGCAGAAAATGTGCCCCTGTCTGCATAAAACCATCCTAGTTACTGCCAGTGCCACTGTCAGCACTTTCATCCCCTGCAGTCCAGTTCTCTGTTCAAGTGTACATCTGTGTAAGATCACCTATTAAAGTAGTAAATAACTCCGTTAAGACCAGAGGGAGATAATGACAAGCCAGCTTACTTCAGTAACTTTTTAGTCAATTGCATTTGTTCAACTATTTTATTGCACACTTTCTTTGCTCAAGTATGTTTTAGAGAAACATCATTTGAATACAATAATTGCGCTACATGCATTTATTTATAGTTTTAAGTATTTACACACATTCCTAAAATTCCCAGTCTTCCGGTGCCTTGTCCTGTCTTATCGCCCTCGATTTCAGAATAATAGCTGAAGCAGAGCGTTCATGCTGCCGTTGTTTCCTCTTCCCTGAGGTCAGGACATCAGAGAACTGACAGAGAGGAACAAGTGTGTTAATACTGCAGCATTTCAGCCTCGCTCTGTGATGTCACAAAGGTCTACAGATCCACCAATGGAGAAAAAATGTTCTGAAACCTGAGCTTTTGGCTCACCAGTTATTGTGAACTCGCCACACTGTCACGTTTGACTTTCACAGCTACATAATATAAGAGGAGTGTATATTCTGATGAGGTAACAGTAACAGTTCTCTTTTTATTCTCATGTTGTTCACCTTATCAAATGTCACGAACATGTCTAATGTTAATCTACATGAAATATACAGGTGGGTTTTTTTGCTTGTTTTCTCTGTTCCTGACCGCCTGCTGTCTCTATCCAACTCTTGTCTTTTGCAGATGTCCTCCTGGTCACATGATCAGTGTAAACGGGACCAAAAAGTCTTGCGTGTACACCCTTTGTGCTATGCGGCCCTGTCACCGCGGGACCTGCGTGGCCCAGTCGCCCTCCAAATTCACCTGCCACTGCCCGGAGGGTTACCGAGGACACCGCTGTGAGACGACACTGGCCATATACAGGGAGGACGTGGGCCTCAGCTTCAGCTCCCTCTTTGCCATCTGTATCTGCTTCATGGCCTTACTGGGTAAGTCCTGTAAATGTACTGCCTGTTACGCACATCTGTCAGACTGTATTACTGTCGTGTTTCTACGGCAATACTTCCCATCCTAACTATAAGCAATTTGGAAACAATAATGATGCTTAATATAATGTTTAAAGCTATAACTCTGTATTGATGCAGCCATGGGCAGTGTTATCGTGAACGCACTGCAGCGAGGCGGGAGGAGCACGGAGGTGAATCTGCTTCGTGTGCAGGCTGACAAATGCTGCAATTTTCATTAAAGTACTGATGAGTACAAAATTACTATTATGTGACAGTGGAGTGCATGATAGATTTGAAACTGACACTTGAAAAAATTGAAGCTTTCATTCATAAAGTTCGTGCACTCTAAAGTGGTACGACGGTAGAGCGCCAGGTGTTTGTAATTAGCTAATCAAGGGCGTTTTTTTTATTATGTGGGAGTTAATGTGTTTATAAGTCTAGTGTGGAAACAAACAGAGACCCCACGAAGATGGTGCGCTCCGTTTTATCGATCAGTGTTTTCAAAATGACAGCCTGATTTTCATGAGGTCAGTAACTCTAAAATAACTTTTTATGTCACTCTACATGTAAAGCAACTAATACTTACTGCGTGATTTAATATACTCTAACAAACAAAAATGAAGTTGTACGACAGCTAATCAAGAATGAATGTTTCTGCAGACGTGATCTCAAGAAGTTTCCAAGTCTTGCACTGAAGTTTTCAGGCAGTTATTAATCAGACTTCTCAAGTTATTTGTGTGAATTTTACCAGATGGGAATTCTTTTTAATGATTATTCAGATTCTGCATGATTCTGCTCGTTTACTTCGTTGGATCTGTTGTACAGAGTTGAGGGTACATTGAGATCCTCGCTGACCTAAATCTTAAGAACGTCTGTGAAAGCTTTTTAATATCACATCTCTCCCTTCCTAATGAAGGTTATTCCAAAGCTTGGAGCAGGACCTTTTATACTCCCCCATGATGCCATATTTATTCTCAGACTGTACTAAAGTAGCTTTACATTCATAGTTCAGAAAAAAAGAATTTTTTTTTTTTTTAATGTAGGTCCTCTGTGAATCCTGCTTGTTTCATGAGTGCATGAGGATATCTGCTCTCATTGACATCATACAGATAAGAGTAGAAAAAACTGTTTAGAAAAGTGTGTGTTCTGAACTTTTGGTTAACAAAAAGACGTCCAAGCTTGTAACTGTGTATGTGTAACATGACAAATCCTATTTAGGCTTATCTTCTTTATCTGCAGATGTAATTACAGTTCAGTTATTTAGCTCATCTGACCGAAGCTTGTGGCGTCCGTTGCCTGTTTGTTCATTCATCTCTCTGTTCGTTCAGTTCACAAGATTTGCTACTCCTACAGTGTTGGTCAGATTTAATCAAAATTGTACACAATTGTGGTCAAGGTCACAGGAATATATGGTCATTTTATGGTCACCGTTCCCTTTTTGCAAAAACTGCTGCTCAAAGTGTTGGTTCGGATTATGATTTTCATGAAATGAGCGTTTGCATGGACTAATCTGTGTACCTAGGTTATCCTGTTATGATGACGATGATGGTCATAATCTTGTGTGTCATAATGGTGGAGGGAGTGGTCTTACTGGTTGACTCCCACATTAGGGAAGCTTAGTTGGTTCCTTACTACCACCATTATGTCAACATTATTAATATGCCCAATGCTTTTTATGACCGTGGTTACAGCTGACCACGATGCTTCTGAACTCAAACACTTTTGTTTGGTGGTAAATGGGATCAAGTTGTCCTGGATATGACTGTGAGCCTCTCTGATGTCTCAATGGATGTTAATTCTCATTAGTTTGTGCAGTACAGCCGACCCCTCTGTGCTTTACATATTACAGTAGCCTGTAAATTGTGATGGATTGTGAGCGAGATTAGCTATTATGATCTGGTTTGTATACGTTTTAAAAGGTAGATGGAGGGCTTCAGTGAAACATTGGATTAACAGGATGCCTCACTGCATTAGCAGAGTAAATGATCCAAATCCAGGGATCTCCTTTCAGCACATTAAATTACATCAACCTGAATCCCTATACAGTAACTGTTTGTACTGCTATGTAAAACTGTACTATACACAGTGCATATATATATATAATGTAGTCCTGTAAATTAAGTACATTCTTAATATTTTTAAGAGGTTAAAGAGCAGCCAGGTTCCGCTAATCAAACACTTCTTTAATGGATCATTAGCACGTGTCGGCACCTCTATAAAAGTGTAGTTATGTCAGTTTGTGGCTCTGGAGCTTTCTGGTGTGTGTTAATACAATGATGCAAACTTCCCAGAAGTGGTCGGTCTCCCCAAGGTCAGACTGGGCAACACTCAGAGAAACTGCAAAAAGCCCAAGAGCTGCATCCCAGACTCTACAGTCCACAGTTAGCATGTTAAATGTTAAAGCTGTTGGACTGAGTAAGCAGGGCTTGGTTGGAAGGGTTACCAGGGGAAAAACTCCCGTACTGTTACTTGAAGTTATTGGTGTTAAAGGTGGTCTTACAAGCTACTGGATCATGTGGTGACCTCCGATATCGCTCCTTTGTTCTTCATGCATGGCATAAAGTCATTGTCCAAGAGTGATGCAGAGTTCTTCTGTCTCCTACCACCTTAAAACAGAGCTGGCCTTCCTGATCAGCTTATCCAACCGCTTCAGCTTCCTTTCAGCAATAGATTAGCTGCTGTTCCAACAGACAACACCATTAGAGATGGCTGCCACTCCAAAAGATCTCAGTCTCCTCAGAGTCTGATCAGGAGATGGTTCCACTGGCACCAGTCCACAAAGTCCTGAATCCACTGTCTGTACTCTGATATATCTTCACCCTAATGAGGCTAGCGATGGGAGAGTCATCAGAGAACCTTTGTAGATGGCAGCCTGGGTAGTTGATGGAGAAGTCTGAGGTGTAGAGGGTGTCCTCATCTACTGTGGGCGACCAGTGAGGTAGTCCAGTATCCACTAGGACAGGTGGTGGTCCACTCCTGACAGCTCCAGCTTGTCCCTCAGAGGTCAGATGGTGTTAAAAGCACTGGAGAAATCTTCCAGGCTTCTCCGGGTGGGTCAGAGCTTGGTGCAGGAGGTAGATGATGGCATCATCCACCCTGATGCCAGGCTGGTAGGCAAACTGCAACTGATCCAATGAAGAGCTAAACAGGGTGCGATATTTTAGGAACTGCCTCTCAAGGGTCTTTATGAGATGCACGATCAGTGCTACCGGCCTGTAGCTGATGAGGTCCTTTGGATGTGTAGTCTATTGCACTGGTACCACACCGGAGGTCTTCCACAGCTATGCTACTTTCCCCAGCTTCAGGCTGGGGAAAGTAGCTTCAGGCTTCAGGGAACATGTATCCCATGATGCCACACAGTTGGTCTGTGCAGCACCTCCGGAGGCTGATGCCATCAGGACCTGAAGCCTTTCGCACCTCGATCTTTGGCAGCTCGTTCCTCACCTGAAGTGTTGAATGTGACAGGATGGTGGTGAGGGAGGGGGGCTGTGGGATGGAGTCTTTGGGTTGGACTTTAGGCAGTAAATTTCAAAGGTAAAGCTGTATAGCAGCCCTTTGTCTCGCCTGTGAGCGGATCAACTGAAACATTCTGGTGTTTGATTTTCTGTTGTTAAAATCCACATTTTTCTTTCTTTCCTTTATGTTTTTGCTTGTTGAATATTCATCCACCTGTACCTTTTAGCTTTGTATTCCAATCCCTGAAGGATCCTCTGCTGAGAAAGCGCCTCGGGCTCAGTCGTACTCAGAGAGCTGTCAGTACAATGACATGTTCCCGTTGTTTAATTGAGGACAATACAACAGAACAGTAAAGAGCAGTATGAGACGAGCACAGCCCAAGAAGAGAAAGCAGATCAGAGGAGTGCAAAATAAAACAGGACGACACACAATACCAAAAGAAAACAAGAGGGAGCTGAATAGATAGCACAGCCGAGGCTGCGCGCAGCACGGCGAGAGAAAGAAAAAGTGGGAGATGTGTGGTGAGGAAGATGGTGTTGGTGTCACACTGCTGCTGGCCATGTCTGATTGTCTCATTGGTGATTCACAGGGCACCTCTTTCACACCCGGAGACCAGCCAGACACTCAAATGATCATTTCTCCTTTTCTTTTCTCCTCCATTCCAACATCTTCCTTCAAATTTGGCTCCGGGCTTATATTAAATGCGACATCCAACCTTGATCCTGTTGAGGCTCAGCGCTGTTTTAAGTGTTAATTACTTGATTTGTAGGCGTATAAGGTGCTGTTTACCCAAACCTGCAGAAATTGAGATCAATGCTCCGGGGGCTTTGGTAGTAATTTCAGTCGGTAGAGTATCCTGCGCTCGATCGGTCAAGCATTCCTCACTCTGAAATTTAAGTAGCAACGAGAGAGACTTCTTTTTTTCTTTTTTTTTTTAAGCCTTCATCAAATATTTCTTGTGCACACTCCAAATGTTTGAATAGCAAGAACAAAAGAAGGGCAGCAACTCTCAAAAGCAGTTCTCTGAGAATGTTGTGATTGGTGAAGATTAAAGACAAATTCTACTCCCAAAAACGTTCATATTCGCTCATTCCCTTTGATCCTGATCTGTTGTGTGGTTTGATATGGTCAGCTATGAGCTTTCCCTTGTCTGCTGGTACTGAGGTTCCTACAACATGAAGGCTTCATAGTTGGTGGGGTGTGTGTGTGTGTGTGTGTGTATTCTAGCACCTCCAGCACATAAGTCATTTTAACGTGTGTGATACTTGGAGGATGAATCTTTAATAAGTGGGGTGATCCTTGACTTTACTTTCCATTTGTACCAAGTTGACATTTGTAGTTCGAATGAGACATTTCAACAGCTGTTAGCTAGATTGCTATCAATTTTCAAGAGGCGGTGGTGTCAGAAACACACTTGACTGAGAGGCTGCTATTGGAGGATTGACTGGGAACATTTTAAAGGCTTCCTTTTATTTCCTGTTTGACTGGTTTAACCTGCAAAAGTTTGGAAAAATGGTTTAGGCTAAAACAAACCCATTAGTAAAGTCCTGTTATAAAGCCTTGAGGTCAGTGTAGGGTTAGAGATGTGTAATAGCAGATTATATTAGTCACAGCCACTTTAGAATTTCTCCATCCATCCATTCGCTTCCGCTTATCCTTTTTCAGGGTCGCGGGAGGCGCTGGAGCCCATCCCAGCTGTCATAGGGCGAGAGACAGGGTACACACAGAGACAAACAACTATTCACACTCACATTCACTCCCGCATTCACACCTATGGGCAATTTGGATTGATCAATTAACCTATTCCCACTAACTGCATGTCGTTGGCCTGTGGGAAGAAGCTGGAGTACCTGGGGAGAACCCACGCAAACATGGGGAGAACATGCAAACTCCACACAGAAAGACCCCTGATGGTGGAATTGAACTCGGGACCTTCTTGCTGTGCAGCAACAGTGCTAACAACCGTGCTTTAGAATTTCTAATGAACCCTTATCTTAACAGCATACACTCGCCAGCAGCTGCTGGTATTTGGTTGGATTTTGCCTGAATTTTCATGGCATAATTTCAACAAGGTGCTGGAGAAAAAGAGATTTTGGTCCATATTGATTTGATAGCATGTTAGCTGCACATCCATGATGTGAATCTCCTGTTCTACCACATCCCAAATTTGCTACTATCCTGATATCACAGCAGAAATCAAGACTGCTGAGACCAGGCCAGGCTAATTTTCTGTTGTCTAGTTTCTGGTGAGCCCATGTTAGCTGACAGGATCCAGTGTGGTCTCCTGCTTCTCTGACCCATCCGGTTCAGCGTACTGTGTGTTCAGAGATGCTCTTCTACAAGTAGTTATTTAAGTTATTGTTACCTATTCATATGATGAAGGAAATGTGAGTACAGAAAGTCAGTATTTTACAAAAAAAATCTGCTAATACTTATTAACTTAAAATTTCAAGTAAATATCATTTGTTTTATATCACAGTAAAAACAGATCAGGTCATTTTGATATAAACAGCTGGATTACCAGCTGGAAACCAGCTTCATTATTAAAACTTCAGCTGGGTTTTTCTTCGTTCATCTCTCTGTAGAAAAATAGACCAGTGACTCATCATGACCTGTGGAAAAAAAATAATGGATGTAAATCCACTTGAATTTTTAGCATCATTTATATGTAAGGAAATGCATGATTTTGTGCCTGATTTCATCATGAAAGAAATGATACATTCATGCAAAACCTCATGAAGATGAAATAATGCATGACCTCATTCATGCCTCAATGCATGAACAATGCAAAACCTAATGTGGTCACAAGGGCTAGATGTTAGGACGATTCCTGATGTCATTAAAACATTGAAATGATATTTTTAGCTTGAACATCCATGGAGCAGTCTTTGAGGAGTCATGTTTCTCCTCCACTGATTGGACTGAGAGACCAGCAGCACTGACACAGTCAGTCCCCGGGGTGCTCCTCGGGGGTTCTGAGTTCAGAGCAAAGTTTCTAGTTCAGAAATGTCAGCACGGCTCCAAACCGAGTCAAAGTCCAACTGGCAATCTCTTGAGTATTTTAATGATTAATGGCATAGTCCTCTGAATGTATCATGTAGCTGGAATATTGATTCTGCACAGCGCAATGCAAATTAATTTATTCTTTTTGCTTCTTCGGGCTTTTACGTGCGTGGAGCTTTGCGTAGATATCATCCCTTCTTTGCACGCACCTCTATGCCCTCATGTTGTGTTTCAGCAGCTGTTTTTCTCTCAGGATTATGTTGTTATTGCATTATTAACTTGGCTTATTACTGCTGGCTTGACACTGACATCCAATACTTGCTTGTTTTTCTGAACACCTTTTCTCTTTAACTCATTCCAAGTTTTTTCCTTTTTCCTTCGCCTCAAGGAGCTTTATATTGTACAGTAGATTGTACAACAATAAATATTCGAAAGATAGATAAGTTTGCATTTGACTACAGAAAAGCAGTCAAATGCAAACTTATCTTTTTTAAACAGTCATGTCAGAACATCAATAACGTAGGCTCTATGTAAAAGATGGACATAGACAGCATGGTTTGTAAAGCGATGATGGCTATTATCTTCAAACCTTGGGAAGATTCAGCGTTACATTTTTTCCACCATGTTAATCTAAAGAAATTCAGTTACCTTCTTTTTAGGTTTTCAGGACTACTGTGACTTGGATGATTGCGAATCTACACAGACATGCTGCCACCATGTTTTTGTTTTTGGAACCAGAAGGGACTTATCAACCAATACTAGCAATCAGGTGCAACGCACTGATGCATATACATGATAATTAGCTCTAAGTAACAGAATAGTTAAAGACTAGAATGTCACACTCAGAGCCTGGTTCTGCCGGAGGTTTCTTCCTGTTAAAAGGGAGTTTTTCCTTCCCACTGTTGCCAAAGTGCTTGCTCATAGGGGGTCATATGATTGTTGGTTTTTCTCTGTATATATTATTGTAGGGTCTATCTTACAGTATAAAGCACCTTGAGGCGACTGTTGTTGTGATTTGGCGCTATATAAATAAAATTGAATTTAACTGAATTTCTGTCTTCTCTGTTAGTACAATTAATCAAACCCCGTTTTCTATTATTTTTAAAATCTCCTTTAAACGTCTTTATTTTTGCTGTAAATTTGTATTTTTATTTGGACATTGCTTCCAGCTCTGAAAAAGCCAGTGCCTTAAATCTGCATTCTTTCCGCTGGCCAGCAGGGGGCGACTGTGGTTACACAGTTGTAGTTGTAGTGATACCAACATACATTTAATTCTATTAGCCAATCAGCAATACAGCAGCTACTATGACAAATATACTAATGAACAATACAGACGTCTGTGGATGATAGCAGCAGGTCTGAGACACGTGCTCGGTTCGGGGCTAAGACTCCATAACTGAGTATTGTTTTTAAAACAAATCTTAAAAACTGAAGTTTATCGTTTATTGTTTACACCCTTCTCTCAGAGGTTTGTAGAAATCCCAGGGAAGCACATGCAGCTTCAGGTCATTTGAAACTCTCTTAAATTAGGCTGCTTTTGCCATTTTTTTCTTGGCAGATCCTTTCAAGTTCTTTATATTAGATTGGAAGAATCTGTTAGCTGCCATTAGAGCTCTACAGAAATGCTTTAATGTGTTTTTATTTTTCTATGATACAGCAGAGGAGCTGCTGAGCATTCTTGGGAATTAGACCCTCCTCTGCCTTTTTCACCTGAGGTGATACTCTGGCTTCCTGCGAACTTAAAGCTGGGTGCTCGATCCGCTCTGTATCTGTCGATGAATAATGGAATGGGTTCCTGATCTTGCCCTCTGATGTTCTGAGGGGTTGAGTACCAGGCTGTAGTAGCAGCACCATGCTGTTAGTTTACAGACCTCCACCCTGTAGGGAGACTCAGTCCAACCACTGTAGTGTCGTCTGGAGGCTTAATAATGGTGTTTTGCTGTGGCTGGCTGGAACGCGAATGTTGAGTACCTGGAGTTCTGCCCGAAGCGTTCAATTTTTTTCTCATCAGACCAGACCTTTTGTTTCATCAGACTTTTTTTTTCTTATGCTTTCAGAGTCCTTTAAATGCAGTCTGGCAAACTTTAGGCGAGCTGTCGTGTGTCTTTTACTCAGGAGTGGCTTCCATCTAGCCACTCTACTCTAAGTGTCTGATTGAAGGACTGCTACTGAGTCAGTTACTTTTGGCTGAACAACCAACTCTCGGAAAAGTCCTGGTGGTTCCAAATTCCCTTTTCTCTGAAACACTCCAGCACTCTTCAGATCTACTTCTTTCCCCTTTTTAAAAAAATCACAGATGAGTTTCCATGAATTTATGGCTTGGCGCTTGTTTTGACATCCACTGTGAATTGTGGGGTGTTAGATACACAGATGTGGGCCTTTGACAACTAAGTGCAATCTATTCAATTTGCCTCAGGAGGACTCTGGTTTTATCCTTGTCAAATGAAATGAGTTACTATTATACAGATGCATTGCTAGCCATAAAAATCCACCTGGACATGAAGTCCTTTACTCGAATCAGAGTTTGGGGTTTTATTGTGTATTAAATTTGCTACACTGTCTTATATGAACTAATTAACCCTTTAAAGCCGGTCGGAGCGGGCACGCTCCGTTTTGCGTAACTATTTTAAAATCCCGGTAGCACTGCAACCACGTAAGCTAGCGCAATAATTTTTTTTTGCATATGAAACTGGAGGAGTTGTACTTACAGTCACAGTTTCCTTCCACATATAGCTTTGCAAAAACTGCATAAAAAGCACTTGCAGCAACAAAAACATAATATTCCAGAAACACGCTTTGCCAATCCGATCAGCTGTTTGTAACACTTCCTACGTTGGAATAGACGTCAGCACGAACTTTCGCATGTCCGCCATTACCTGCCCAAAACCGGAAGTGACGTCGTTTTCGCGGAAATGTAGTTTTTTACCATCAGGGCCTCATGAGCCTATACTGGTGTTTTTAAAAGTTATCTTTGACTTTATGACTTTCTGTGTCGTTTCTGGGATGCTTAGGACTCATATTGCACTGCTGGAAATATTTTATTTTGATGCATATGCTGTTATTTTGCAAATTTGCATTATAATATTTATTTTCGTTTTTCCTGCAGTGTATAAAAATTGGTGTATTTCAAAAATAAAACTATGAAGACGCTCAAAATAAATTTCCTGTGGTGGGAAACTATTTTGTGCAACTTTTTAGTATTTACAGTTTTGAGGGATAAGCCTCTTTAAATTTCTCTAACTAGAAATATATGTTAAAAAACAAAAACGATTTTCAATTTGTTTGTAGTTTATTGCACTTTTTTGCAATTTATGTAATTACTATGCACTTAATGCAGACATATTATAAAAATTTGGGCTATAATGGTTGTATTGATGTATATCAACTTGAAATGCTCCCAAAAATGGCACTACGGCATGTAAAAATATAATATAAGCTCTGGCGGACTTGGTTCTATGGTAGGGTTAATACTTCCATTACCATGCTGCTGCATGGTAAATGTACAAATTGTATTACTTTTTATTAGAATACCTATTTTTAATACTCTCTGAATATTTTCAGTATGTTTTAGGCTTAGAAGTGATACCATGCACATGCTAAAAATAAGTGTTTATTATAAAATGAACATAGTCTGAAAGTACACAAAGTATGTCCCAAAGGTCAAGAGTTCCTCTTTAAACTCCAGTGGCTATTTTTTAGCATTGAATGTGATATTTTTGTATTATGGTGAATCTGTTCATCATTGTCAGGTGGTGTTATTGTCATAGATGAGCGGTTTTCAGACTGTGGTGTGGGCCCCAGTGCTGGGTCGTGGAGTTTTTTGATGTTTAGGGAAAATGAATAAGCCAGAATTTAGTGGTGCAGTCACACTCATGTTTATTTAAGCAACATTCAGTGTTGATTATTGACTAAAGCTTCAGATTCTGAGGTGGGGAAAGCCAGAAAAGGTTGGAGAACCGGTTTCCTAAATATTTATTTTGTTTTCACACACAGAGCCAATCCATGTTCACAGCATGCCACAAAAATACATTCTTCAATCCACGTCAAAACTCAAACTGAACTCTTTACTGGGCCACAGCAGATCGGTTCTAGGACATTTGCAGCAGTATAAGGGGGCAGATGGTTTTACGCTGGGAGGTTGCTCCTGCTCCAGTGCACTAGTTTCATTGTGTGTGGATAAAATAGCAACATCAAGACCAAATGTATGCTTACAAAAAAATAGATAAATAATCAGACAATACTGCTCAATGCTCAAAAGCCAAATAGTTATTTTGTCTTAAATAATAAACCAATCTATCGTCTAAGTGCCCCACACAGCAGTGGTCTTGACAGCACAGATGCAGACTCTCTTAATCTTCCCTAAACACAGCATGGACTGCTTTTTATTGAACGCACCACCAGATATGTCTTTATATGCCATAGAATATCCCACTGAAATAGCACGAGCACCTACTTAAATCATGTAGAGATGGATTTTCCGATCCATCTAAATGATGTAAATTAAGGCTAATTAGTGTGACAGAGACGTTCTTCGCTGCACTGTTTCATGTATGCATTGGCAGAGCTTGCAGTCTGTGCTGAAGGTGCGTGTTGATGACCCTTTGTCTTACCACCTCCTCACGCAGGAACACTGAGTATTATTCAGCTTCATGTAAATACATATTGAAACTCAAAGCCACAAACAAACACACACTCGCAAAAATATCACAATAATCTACAGCTTGATTTACTATATTTAGATGAGGCGTTTTATTTAGAGACCATAACACCAAATGTGCCCTCACAGATAAATCATCACAGTCACAAGATAACTGTTTTTTGGGGGGGGGGGGGTCATCCATATTAGTTTATATTTGTTGTCTTGACTGTGTTTTAGGGATCTTTGCAGCAAATTCCATGTGCACGCATTTGGGCGTAGTCTAAGGAGCTTGGAAAGAAAAGCATCTGGACTTCTTTAGGTTTCTTGAAGACATTTCATCCAAGAAGTACTATTGGTGGAGAGTCCCAAATTTTAAGTCTCCCAGAGGGCCATGGACCCCCTATTGATCCTCTGCCTAATCACACAAACCAAGGTGTGAAAACGGGTGTGGGCCATAGTCAGCCAAGGTTTCGGGTGAACCCATTGTGAAACCTAGCCTCATCCTATCTATCATGTGACTTGCTAAGGTTATAAATGGCCCAGGATGTGAGTGAGCGTGAAGGCGTCTGGGAAGGAACCTCAAAACTGGATTATAGATGGCAGACAATTGCATGTCCCGGATGACTGAGAACCTACACAGACACATTTGGGCATACTTGACTTTTGAGTAGTGACCAGCTGAAAAGGTTTGGCACCAAACAATCAACTTCATTTATGCTTGCAGTAACATTTTAGGTCTACAACTTTTGGAGAAAGCCATCGAACAAAAACAAGCTGTTTAGGTCATCAGCTGATGTCAGATAAAAATGCCTTAAATGGCATTTAAATGCATTTTCACACATATACTTTAATTTCTCTGTTCCAAAATCAGTTGATGGTTTGGTTTCTTTTCACTCTGAGCAAACTTCAATCAAACCAGCATGCGTCACTACAGAATGCTTATTAGCCAGATGTATCTGGGACAGGACCAAGAAATTGACAGCATTTCTAGCACACAATGGCAGATGGTGTAAGCTGTGGTTTGAGGAAGGAGTCAGAGGGGACTGGTGCAGCTCCAGAACCAGACAGAACACCGTGTACTAATGGGAGGTGAATGATTTGAAAGAGGGAGCGAGGTTGGGGCATGTAAATTAGAACAAACAAGCTTGTAGTGCAGTGGGGTCATATATACAATGTGTACTGGAAGGGCAGTCTATGAGGCTCATGGAATTCAGATATGGAGAGTGGGCAATGAACCCTGGACGCTGTGGAGGGTTCATGGTTTCAGTCTTAGGTCTTTGTTTCCCCCGCTGTAAAGAACATGCCAGGCTAGTTCTCCCATCATTCAGTCCTTGTTCCTGCCTTACACCTGGAGCCGGTCCCTGGAAGCTGGAAACAGAGGATGAGATTCCCTGCAGAGATCAATAAATAAAAAAATAACAATAATAATCAATAAAAATTGATTATTGTGATTTACCTGCAACTCTAATCTTTGGCTGGTTAGATGCATGTGTAACCCTCATTTTTCAATATCACGGTTAACAGCACATTTCCATGTAGACTTTAGTGCTAGTTTGTTTACCTACTCTTGTTTGCCTGCCGGGGCTCAGCCTGCCAGCATCTGTGGATCAAACGCAGACACGTCCCTCCAGCCATCTGAGATGAAAAGGAGCTTTTATATTATAAAAAGCCATTAAAGATACAATGATGGTGACAGTGTTTCAGGGTGGAAAATTACTTAACATGATTTCAATTCGACTTGAAGGCATTTAGGTTCAAAGAGAAAGACTTGAAAGTGCACCTTGGCCCAAAACACAAAATCATTAACTTTCAATTACATGTATATATTACTAAATCACCATGATTGTCATCCCAAGGCACTTTTCACAGTAAGGTAAATACCTTTCAGTATTTTAGATGGAAACCTCTATGACATAACTATTCTCTATGAGCAGAAGGAACCTTTTAACAGTAGGACGTCTCCGGTAGAAGCAGACTCTGGGAGGGCAGCCATCTGCCGTGACTGCTTAGAAAGACCAGACAGAAAAGAAGATCTTAGAGAGACAAGAAACAATACAACAATAAACGCTCGACAGGTTGCATCATAAGTACAGAACATGCAGTTCTCCATATACCTGCAGAAAGTGAAGGAGGAGAGAACACAGCACAAGCAGGAGGGAGACGATATATAGGTGCACCTTTGTAGCGACATTGCTAACAGTTTTCAGATTAAAGCGTGCTGTTTAAGGCAGCAGTGGCAGCTGTCACCTGTAGAGCTGGATGATTGTTCAAATACTTTGGGGACCGACACTGAACTCGGTCCATCACAGGGGAAATTTGCCTGCTGATTTTTTTATTTTATTTTTTGATGATGAAATTTCCTCAAGGCAAAAAAGTGCGCAAAGTAATTTAAAATTAATTTAGAGTCAAAGCCAGCACAATGTTCCTGAGCTGCTTTTTGTCCCTCACGAGTGCCATTAAACCTGCTTCTCACTGGGACTCAACCAGCTCCTCACATGGGCCATTAAAACCTGCATCGCCTCAACCAGCAGGCTCAGCCGGAGTCCCCTCAGTCCTTCTGAAAAATAACATTTTAATTTTATTTATGTTTATCTTTCCTGCAAAACTCAAAAGTGATGGATGATTTATTAAAAGCACTACAGAGAATAAACTGCTGATCGGTATTTGTATGTTTGTTTTGTGGCTTTTTATGTTTGCGTTCTTTGTCTTTTTCTTTGTTTGTTTATAGTTCTTTGTTTTGAAGGAAAACTCACTGCCCAAGATAAGTGGGTCAACCCAGCACTGCATAAAAGAAACCATCTATGTGAGGCAGTATCGCGTATCCTCACTGGCTTTGTTTTATGTTACTTTACTGACCCTGTATTTAAATTCGGGTCCAAAAATGCAAATGATGATGCAGTTTCTGTAATTGTGCCTTTGCATGTCACAGCATTGAGTTTTAAATCAAACAGTCAAGATGTGACTGAAGTACAGGCTTTCAGCTTCAATTCAAGGGGTTTAACAAAAGTATTGCATTAACTGTTGAGGAATTATAGACATACACAGTCCCCTGTTTTTCAGAGACTCTAAAGTAATTGGACAATTGACTGACAGCAGTTTCATGACCAATTGAGGTCTGTTGCCTTGTTATTCCATGACAAGTTAATCCAAACGTTGTATTTTGTAGCTGTTCACAGGAAATTTCAGAATGAGGTGCAGTGAGATGTTGATGCAAGCAGTGTTGCCAACTCCTCAGTAAGGAAAATCGCTATTGGCTGTCCTAAAAGTCGCTAGAAGTCGCTAAATGATGTCATTGCCTAATTTGCATAATTGGTCATGCTAATGTAATTGTAACCAACATTGTAGACGAGAAAAATAACATCGTGGAAGAGACATAAAGGGAGTAAAAAACGTCCTAAATGCATTTAGAATTTATTTAGAACTACAAATTAAATTTCTTTTAGCAATTATTGTTTTTTTTAATGTCACAATTCCAACCCTGATCCTCTATCCGGGCTTGGACCGGCAAAAGTGACCCGATATAGGCACTGTGGTGGAGTTACTGTGTGTGTGTGTGTGTGTGTGTGTGTGTGTGTGTGTGTGTGTGTGTGTGTGTGTGTGTGTGTGTGTGTGTGTGTGTTTATAAGTAGTTTTAAACCTTGTGATCCACAAAACAACATAACAGTAAAAGAAGTACTGACTGCGTTACAGTCAGTGTGGGAGCAGCGGCTTCGCTCATGCGCGATTCATTTGCAGTTTGGACGCATAGGTGAACATCTTCTGCCCTGATAGCAGCTGGGGGAGGACTATCCTCCGCCTGTGAGCGCTTTGGCACGGGCAAGGTGCCCACGGCAGCACCGCTGCTTGTTGAGAGTAAGAGCGATACGCGCTTTCACGTCAAAAAGTCGTCATAAGTCTCCAATAATACCAGAAAAAGGCGCCAGATTTGTCGCTAGACGCTTTTTAGAAAAAAAAAAAGTTGCTAAGGGGTCTGAAAATTCGATAAAATTTGGCGACAAAGTTGGCAACACTGGATGCAAGTGAAGGATAACATGTTTAGGCTCGAAAACCAAAGTAAACCCATCAGAGAGAGAGAGCGAAAGGTTTAGGAATGGACAGATTTTACTGGACTATTGTTGGTCTCAGTCTTTTAACTTCAAATATTTACTGTTGTTAATTTTCACCTGGTCTTTAAGTCAGACGTCATTAGCCGTGTCTGGGCCCAATCTTTGCCACAGAGTTGAAAAACTGTCAAAATTTTTTCATCTGTAACAAAATGATCAGCGTTGCTGCATTACCAGGTGTAAGAATTAAGTTTAACATCCAGGCATCCACGAAAACACAATTTATTAAATGTAACAGAGTTAGAAGTTAGCAGGAAGTTAGCTCACTAGTTTCCACCTAAATATAATATAGCATGATCTGACTGAGAGAGTTCTGAAACAATTCAAACGTACAGCTCTGTTATCACTTCCAACATAAATGAAGACAGAAAACTAAAAAGCAGTGACGTTTGTAGGGTTACTGAAGTTGGGCTAGCTGGTATATAATGATGTGCTACATGATCGCTAGCAACACAGCTATGTTAGCATAGCATAAACACAGTGAAGCTGGAGGATGAACGCTAACTTTTTTCCACTCGATAAAAGTTAACGTGAAGGTTCCCGATGGTTAGGGACAAATGCAATCGCATAGCAGGATGCTGTAAACGGACCAAACTTCAGTCAGGAGAACAACTGAGATAATCCATCCACAATACGAGGTTAGTTTTAAAAACTGAGCTTTAAAATAAACAGTGGTAATAAAAACTGAGAGAGGCCGACAGTGATCACTGACTGTTTTTAGGAGCTTGTAGATTAAATAGAACAAGATGCAAAGCAATAAAACATGTTAAAAACACAACATCCTTATTAAACGCAGAGTAGTTTGGGCCCGGAAGCAGGATTCATCACGTCATCACTTAAAGACCGGATTACGATCTTTTCAAATTTGGATTAGTTTGATTGTTCTTACCTCTCAGCCATAAAAGGGTGATGGGGTATTGTCGTCACCCTGCTGGGCAGACACCTAACCATAATTATATCTGCTGAAAATCTAGACCTTGTATTCCAGTGAAGTTTTCCGAAACTCTTCTGAATGCAATAAGTAGAGAACGAGGTGTGTCTGTCTATCAGTGCGCATCATTAGCAGCCTGTTTATCTGCAGTGCATTCTCACAGTTAATGTCTGCGCCGACTGTTTGTGGACAAAACGCTGATTGCATTTATATTTTAACGGTACGTGGATCTGAACGCCCCCCCAGGCCGCTTCGGATGATCTGAAATTCCACACTCGATGAAAGTGAACACTTCAACCCAACAAGAACAGAGTTCAGCGATCCAAGGTGCATGCTGATGTGTTGGAAAACTCGCCAGAATGCGCACAGAATTAAAAGTACTGAATGAAGCAAGAAAAAAAATCTATTTTTAATTCTTACCTCTCCACAGCAAACGTTCGCTGTAGCTTCTCTGTCTGTTTGTACCCCGTGCTCCAAAATGTCCCAGTGTGAGGGTCTATTCATAGCCGCATCTTTATCAGAGCGCAGCTGAGATACGACTGCACCTCTATGACACCACTGGCACAATTTTTTTTTACAACAGGAGGTGGAGGATTAAAGAAAGGACACATTTTGATCAATAACAAGAGCAGTGGAGAGTGCAAAAGATACAAAGACTCGCTGAGCACAGTTACCTTGAGAAAGCGAACAATACAGAAAACTAAGCTAAGACATTGGACAGATACTGGCCTTGGATTAAGTGTTTTATTAACTTTCCACGCAGGGCTTTACTGCCCTGTGAGCTAAATGAATTACATTCAATAAGTAATAAGAATAACTTTGGGGGCCAATTTACTTAGTTTTTTATGCATGAATATAGTCAGTGTGGGAAGATTTGTATTACTACAACTGAGGGGCAGTTTGGCTTCCCAAACAGTGCCTGGAAATTCAGCGCCTGCAAGGAATCCATTATTAATGTTCAACCCTATCATTTTCCGGTACATGTAGTCATTTAACTCCAGGAACCAGAGGAAAAAACAAAAAGAACTCATTGCACCTGTGAATGTGTAGAGACGTTGTCTGCTGCATATTGGTACTGACCTTAAAATCCTGTTTAAAATATAGCACAACAAAAAAAGCAGCGAGAAGAAGAGTAGTGATAGATCAAGCCCACAGAGACAGATGGCTCCAGTAAGCAGAATTATAGTTTGATGAGGTAAAATCCATACTATATTATTGACCTGTGTTGACGTTCTCATAGACACTGATCTCATTGCAGGGCAGCTCGGATATTGATTGTCTGACTGGAAATCCCATTACGCACTCGCTCATTCAGTGCCATTTGAACTGCTGAAGGTACGATGGATATCCCTGCTCATCACAGAGAGTAGCGGCATGCCACCTCGCTGCACGCAGTCTTATAAAGAAAGTCGAGTTTTAAGGGTCTCTATGCCCGACATTTACTTGTTAGCAGCGCTTGTAACACTCATCGTGAAGCGAGCGACGGGCTGGAAGTGAAGTGGTTTAGGCGAGGTTTTAAGGAGCGTGCGCGAATAGCCCAGGGCGTCTGTTGAAGAGCCAGAAATAGCTGAAGGGTTTGACCTAACGTAGCGCTTGTTGTTAAAGTCCAATGGAATCAATAGACACAAACTTTAAAGAAGGGGTGGAGCGGCTGAGTGGAGGAAGAGAACCGTTAGAGGAGTTTGGACGGAGGGAGGGCGAGTTGAAGGCAGGAGTAAGAGTTAAGCAGAGAGAGTGAGAAAGGAGTGATGGTCAAAGACAGCACAGGACCTTGGAGGCAGTGTAAACAAATAAACACATAATCTTTCTTTTCAGGCTCGCTCTTTACTTTCTCCAGCACACACACACACACACACACACACACACACACACACTGTCAGAAATACCGATCAAATTCTCCATTTCTTTGTTTGCCCTCTGGAGAAGACTTTGAACAGAGCAGATTCTTCTTGTACACCCTGACCTCCAGCTTCCTTGCTCACCTCCCCGTGGAGCTCACTCCAGCCACCTCTTCATACACACACACACACTTGCTTCTCAGCAGAGGGGAGCAGGAGAAACATAAGCACATAAAGGCATAAACTCCACCGTCATAAACTAAGCAGTAACACACCTCTTATATTTCCAGATTATTTGCTTCAGTCTATAGAGGTTCTATTTCTCTTCGTATAGGCCTGTGCCATAATGCGAAGGATATTGATTCATGCGGTGGAGCACAGCAATCTCACGTCAGCTTAGGATCACATTTCTTTGTGTGCTTTGTCACATCTTTTCTTTTGTGCTGTGGGAAAAAGAAATGCTTAATGAAGCGTTGGTTAGCCTGCACAAATGTACGTGTAACTCATAGTGAAACTGGATTTCTAGTCGTTCATTAACCGCTCACTGTTTAAAAGCCTTAAAGCCTCTGAAAATGTGGGGGTTGGAAAAAGAGGCAGTACACTGTGAGTAACCATAACAAGCAAATTTCTTTTTCAAGGTCATCTCCTTCTGTAACGCTGGACCCCGTTTAGCTCTCTTACTACACTTGGATCACTTGCAGTCCAATGCACTGCCAATTTCAGCATGGTCCTCTAACGTGTGCAGAGAAATCATCTGACAGACGATCATCACAGGCGATGGGAGCTGGTCCCAGCACAAAGTTTAGGACTGTGCTCAAGGTTGTTTTCTTTTTGTATTTCACAGGTTTGTGCAACATGAATTTGTCTTTCAGGCTCAATCTGTCAAGATTCATTCACCAGCTATTTAATTTTGTATCTATATTTATATATATATAATCCACCCATTTCATGGTAGCAACACAATGCATTTTAGCATCTAGGCAACAAGGTTAAACTGAGTATCAGAATGAGGGGAAAAAGATGACTTAGGCAACTTGGTGTGGTTGTTGGTGCTAGATTCTGAGTATATCAGAAAGAAAATAACCAGTGGGCAGCAGTTCTCTGAGTGGAAATGTCTCGTTGATGTCAGAGGATAATTTATATAGGGAGTATATAATATATAGAACTAAAAATGCGGAAATGAAATATAAACTATATAAAAATAAGTTGGTATTAATATTGAGGAAAGCTAAGAAAGATTACTATAATAAAGTTTTTCAGGAAAACAAAAATAATATTAAGGGCATTTGGAATATTTTTAAAGAGGTATTGGGTAATAAGAACACACCCATAGTTCGGCCTAATTATTTTATTAATAATAATCAAGTTGTTAAAGATAAGACCGAAGTAGCAAACGAATTCAATTCTTTTTTTGTAAATGTTGGACCTACCTTAGCAAATCTAATCAGGAAAAATGATGATCCAGGAGATGAGGAAGCCTGGATAGGTGATAATAGAATGGTTAATTCCATATTCTTAGCCGATACTACCATAAAAGAAATAGTAGCAATCGTAAAAAATTGTAAAAATAAAAAATCTACTGATTGTGAAGGTATAGACATGGTCATAATTAAAAAGACAATAGATTGTATAAGTACTCCTCTTTGTTATATTTTTAATCTTTCGCTACAGTCAGGAGTATTCCCTGACAGAATGAAAGTGGCAAAAGTAATACCATTATATAAATCAGGAGATAAGCATAGTTTTAACAATTATAGGCCAGTGTCTCTTTTATCACAGTTTTCAAAATTGCTAGAAAAACTCTTTGCACAAAGACTTGATAGTTTTATTGAAAAATATCAACTAATACATGAAAACCAATTTGGATTTCGTAAAAATAGGTCAACGGCATTAGCGTTGTTGACTTTTATTGAAGATATTTCATCTGCAACGCATAATAATAAATACACAGTGGGAGTATTTGTTGATTTAAAAAAAGCTTTTGATACGATACAACATTCTATTTTGATTTCTAAATTGTATAACCATGGAGTGAGAGGAGTAGCATTGAATTGGTTAATGAGTTATTTAGAGAATAGGTTGCAATATGTTTATTATTTTGGCAATACTTCTGAAAGACTGAAGATTGTATGTGGTGTTCCTCAAGGTTCTATTTTGGGACCTAAACTCTTTAATTTATATATTAATGATATTTGTGACGTATCTAAAAGGTTAAATTCGATTTTATTTGCAGATGACACAAATTTTTATTGCTCTGGAGAGAATTTGAAAGACTTGGTTGAAATTATGACTTCTGAGATGTTAAGAATAAAAAAATGGTTTGATGTAAATAAATTATCTTTGAATCTGACAAAAACGAAATATATGATATTTGGCAATCGTGTAAAGGAGGATAAAGTCATTATGTTTATAGAGGAAGAATTGATTGAAAGAGTTACTGAATTTCGTTTTTTGGGTGTAATAGTGGATGAGAATTTGACATGGAAATCTCATATTGAACATATTAGAAAGAAAATGGTCAAAAGTATTTATATTTTGGGTAGTATAAGAGATTTATTAAATTATAAAACAATGCGTATTTTATATTTTTCTTTGTTTTTTTCATATATCAACTATTGTGTTGAAGTTTGGGGGAATACATATGAGAATACCATAAAACCTTTAAACCTATTACAGAAGAAAGTTATACGAATAATTCATAATGTTAAATATAGAGAACATACAAACAAATTATTTATAGAATCAAAATTATTAAAATTAGGAGATTTAGTGAAATTACGGACATTATTAATTATGTTTAAGGCTAAAAATAATATTTTGCCTTTTAAGTTACAAAGAGTATTTTTGATGTGTTCAAGGGGAGAAGAGAATAGAAGGAAATTTTATTTTAAACATCAGTTAGCCAGGACTACACAAAGATTAATGAGCACAACGGTTAGGGGTATAAGACTGTGGAATTCACTTCATTATAATTTAAAGAATTGTATAAATCTACAATGTTTTAAAAAGTGTTATATGTTTAAAACGATAACTCAGTATGAAGAATGCGAATGAATGTGATGTTGGTTTGGGATTCGACCGGAGAGAAATGTCAATATTAGTTTGTTCCTGATTTTTGGTGCCCATCGGTGATATAAGTTCGATGGTAGATAGGGGGCAGGGTTTAATAAGAATATTTTCTTCTTCCGGCTCCTTTTCACACATGGTTGTTGTGTTTTGTTGATAGAAGATGTGGTTGTTTTGTTTGATTTGTAGTACCAAGTGTGAAATAAATAAAAATGAAATGAAATGAAATGAAATAATGCTTTAAGCTAATAGGAAGGCAACATTTATCAAATGACCTCTGCAGTCGCCAAATCTCAATTGAATGGAGAACCTTTGGGATGTGGTGGAGCAGGAGATTCACATCATGGAAGTACAGCCAACAGGTCTGGGCCACATTTGTGATGCTGTCATGTTAATGTGGAGCAAAATCTTTGAGGAATGTTTCCAGAACATTTCCTGGCTACATAATGAAGCATTAGGTAGTTCTGGGCTTCACAAATGCATCCTCTGTCGTTACATTGTAACACCCAGGGTATCTCAAGATATAAAGGGCTGTGTTTAGTCATAGTATAAAGTAAATGTCATTTCACAGATATAATACCATCATATGCCCCAATCGTTTATAAAATGCTCCCATTAATATTGATTGATGTTGTCGTCAAAGTATCTATGAGCTCTGCTTTGTTTACATTCTGCTTCTACTACCAAACTAATGTTGGTTATATAAAAATATATATAAAATGCCAGCCTTGCAGTTGGTGTATTTATCTTTATTAACTGCAATACTGACTCTGCTTTTGTGTGTGTGATAAACGGTGAAGTGAAACCTTGGAAAGTGGAAAATGCACAGCAGAGAGAGTAAATGGTCTGTATTTGTATAGCGCTTTACTAGTCCCTATGGACCCCAAAGCGCTTTACACAACCTGTCATCCACCCATTCACACTGGTGATGGCAGCTACATTGTAGCCACAGCCACCCTGGGGCGCACTGACAGAGGCGAGGCTGCCGGACACTGGCGCCACCGGGCCCTCTGACCACCACCAGTAGGTAACGGGTGAAGTGTCTCGCCCAAGGAAACAACGACCGAGACTGTCCAAGCCAGGGCTCGAACCGGCAACCTTCCGATTACAAGGTGAACTCCCAACTCTTGAGCCACGAGTGCCTGTTTAAACGTCTGTACCTGGAAATGTTTGTGTTTGGCTTCAAAGGTCTACTTCCATGATGGTATTCTATAAAAGGACATCTTTTTTCTTTTTACGTTGCAATTCTGATGTCCATCTGTGCAAAAATATGTTTTTTCCTCTTTCCAAAAACTTCCTGCCATCAGGGTTCCACAGCCCACCCCTGTGTGGCCCCTCAGTGCATTAAAAGTAAATGTTTTAGGTCCACAAGAACAAAAGCATCTCTCACTACAAGGTCAGCTTTCAGAATTGGCTGCCTGCAACTTTGCCGTTACCCCAAAGTTACATTTCAGCTTTTGGGCTCAAAGCACAGGTGTTCAAAACAGGACTTCCAGGGAACTATCTGAAAAAGCTGCAGCACCAAACACATTGCAGATATGCAGCAGGAGTCTACCTTGAAGGGGAGATGTTCAGCCTGGTTCTGTAAGAGGTTTCTTCCTGTTAAAAACGGAGTTTTTCCTTCCCACCGTCACCAGTGCTTGCTCTTTTCAATGTATTATGGTGGAGTCTTTATCTTACAAAATAAAGGCTTCGGAGTGACCGTTGCTCTGATTTGACGCTGTATAAATAGAACAGAATTGAATTAAATTGCATTGAATTGAAACATAGCTCCACCGTGCTGCTGTGCCACAGGTGGTCAGAGTCCACAGGGCACCCTTATATTGTAAATCTTTAAAAACACTATCTATTATTTTGTCCTGGCTCTTGCTATTGTGCATTTTCCTCTCAATGGCCTTAAATCCTCCAGCCGTGTAATCTCATTGGCTCTGGGCACCTCCGGGCTGCTGGACCAGCTGCTTCTCCACATTGTTTCGACTCATTTATTGTTTCTGTCTTGGGGAAGCTCAGGGCACCTCACAGTAAATGAGGCTCATTGCAGTCAGGGCAGGGGGACTGAACCTGTGACCTTGTTTTTGCCAGTTCACTGTCTCTCGAACATGAAAGCAGCCACTGCAGCAGTCAGACACACGTGGGCTCTCCTGAAACAAAAGTCTTTTTTCTTTTAGCCCCTTTCCCCCTTGTTCTTGTTCACTCGCCATTAAAAGCCATAACGCCCATCTTAAAATGAAACAGCAAATCTCTTGAAACAATTTCGTCTTATATATCTGCCAGGCGCTGGAGTTGTGGTGAGGGGGGACAAGATGACAGTAAATGAATATTGATTTTTCCTCTCGTACTGTGCAGCTGGTTTCTGGCTGAGTGAATTTACTCTTACAGAGTTGTCAGAGGGTGGGCTGTTTAATGGGGTGTTATCAATTCACAGAGCGTTTGAGTGCTTTCTGTTGGTGTGCTTACATGATGCAGTGGCTGCTGGGTTTTAGTTATGATGTAAGAGAAAGACATTCAGAGTTAAAACGCAGGGGTTGATGCAGAAGAAGAGACCGTGCACGTTCAGATGGGTTTGAGTTGTTTAAGATTCCAGATTTTTCACGCTCGTGTCTTACCTCGGATTAATCGGATTTGAGCAGCTTGGGTATTTATAATGCTGCCAGTTGTTGTATGTGATTGCTGCTGTTCTCAAATGTGATTAAACACAGCTTTCTGCTGCTTTTGAAAAAAGGGAAGCAGATTTGAAGATAGCATATGTCTCTGTGAGTAATTCACTCAGTTAATGACGTCTGCTTGTAAATTATTAAATATTATTTAAACGCTGCACTCCAGATTCTACAAGTTGCCTCTTTTGCAGGAAACATGTGTTTTGATTCGGTTGTTTGATTTGAGAGTGGCGGGAAGTGCAGCTGAATTAAAGGGAAAAAATTAAAGTGTTTGTGTGGGTGTAAAGCAGGTTAATATTATGGAGAGGCTTAGAGTAGTATTATCAAAGGCGAGAGGTGATAGGTATGAGACAACATACGGGGGATTTGTTAGACATTTGAAAAGGTCACAGCAACACTACAGTGAGAAAGACGCAGAGACTGTTTGAGCAGAAAATCCGTGTGTGTGTGTGTGTGTGTGTGTGTGTGTGTGTGTGTGTGTGTGTGTGTGTGTGTGTGTGTGTGTGTGAGACACCCAGTTCATAATAATCTTTATTTATCTTTGACCGGGCCCAGGTGAAGCTGCTCAGTTCGCTCTCTGCGTGAAACGAGCCCTTTCAGCGCCCCTCCCTTTAAGCCCACTAGCTAATTGGCTGCCCCTCATAAACAAAAGGGTCAAACAGCAGGTGGGTGGGGTTGATGTTCTCATAGCTATGGTATCTGGCAGGCATGCCCGGGATATTTAGGACAGCTTGAAGCCTGTGTTTCTGGCTTACAGCATTAGTTTCAAACTTGTTCTGGCATGCTCCTCGTCAGAAGCCAGAGAAAGGTCACAGCCCACAGTTTTCATCCATTATCAACAATGAAAAAAGGGTCTACAGTGAAACGCGGCATACGTTGAATTTATTTAGAAGTGCAAATTTTACAGCACGATAGCAGGACCGTCACCTCACAACAAGGTGCTGGGTCGGAATCCACCTTTCTGGGCGGGGTTGTGATGTTCTTCCTGTGTCGGTGCAGGTTCTCTCTGGCCTCCTCACACAGTCCAAAAAATGTTGTTTAAGTTAATTTGTGATTAGAAATAGGCTGTATGTGACTGTGTTGGCCCTGTGATAGACAGGTGCCCATTCCAGGATGTACCCTGACTGGTCCACCAATACCAGCTGGGACAGGTTGAATTGGATAACTGGAAGCCTGACCCTGACTGCGGTGGCTCTGGGGCCCACTCCACAGTTTGACAATCAGTGGTTTACAGGCAGTACCTCAAGCACAGGCACGAACAACTGACAGCACCTGCAGTTCTTCTATTGGCCACTAGGGGCTGTTCAAGCAAGTGAATTCCCATAAGCTGCCATGTTAAATGTTAATCGTCCTGGTCGCGGAACACTGGACCAGCTCTTTATCCTCTCGAGGATACTTGAGGGTGCATGGGAGTTTGCCCAACCAGTCTACATGTGTTTTGTGGACTTGGAGAAGGCATTCGACCGTGTCCCTCGGGGTGTCCTGTGGGAGGTGTTGCGGGAGTATGGGGTGTCTGGCCCATTCCTACGGGCCATTCGATCCCTATACAACCGTTGCAAGAGCTTGGTTCGCATTGCCGGCAATAAGTCGGACTCGTTCCCGGTGGGTGATGGGCTCCGCCAGGGCTGCCCTTTGTCTCCGGTTCTGTTCATAATTTTTATGGACAGGATTTCTAGGCGCAGCCAAGTGGCGGAGGGCTTTCGCTTTGGTGGCCTCAGAATCTCATCTCTGATTTTTGCAGATGATGTGGTTCTGTTGGCTTCATCGGGTGAGGGCCTCCAGCTCGCACTGGAACGGTTCGCAGCCGAGTGTGAAGCAGCAGGAATGAGGATCAGCACCTCCAAATCTGAGGCCATGGTTCTCAGCCGGAAACGGGTGGAGTGCCCACTCCGGGTCGGGGATGAGTTCCTGCCCCAAGTGGAGGAGTTCAAGTATCTCGGGGTCTTGTTCGCGAGTGATGGGAGAAGGGAGCCGGAGATCGACAGACGGATTGGGGCTGCAGCTGCAGTAATGCGGACGCTGCACCGGTCCGTCGTGGTGAAGAGGGAGCTGAGTGTAAAAGCGAAGCTCTCAATTTACCGGTCGATCTACGTCCCTACCCTCACCTATGGCCACGAGCTGTGGGTAGTGTCTGAAAGAACGAGATCGCGGATACAAGCGGCAGAAATGAGCTTCCTCCGAAGGGTGGCTGGCCTCTCCCTTAGAGATAGGGTGAGAAGTTCGGCCATCCGGGAGGGGCTCAGAGTAGAGCAGCTGCTGCTCCACATCGAAAGGAGCCAGCTGAGGTGGTTCGGGCATCTGACAAGGATGCCCCCTGGGCGCCTCCTGGGTGAGGTGTTCCAGGCATGTCCCACCGGGAGGAGGCCCCGGGGCAGACCCAGGACACGCTGGAGAGATTATATCTCTCGGCTGGCCTGGGAACGCCTTGGTGTTCCCCCGGATAAGCTGGAGGAGGTGGCTGGGGAGAGGGAGGTCTGGGCCTCTTTGCTTAGGCTGCTGCCCCCGCGACCCGGCCCCGGACAAAGCGGATGAAGCTGGATGGATGGATGGATGGATGCCATGTTAAAATGTCCAGTGTAACACCTTAAATGTGATCAATTCTGGTTCCAAAACACTAATGACCAGAGACCAGAAAGCTAAAACCAGTGAGTGTGATTACGTCTGTCTTTTATATACAGTCTGTGGATTATTTTTATGTAGGCTGAGCTCACGAGCACCCATCATGACAGAAAAGCATAGTAGGTTCCCTTCAAGGTTAAATGTGTCAATGATGGGAGTGTAATTAATTCCAATAAGACATCAGGCGGCTAATTTTCCTCCCTCCCATTATCGAGGCCGGTATCAGTACCCTCTTAATGCCGTTTACAGTCAAACACTGTCAGCACTAAGTGAGCCGCCTATAATCCGAAGCATGTTCAGTGTCTACAAAGCCTGTCAGTCACATGGCTATAATTACCTCTAACTACAGTGATGCTAGCAGATGTAAAGGAATGAGGTTGTGAATAATTTTAAATTAGCATTTTAATTAGGTTCACATGTTTATTAGTCTTTAATTGAAAATCTGATTGTGGCCAGATGTGTCAGCCACTGATATGATGTTTAATTTCATACTTAATAACTATTTAACATGATAGAGGCGACGCTTCGAGTCAGCGCTGTAACTGATATGATTGTAATGATCCAGTTTCTCAGAGGTGCAGAATCAGGGAGTTTGTAAAATGTGGTTAAAGAAAAAAATAAAATGAAATTAACGTGCCCATGAAATAAAGTACGGCATTCATTGGGGGGAAAAGGTCAGCTATTGCACTTTTATTTCATTCAGCGAATAGAAAATACGGTCAAGACATTGGTGAGGAAATTAAAATTGTGTCCTTCAACCTTTTCATCAAAGAATCGCAAAGTTTCAGCAATCGCAGCCGTGCTTACCTTGGACCTTGTTAAGGTAATCTGCTTCTCAAAGCTCCTCCTGTGTTGGTTTAGTCTGACGGTATTTTCTTACTCACTGTACAGTCCAGCTGTTACTACAACAGCTTTATGAGGAAATCAGTAAGGCCACGTTGTTATCCATCCAATGGATGAAGAGATAAACAAACAGCCTCGCTTGGTTAAGATCCCTTTCACTCTGAGCAAATCAACTTCTTTGGCAGATGGTGTCCAGCATCTTTTATTTGTTCTACGTCTCATAAATGTTCTTTTTGACCCAGACTTTGATTTGTCTGTCCATCACGCTTAGCCGCTCTCTAATCTTTGCAGCTCTACCTGGAACGTCTCGTCCCTGTTGACACGGAGAGTAGTGTTTTGTTGCCTGTAATGAAGGCGCCACCTGAAGACCTATGAGGTGTTTGTTTCTCAGCCTAGAGGCTGACCTGCCTTCTAGCTCAGTTGGTCATGTGACCTCCTTTGTTTCTGTTTAAAGACATTTTTCGTGTGAAAATATTTTCATGAAATATGCCTAATTTTTCAGAAGGAGAATGCAATGCCCGAACTCGGAAAGGCCACAGTTCAACAACCAAACAGCCAAATTCATCACTGTTTTCAGCAGCAGATCAGGCTTTTATCATGATAAACATCCAGCCTGCTCTGAAGCAGGTAACTATAGTGATCTAGCCAGGTGAGAAGAAGTACCTCACTTAACCCATTAATCTCACTTTGTTCTGCACCCCCGAGGTTTCCCAAGGATGCACGAACTCACTCATGGCATTTTTGCCAATCTTGAGAAAGATTTTGACTGTCACAGAGATTTTTGCCAGTCCTTGAAATATATTTTGTTAAACACCAGCAGCAGAACACTTGTTAGATCAAACTCTGAAGCGTCACTTGATTCCTAACACGTATCACGTCTCGGCTCGCACTTTTCTCAAATGATGCTCAAGGCCATCTCCATCAAGAGCGCCTGTCTCTGAGGGCATATCTTGATTGAAGGATTTTAATCATTTAATTTGTAATGCTAATGCCTTCAACACCGTCTTGTCTCAACTGCAGTGCTGCTACTGGGCATTTTCCTCTACACTCGCTGGAGGTCCTACAAAGGGCTGAAAGAGGGCGTTTACCACGTCTCGGCGCATCACGACGGCTGGGAGGACATCCGGGAGAACGTCCTCAACTACGATGAGGAGGGCGGTGGGGAGGAGGACCAGGTACACCCCTCGCACGCTCACATGCATGCAGACTGTACCCTTTGCTGGGAAAGTTATCAAAGCAAATCAGAAAGAAACCTTTGTGCACACATACACAACTGTTAAAAGTGATGTTCAGTATGTAACTGCTACATCGCCACGTGCTTGCTTGAAGTTGAGATGTTTTAATTTTGATTTCAAAGACTTTTATTTTGGAAATTCTTAGCAGTGGATGTATGGCAGCAGCTCTATAATGGATTCTGTCAATTCAATTTGGAATAAAATCCTGCAGTGTGTGTGCTAGCGTTTTAATTAGGCCCACGCAAAATCCTTATCTCCTCTCCACCAGCCAATGTAACCCACAACCACTCAACGGTACTTAAGAGCTTGCATAATATCACAGCTTTGATCGCAACAAACACATGTGGCTGCTGAAATCATTGCTGAAACACACACAAAGAGGAGGAAAAAACACTTTCATATAGAGATCCTTGTCTGGCCTTATCAGTACCCCAAAACCTTCAAGATTCTGTCCGTTACCTGCAGTCAAACACACACACACACACACACACACACACACACACAGTACTGATCCCCTATACACAGCAGCCACTGTGGTTAATTCTCTGGAGTCTTGTTTGAAATCGCTCTAGAGGAATAAAAACAGCACTCATCACATAATCAGTTTCACAAAGCGACCCACGCCTCCTCCTTGTGCATCATTTCTTCCGCCGCCTCCTCCTCCTACATCTTTTTGCATCTCTGCCACCCTGGTTACAGTTCTGGTGGAATCACATTAGTACCAAAGTGGCTGCTGCTGCGCTACATGACAAAGTAATGGCAGCTGTCTGCAGTGGAGAGAGGGAGAGAAATGTTCATTTTTCTGCTTTCTCACTGTCACATTTCATTTTTTTCTGCCTCGTCTTTCTCCCCCAGACAATCAGTCCCTCTCTGTTTTTACAGCTCCTGTGCTAACTCAGACTTTTCATCTGCTTTTGTGTAAATGTGTGTGTGTGTGTGTGTGTGTGTGTGTGTGTGAGACCAGAATGCCTACGACATGGCAGAGCTGCAGAAGTCCCTCCAGCCGAGCCCGGCCCAGTCAGTGCAGTACTGCCGCTCTAGAGCCTTGCACCACCCTCCTCCTCCCCACCATCATCATCACCATCACCTCCTCCACCAGGCGCCCCCCGTCCCACCCTCTTCCCAGCCGCTGGACCCCCTGAGCCGGACAACCAGCTCCACAACCTTGCCTCCCTCTGCAGCTTCCACTTCCTCCACGGCCACCACAACGACCAGTCTCCGCAGGGACGTCCCCCCCACCAGGCTGCCGGCCCAGGGCCAGGCCCGTCCCTCGCAGCTAGCCCGTCGTTCCCTGTCCTTCTCCAGCCAGGATCTGGCCCGCTACCTGTGCGAGATCATCCGCGATGCTGACCAGCATCCAGACACGGGACCTTTTGACTCCCTGCAGGTCTTCTCCACCGAGGGTGGGGGCTCGCCTGCTGGCTCCCTCAGCTCCTTCAGTTCAGCAGGGCTGGATGGAGGCAGCAGCGGAGAAGGGGGAGTGGAGGCGAGGAGGGAGGAGACGCTCGGGGAGTGGGGGCCTCGCTTTGAGAAGCTTCGGGCGCTGTACGAGCGAGCCGAGGCCAGCGACCTCTGAGCTCCAACACAAACTGATTGGACCCTGATAACGGGGCCGCCCAAAACAATCAATTAGCAGACGCTTGGCGGCGACTCAGGCTGGAAAAGCGAGAGACTGGCCGACAGAGAGAGTCGCTCCACGCGCAGCACTTTGCTGACAGCTGACACGAACTGTGTTGTATTTACTGGATGATGAGACCCGTCAATCAAAGCGGGGGCCTAAGAGACAGATGAAAGTGTCCCAATGAAAAGAGCCTGCCGCTCTGCACTCACTCTACCTTGGACAGCAATTTTGCAGGAGCAGACGTTATCAAACCTACAAGTCAGGTTAAATGCTTCAGAACGTCAGCCTGCACTCGGGCTACTCATCATGATGGAGCTTAGCTTCACTGTCGGAAAAATCTGTTCCAGTCACAGACACTAAAACCCCAAATTTCCTCGTGTGTGGATGAGCTGCCAGCTGAAGGCAGAAAATATGAAAATGTTTTGGCCAGGATTTTTTTAATACATACATACATATATATATATATACCTGAGCAACTCAATGCCACTAAATGTATTTTTAGCACCTTGCTGCTCTGTAAATAAATGTCATGTATTTCACACTGTTACACGATAAGTCAGTGAAGATGAGGTGGATCATACTGAGTAGCCCATCCAATGCAGTTTCACTGTAGTGGACACATCGTGTTCTCGCTGCCTGGCTGTAAACAGCTTCTGTCAATGTTTGTATGAGAAAAAAAACAAAAAGAAGTGCTTCGACCATCACTGGTTTCCAGGGTGAGATTTTTTTTTCTGGTAATGTGTCTTTTGCTAGGTTGAGTAATTCTGTATTGGTTGGGTGTTTCAAGTTTCAACGCTCCATGGGTTGTAAGACATCAAGCTTTCTACTTAGTACCGTGCCCGCGTCTTCATTTGATTTCCTATTCTCATTTGCGCTCCGCCGCTGCTCCGCCGCTGCTCGTTCCTCCTCACAAAAATTCAAACATCTTTGTAACAAAGAAATGCGAGTGGACGAGTGGACGTGTGGACTGCGGGAGGGAGGAAATGCTCGCTCTGTTGCTCTGTTCCGTGCACGCTGTTCCTCTGGCATACCAAATGTGGCGGCTGCGAGAGACTATTTTAACAGATGCTCGGCAGAATACAAAGTACACAGAGCTGCCTTTCAAGGTGACTACTCAATAAACATAAATGGAGGGAAGAGGGTAAGAGATATTTATAAGGATTATATATATATATATATATACACACAAATATATATATATGCTTGTGAGCTGTGATAGCTGTGCCATATGCAGTTCACGCATCCATCTATTGTGTCTTGCTAAATTAGCACATATTTCTTGGCTGAAACATTAGGAGGATTGTGGGTAAGAGAGCTGCAGGAACATGTCATTGTGCTTTTGTTTGTTTTTTTAATGTCGAAACTGTGAATTATCCCTCCAGCTTCTCTCTCTCTCTCTCAGCTCTGCAAAAAACTAAACACTTTGTCTTAAAAGAACAAAAAGGCAAATAATAATAATAACGCAGCGAACGAGAGTCTAAAAAGGGCACACTTCCTTTCACATTTTTAAAACAAGAGAGAGGATTGCAGGGTAGGGGGCTGAATCAGAGAGCAAATGAGGGAAGGGAGTGAAGCGGAGGGAGCCCAGCCCTGTGGAGAGATGTCTCACCAGTGCACCACGGAGCACAGCGGCCCTGTGGGGGAGCTGCCGAGGGAAGAGATGCTGCAAGCAACAGTTTCCTGCATAACAGTTTGCTGCACTGCAAATGGGATGAACTTAAAAAGTCGTGTGCCCCCACCCACATGACCCCACAACCTACGATTCTCCCCAAAGTTCCAGCGTGGCTTCTTCTGGCGTTTCAGCCGCTGGATTCTGCTGGAAGCACCAGCATCAGCAGCGCTCCCTTCATACCTTTTTTTCCTTCTATTTGTCTTCACGCTGGCAGAGCTGAGCCTGTCGGCAGAGAGCAGTCAAAGGGTAGTTGAGTGTGAAAACATGTCAGGCCACTAATCCTAATAGGAGCTGATGGCCCGCTGTCATGCTGGAAAAACCAAAGGAATGTGAGGAGTTTCCCAAAAAGAAATGAGTTGACAGAGGAGTCGATCCCCAGATTGCAGCTTCTTTTTCAGACAAACGCTTTCCGAGCAGCGGAGGCAACAATGCAGCTTTTATAAATAAGAGCATTTCCAGTCAATGATGCCTAAAAGTAAAAGACATGCTTATCTTTCAGGCAGTGGGGAGTTCCTCCAGAGTGATGCTTGTATGTTGCTCTCTGGAGAGCGTCCGAGCCTGAGCCCCACACACACAAGGATGAAAACACTTCATGCTTCACTACAGCTGTAAGGAGCGGAGATTCACTTCCCACCATTCATTTGTAGCATACGACGGCTTCTTCAGTGTTGTGTTCTGGGTGCAGACATGTTGTGAACAATGTTTTTACCTCATTTGTAAGTACAGAGATAGATACATTCAAATTATTGCTTTTTTTTTTGCCAAGAAGAGCAGCATAGATTTAAAATGTGCCGCTTCAGAGAGAAAAAAGAAATCAAACGAACATATTTTTATCAACATGATGGTGATCAGCTTTTGACGGTTATAAGTGTTTTGTATTTGCTTTGATCTTTTTTTTTCCTCCCCTCAATAAATTCATTTGCACCAGTGCTGAATCGTGACTGCGTCTGTAAAGAGAAACCGATGAACTGAAATGTGAAAAATAAATATTCCTGGCTTTGACTGACAGGGAAACAGCATTGTTGGGGGGGGAATTGTTTTATTGACACACTGCCTAATAATATGTGAAACTTCACGTATCCCTCCACCAGCATTGTGTCTGGCATGAGAAAGACTTTTAACGGCAGAGTAAACATTTACAAGTTTGGATGATTTTTGTGGCTTTACAGTAGAAAATGACAGCACAGAATCACTTTAGTGGATTTTTTTTTTTAAAGGAACACCAAGCAAAAAGGAAAAATGACCAAAAGGCACCCAGATACATATTACAGTATTTTCTTTTTTCAAATAAACACAAAGAAACTGTTTCCACAATGAACGAGTTCAATGTTGTTTTAAATGAAGATGATGTGAGGACTCTTTAGGATTACCAGGATGTCTCCAATTATTACTGAAGAAAAGTTCTTCATCCAAATAGTGATTATTCAATGTAATTCTAACTCTAAAGGCTGGAAAACAAGTTAACTCTCGACTTTAGGGACTTCAGCAGCAACAGCCTCCATCAGACACAGTAAGTCCTCCTACCAGGGTATCGGTACGTCCTGGATGCTGCGTGCAGGTCATACTTGCAGCACGTCACTTGAATTAAGGTCAGGACTCAGACTTTCAAAAGCTGAAATCTACTCTCCTTCAGCCTTTTAGTTGATCTACTCGGCTCAGTCCCAAAATTGAACCCTCAAAAACTGAAAATGACATCACCTGAGTTCACGAGGGCTCAAACTGATAGAAAACACTTTGTAACATCGCGTGATGTTGCCTTGACAAAGCCAAAAGACGTTTCTTAAAAATTCCCAAACTTATGTTATTTCACTTATTTAAATGTTCTTTACAACTAATGAATTTTAAGGTCCAGTCTCATCTTAACATCTTTCAGGATCTTGTCTTAAAAAAGGTGAAGAGAGGTCAAACGATAGATCTGCTTTTTATGTCAGCCGTTAAAAGTAAACTAATTCGGTGTCAAAGCGCAGACTTCATTCCTCCTCGTTTCATGTGAACTTCTGTTTCCTGTACTTTTTGGGTTGTTTGCTCCACCCAAGACACGTTTAATGTCATACTGCATGAAGGGGAGGTTCTTGCCTTAGACAAAGTTTGCATGTGTCCTTAGGCAAACTGGAGATAAAGGGTTGAAAATGTCAGCCAGAGTCTTCATGAACAGCAGAGCGGCCCTGTGTCCTTGCTGAATCAGCAGTAATCAAAGCCTGAGTGCGGGCAAAGGGATCAAACCATCCTCTCATAACTGCCTGACACTCTGCTCGATGTCCAGCTACCGAGGTGGTAAAGCGATCCCAAACCATGATGCTCCCTCTACCATGCTTCCCAGCTGGGCTGAGGTTTTGGTATGAGAGCCTAACCTGGTCAAGCACGTCAAGTGTTATTTCCCACACTGTTCTAATTCAGGTTCCAGCAAGGCAGAGACATTTCTGATCAATCCCCAACCAACATCATTACATAGCCAGGAGATTAACATCTCAGTCAGTTAAATTCTGCCAGAGGCTGCTGCCGCACACACCTCTCTTTCACAGAAGTGATGCTGGCGTTCAATCTAGAACAGGTTCCACAAAAACAACAATAGTTCCCAAAGTGAGAACCCATGATGCTAAATGATCTTCACTTCTGTTCAAGGTAGAGCTGGCTCTGCTGGGACTACACCAGTTAAAAAGAGGTAACTAATGTGCACAAGGTTTACTTTGGCATTGGTGAGCTGGTGCAACAGTCAAAGTAATAGCTGGACTCAGAAACTGGACTGTGAGCTCAAAGATGGGCAAAGTTTGCACAAGCAGGTGGCTTAACGTGCAGCTCCAGGAGATCAGATTTTTGACAGCACTGAATTTCATCTTTGATTGAAAAAGTTCAGATTTCATTTATTTTGTACATTTTGTGGCTGTTTAAGAAGCTTCAACACCAAAAACTACTGAGATGGATGTAGAAATAAAACGGTTAAAATAGCACAACATCCCAAACAAGCAACCCTTGGGTGACTTGGGTCATCATGGCATCACAGCACCAATGCCAAAGGATGCTAATCGCATTCAGGCTCCAAAATATCTGCACGATTATGATTCAGGCGAGTGCTGCTTGGGTTTCATCTACGACAGATGATAATTTTATCTCATCTAGCTTCAGACCAATAGATGAAAACCAATCCTGCATCTGGGAGCAATCCCAACATCTCGTTGGATTTTTTAAGATTGGGATTAAAGTTCTTTGACTTCTAAAATCACGTGGAAAGACCTTCAAGAATAAAGTTGTCCGCCTGCTGCTCTAACATGACCTGTTCAGCAAACATTCACGGTCTCATCACGGTTCAGGGCCGAGGCCAGGTTTCAGATCGTTTGTCCCAAAAGCAGACTGTTCAAACTAAACCTGGATCCAAACAAGTTCATTAGTTGCACAAAGCCGTCTAGTGAGCATCTTACATGTATTTCACGAACATCCACTTTAAACCACAGCAGACTGTACAGGTTAATGACCGCCTTCATCGCCTCTTCATTAAGAAAACCATAGTCAGCAGCGGCCTGCTACTAAACTCAATATGTATGGAAATTAACAATGCTGAAAAAATATTACATTACTAGACTCTTATTAGGCAAACCTAATGGAATCACTTCGCTCTCAAATAAAGCAATCAGACATCGCCTAAATTAAACATCCAATATGGAGGCGGGAGGAACAAGCATTCTCGTTCCGCTCATCCGATTGATATGCATCACGACGAGGCCTCGCCTTTAACGAACACCGTGTTTTCAAAAGCCCTGCAACAACCGTGTGCAGGAGTGCTCACGCATCTGCGAGAGCGTGGATTATCAAAGACAGAGGTCCTTATTAACAAGTGTACAAATGCAGGCAAACTGAGCTGAGATGAAGGGGAAGGGACGGAGGGAGGGTGCTAATTGTCCAACCACTAATTACCTACGCAGCTCCAGCCTTTCAGTCACCTCCTCGCCTTTGGTGTGAAAGAAGAAAATGAAGAAGATCACTGAGAATTCATGTTTTCACGCGCTCTCATTTCTCCTGCGCTGCTGTTTAAACATGAGCATCGTCTGTCATCCCCTCTCCTCCTCCCCGCTTTCTCGTCTAACCACAAAGCCTCGGTTTGATATGCAAGTGTTGGCCCCTCTTTCTCTCTCTATTTTGGATTGTGGCTCAGAATCAGCCCCGTTGTCAGGCTGCTGCAATTTCCTCGCTACTTACATTATTCATGTGTGTGTGTGTGTGTGTGTGTGTGTGTGTGTGTGTGTGTGTGTGTGTGTGTGTGTGTGTGTGTCAGAGAGACAAAAATGAAAAGGTTGAGAATGCTGCTGATGACAATCACAGAAAGAGAAAAAACATGACAGCAATCACAACAACAGCACCGTCACAAATACCACTTGGTACCAACTCTGACCTCAGTTTTACAGCAAAAGCACATTTAAGTAGCCGGCAGAAAGCGAAACTAACGTAATTATCCTTCCTTTTCTGGGGTAACTGGTAACATTTATCACAGCGGCCACATGTGCCCCACCACAGAGGGGCCACATCTGAGCTCTGCTAGTGGTCTGACCTACTCGGTGGGGCTACAGCAGAGTATGACTAAACAATCACTGAACGAACAACTCTCAGCATTTCCTGTTTGTGGGCAACGGTACACAGACTGTATATAAAAGATGGCTGTATCCCAATTCAGGGTCTGCAGCCTTAAAGGCTGTCCCGATTCAAAGGCTGCTTGAAATGCGGCCCTCAAATGCGTCCTTCATTTCCCTGAATTTTAAGGATGTGGCGGTGTAGACTTCGTGGCCCAACATATCCCAGAATGCATATCGCGGCGGTGGGTGTGGATAATTTTTCCGGAAAAAAAAAAAAAAAAAAAAACGGCGGAGGAGGGGCGGCCAAAGAGTTTTAAAAGTAAGTACTGATTATTATGTTATTTATGTGCAAATGTTTAATAACGAAGAACATTTAAACGTTACTGTTGGCCACATGTCGGCAAAGTTATGTGACATTAGTGACGTTTGTGCTAACTTGGTTTTAAAGCCTTTACTTTAAAATATGCACCGTTCAATAGTCGACCTTAATCTTACAGAGAATGTGATGATTTTATGGATATTTAAAGTAACCACTGAGAGAAATTTAGTAATGCCAACATATTGAAAGAACAATATTTGTCCCTCATATATATAACACAGTTATATATACACAGTGTCAAAGAAACCTGTCTTTGAGTGAAGATTTAAGGTGACAGGAAATATAAATAAATGCAGCTTGAATCTTTACTGAAGCTCAGTATTTGAAACAGAGTCATTCACTGCTGTAATAACTAATACTGACTGAAATAATAACTTTAATATTGGCCATATTAATAATGGAGTGGATTGATATAGCGCTTTTCAAGGCACCCAAAGCGCTTTACAATGCCACTATTCAGTCACTCTCACATTCACACACTGGTGGAGGCAGCTACGGTTGTAGCCACAGCTGCTCTGGGACAGACTGACAGAAGCGAGGCTGCCATATCGCGCCATCGGCCCCTCTGGCCAACACCAGTGGGCGGTAGGGTAAAGTGTCTTGCCCAAGGACACAACGACCAGGACAGAGAGCCCGGGGATCGAACCGGCGACCTTCCGGTTACAGATACGCTTCCCAACCCCCTGAGCCAGGGGCGACCGTGGCTCAGGGGGTAATGTAAATTATATTTACATTACCAAAGTGAGATGACTTTAGTCTCATGAGCAACATTAGCTAATTGTTATTTACTAGCTAATCTTAAATGACTGTTCAGTACAGAAATGAAGCCCAACAATCATGTTTCACAGTCCCGTGGTCTCAGCCTCAGATACTTATCAAATCACACAGCGCTCGTGTAGAAACAAACAAACAAATGTACAAAGTATGTTCTCCTTCATTTCTGTCAAACAAAGCTGTATGACACGTTTCCAGCTGTTAGTATCACGATTGCTAGGCAACCTGGGCAGCGCGACGGAGGCTAGACCGTCCCATTTCACAAGCCTCGCACTTCTGGCCTTAGCGGTCTTTGAGTACGCGGCCCTTGAGGACCGTTAAGGCTGCATACTTTAAGGCTGCAGACCCTGAATTGGGATACAACCCAGTCCTGCACTCTTCCCACAGCAGGTCCACCTGTGTAGTAGCTGTACAGGGGCCCGATAATGGATACCAGAAATTTGGCAGTTAAAGTAATTCATGGTAGAAGCAATAAATTGTCAATTTAATGAGCCTGCAACAGCTTATGATTATCTCTGTAACACCATAAACTCTACTGATCTGCTCTTATAGCAAGAGGCATGTTATGCTGAAAGTTAGTGGAAGCTGACGAGGCAGTTAGCAAACTTTTTCTTAAATCTTCTTTTCAATAATTTCAATCATTTATTTTTATGTACAATCCTGAGAAAAAAATACCACGGTACAGTAACATGAAGAGAAAGGGGGTGGGAGCTAAACTGAGCTCATCAGCTAGCAGCTCTCAGACTGATCATCAGAGTAGAAAACCACAAAAATCCCGCAAACAGAGAAGCTACACAGCTTAACAGATTTATTAGACCACCGCCAGACCAAAGAAAGAGTATTGGTTATTACCAAAATACATTTTTATGATTGTGTAATGGTTAATTCGACAGTATCTGCAAGCTCTGACGCGCAAGCTTTTAATATAGTTATTGTCTTGATCCATGAATTTTCAAATTTTACTTTTACAAAAAGGCAGAAAAGATTAATAAAAAAATAATAATAACACATTAAAGTTACAGAAGAATCAATTTTAGTGGCTGAATGTTTGATGAAATTCAGACTTCTGTGAAAAGTCCAGTGTCTCGGCTCAGATTTGGATACAGTTTATTTGCCTAATAAATAAAAATACATTTTTTGGACAGATTTCTAAAACATTTGTGTGCTTTGTTTTTATAACAGGTGGTCTAACAAAGTCCATTACCCGCTGTGTATCTGGTACATGGCCTCTCCTGGGACTGATGTTCTGGTGATAAGACAGTAATTTAAATAGTGTGTATGTTCAAAGAGTGTGTGATCCAGGTTATTCTGAAGCTACCATGTAGAAATGTCTACGGACACATCATAGGAAGGGAATTATAAAGATGACAGCTGTAAGGACACACTGACTAAATGTGTGTGTGTGTGTGTGTGTGTGTGTGTGTGTGTGTGTGTGCGTGCGCATGCGTGGTTGTCTCTAACAGCTAGCTGTGCAGAACAGGCAGACTGCGGCTTTCTCAAGAACAGCTTCTCCAACCTGCATCACAGTGACTGAAGTCACGCTCACAGACCACAAATAAAAATTAAATTAAAGCCTAAATTTAAGTTTGTGTTTAGTTTGAGACATTTTGTAGAGAAGATCAAAGACCTGTTTGAGGGCTACGACTTGGTTTTAGACTTAGAGTAGGTTCAGAGTGAGGATAAGTTGGGGTTTGGCACGTAGTTGTTAGGCTTGTGGGTAGAAGAGCTTAGGATGACAGCAGTGATGCTAGAAGTAATACTAGTAACAGTAAGATTAAACAGTCGCACGAGTTTCCACTGGGACTATGGCAACCTGTTTAAGCATGTTTTTATGTTCAGGATGTTTAATGAATCAAATTCAAGCACAGTTCAATTATTAATATGAGAACATGTAATGAGGCCGATGACCAGCTTCCTTTACACTAACATGGCTGAAACATACTGACCGGAGCTGCTCGCTGCCCATCTGAAAGAACCAACACGTCGGTCAGTTCTGAAAAAGAAATCATCTCCTAACTGACTTTAATCTTTTCAGTTGTATCATTTTTGAGGTTTTTTATGAAACTTTATAAACTAGACATTTACACTTAATGTCGGCTGATGTCTACTCCTAAAACAACTGAACTACAGTGGAAACTGAACCTTTTAGATCTTATGTTTTTTTTAAAGTCAGTTTAAATCCCTACAAATGAAGAGCTCAACAAATCTTCGATTTCTGCCCCTACTTTCATTGGCAAAGAAGAACTCAGCTGCAAATACATACGACTTCTCTGTATTTCAATCTTTAAGTTTCACTTAGTCATCTAAACTTTTTTGGGGGTGGACGGCGGCTGAATGAGTGGACGTAGAACAGCCCGAAGCAGGAATCCTACATTTGCACACTCCACCCGAAGTGCAGACCGGCCCCGCTGTTCTAATAGCACGTCCAAAGAGCCACGTGTTGAAGAAATAATGGCCATGATCACAGCTGGGCGCAGTGCACAGAGGAGACAGAGGAACAGCAAGGATTCAGCACTTTTATTTCATCCTCTCCTCCTCTCTCCCCTCTGGCCTCTGCTGGGGTTGTCTTGCAGCCCTGGTCCTGCTACTGAGTCACGCTGGGCTCTGATGAGCCCTTCGTATTTTTCTTGCGTTTCTTCTTGAGTCGGTAGACATGGAAGGTTTTATTCTGGAATGTTCTGGTAAAGAGAGCGTTGTAAGCTGCCGCGTCCGTCTTGATGGCATCGCAAAAACGAGGGTGGGTGGCAGGGACGAGGTCGGGGTCATCCTCTCCAGGTCCGTCCATGATCTGATAAGAGAACAAACGCGTCACCATTAACAGCAACGAGAATGACGGCAGGCTGAAGCCAGCACAATCGAGATAAAGTCCACCGGCAGCAGCCTCTGATTTCACTTTGCTCTGCCAGTTAGATCTGCCATAAAATCTGTATGGATGCTTTAGTGCATTAAGGGCTAAAGTGAGTCTAAATTAATAATTTGGGATTATTGATCGCAACATTGCTAAAACAGCAGCCAAAGAAGGCTGAACCCAAAGAAAAAAAGAGGCAGTGCAGGACATGTGGAGATGCTGGCTTCAAGGACGGATTTTCTTGGAAGGAATAAGATACTCATTAGCAGCACTGAAGGCCATTAACAAAAAATATCAGCTTCTAAAAAGGATCCCACAGAACGGCACTGTTTGCTGGCGAGATGCAACACTTCCAGTTTTAAAAGGTGGTGGGTGGGACTGTGAAAGCTTCTGAATGATAAACTTTTAATGAAAAAAAAGAAAAGGGATATTAACTTTTTGTCAAATATTCAGTCATGAATATTTTATGGTTTCACACACTTGAATTCTGAAAGTGTCACGTTTAAAAACACTAAATAAGCCACAACATGAAAAGCACTGAGCCATGTTAGAGTGGAGCTACGAAAACTATTTTGAGGCTTACAGTGAAACTGTACAGTGTATGAAGGCAGCGGCCCCCAACCCCCGGGCCATGGACCGGTACCGGCTCGGGTGTGAAATTGACGATTTTCAGGGTTTTTATTGTTAACTCTGTTTCCCGGGGTCTTGTGTTATGAATTCATTTTCTATATATTTTCATGTACTTTGTTTTGTAGCCGTGTCTTATTTTGAAAGGAACGTTTATGCGTTACCATAGCGACCAGAGAGGAGGCTGTTGGTGCATTTCAGGAGGACGCTGCTAACAAAGTTACACAAATACACAGTGAATTATTATATTTACAAAATAGCACCGTTCTTGTCTTGGTCGGATCATTTTCTTTTGTCGTGTTTATCAGCGACGCCTTGAAGGCCGGTCTGTGAAAATATTGTCTGACATTAAACTGATCTGTGGCACAAAAAAGGTTGGGGACCGCTGCATTAAGGGACAGTGTATAGAGTACAAATTAGCTTCTGAGCAATATGTATAAATATTTAGGTTCATAATCACATGCAAACACTCTGCAGTGGGTATTTGTAATTATTTGGTGATTTCACTTTGCATTTTCATTGGAGTAAGATCATCAATATCGCTGGAAACCAAAGTAAGGTTTTCCAGCTGTAAACGACGCCCCACAGGTCATGTAGCTTTGGCCCGGTGAGTTTGAAATGTCTTGATGGCACACGGGGAGATTTTAATGTGGTGGCTGCCTGGTGTGTACAGTAAAGATACAAACAGGCAAAACTTAAAGTTTCCAGGAGAACCATCACATTTTATAGTTTGTTATAGTCATTAACACTCGGGGTGTTACAGGGAAAGCACTGGATCACTGAGCAGGAAAAAAAGGAAGGCATCCTTAAAAATGAAAGCAAAAAAAAGATGAAAAGATGCAAAGAAGGAAAAACAAAAGCAGGCAGACAGAAAGACCAGAGGTGATAAAAAAAAAAGTAAGAGCTAAATAAAAGAAAGTATGAGAGGAAGCGAAGGACAGACAGTTGCGAGCACACCCCGACTCTGCGTTTCATGTGTCTTACACGATGCTGGGCCAGACCGAAGCTCGCCTCGCTTCTGGTAATCCAAATAGCCGGCGAGCCGCATCTGACATCAAAATAAAGAGTCTGGGGGAGTGGGGGTGAGCGGCGGCAAAAGAGTGAGAGACAGATAAGAAGTGGGACTACTGATCTGTCTGCAGAGGCTGAGAGCTTTCACCGAGTCGCAGGAGTCGGCAGAGGGGACGGCGCATGCTGACACACACACACACACACACACACACACACACACACACACACACACACACACACACACACACAGTGAGTCACATTAAATGAAAGCCACCCACATGTCCGTTGGCCAGGTCGAGCAGGTCCCGCAGTCTGCAGCCCCGCCTGTGCCTCCGCTCATAGCAGATGCTGTTTTCCAACACCACATAGTCGGCCCCAATAGCCTTCAGGATATTGTATACTTCCTCTGGGGAGCGGCGAGCGTACACTTGATACACCTGTTCTCACACACACACACACACACACACACACACACACACACACATACACATATAAGTATTTCCTGAAAGGAAGCCAATATTAACTTGATATTGCTGGGAGGGGAAAACTTCTCCCCTGGAACTCAATTACCCGACACATTTGTTTTCTGAATTACACTTTATGAAACTTGGTTTATTCCAATTAGGAAACGTTTACTTTGAAAAACAAAAAAAATAGAATGAAAACAATTATGACTCAAACAAAACCCGCAGGGGAACAAGAACTAAAGCTGAAAACATAAATCCCAGCTTCCAGGAAAACTCTCATGGTTCATCTTTTATTTGTAGCAGGCAAAAGATTTAAATGGACAAATTATGCAGCCCATAAATACTGCAAAAACTGGCTAAGAGCTGATTTATTGTAAGGCTAAAACACAGTGAAACAGCAACTTTTAGAAAGGTTCAAATAAGCTGTAAAAAAAGCATCAATCCAACTGAATCTCACCTGTGACTGAAATCACACTAATTTAACCACTAAGTGCTGTTTTAGTTTGTTTGTTGGTGTTTTTGGATCATCTTAACGGTGAATATCAAATATACTCACTACATTGTGCTTTCAGTGATTAACCACAATGACACAAGCATGAGCATCTTCCTTTGCAAACAAGCCTAAATCTGTCGGCGATGATGCAAAAATGACGAGCGTTCACTGGAGCCATTTGGAGAGCCCTTCTGTGGCTGGTGATGAAATATGGTGGAAAATCACAATGGAAATAAAGTGACAACTAAATATTAGATATTAAAAATAGTCAAGAACTGTCAGAATCTGATACTAAGTGAGGGATGACTCTAAAAGTACTACAGCGTAGTATCATTGTCACAGTTTATCCTCTCGAGATGATCTCATGAAAAGCTCCAAATCAATATTTAACTGATCCAGCTCTCAGTGTATTTTAAAAATATATATATATATATGTCAACTGCTGTAAATAACCAGCTTAGAACAATTCACTGAACCACACTGTGTCACTGAGATGAAGTAAAGCACTGCACGGCCTGGCGGACAAAGTCCTGGCAGCATTATTGTAAAACCCCAGCAGGTTTTGCAGGCAGAGTGTCAGTAAGCATTTTATATTCGAGCATTTGATAAACAAAAATGTGTATTCCGCTCGAGTAAATAAAGAAGTCAACTAACAAAACTGAATCTAAATAGCTGCTGATTTTTTCTTGACTTTTCTTCCTCCGTCTGAACCACAAACGAATTCAAGGAGTCTTTCACGTAGCTGTAGCCTGCAAACACCTGCAACCTACCAAGCTAACGCAGTCTGGACAGTTCAGACGGGGAGGGGGTCGATATCAAACCAATGTCTTGCCAGAGGGCAGTGTTAACAGAAGAAAACGTTAATCGTTTCTCTTGAACTCACAGATTGGTGCTGAGTGAAAGTCCGCTGATGCCAACCCTACAAGCTCCATTTGATCAGCTATGAAAACATGATGCCAAGTCACCAGACACTCAGGAAATAATCAGGGCTGTAGCTGAATATAGACCAATACTGGTCTCATCTCCAGTTTTTAATGAAGAGATGCCTCTTCATTTTTTTGTCGTTTTCCCCTGTGGTGTCAAAAATGGCGTCGACCATTTTGCTTGACTAAGTGGAGTCGTGGCAACTTTTTACGTTGACTGCACGAGAGCTTTTCTGTGGATCAAGATGTATGTAAGAAAGTAATGAGGATGGAACCCTTATGATCAACAACTGCAGTCCTAAAACCTCTTAGTGGGTGCCAAAAGATTCTTGAAGTATCTAAGTCGCAGAATTTTATCAGAAGTGTAAAATAAATTAAAATAAAGAAGCAATCAACCTTCCTTTATTGGTCTTCGAATGCATTTTAATGTTTGAAACGGCTCTGTTCTGCTGATTGAGCCCTACTATTGTCCGGGGCTGCCCTCATGATTTAAAGTGCACTGACATGAAGTCAGTTATGAATTGCTGCACATAAAGTGAACTGAATTGTGCACTATTATCTGTTGAGATTGCAATAGGAGCCAGAAGGCGAACACGATGCAAAGACCACAGAACTGATTATGACTGAAAAGCAGCTCATGTGTGAGCAAAAACGAAGCTATTGTAACAAGACGACAAAAGGATATAATCGACTACAGCAGTGTGGATTTCTCTGAAGAAAAAAAAGACATGTTTGACTTTAAAATGGTTTAACAAAAGGGTTATAATAAAATCAAGTTTTCCTAATTGAGGTTTAATTTACTTAGATGTAATACAATTTTCCAACCAGATGGTCATAAAAGAGGAAAATAAACCAATTTCTGTCAAATGATGAAATTTCAATTCTGTTTTATGGCTATAGCACCAGTTCACAGCGGCTTTCTCTGAGTGCTGTAAATCTTTAAGACCCCAGAATATTAGAAAAGAGAACCCCAACAGTAAGATGATCCCTTAGCAGTAAGCATTTGTGGGGAGGAAGTTGAGGAGAGGGTAGACAAATATACAGGATAGCAACACATGGGGATGACAAAGTTCTCGAAGCATCATAGGAAGTTCCCGAGCAGCTTGAGGTTATATGTAGATTGTATAAAAGGAAACACTACGTCCACACGTACACGGGTATTTTTAAAAACGGAGATTTTACGTTTTCGTTTTAAAAAATAATCCCGTCCACACATAAAGGCAGAAATGAAGGAAAATGCTGCTATGAACATGCCAAAGCAACAGGTGGCGATATATTCCTAACCGCACAGAAATGTTGGCCAATCAGAAGTCTAGAAGCCTCGGTGGGAAAAAGTAAACAAAGCTGGGGCATAGAAGCAGAACCGAGTCGTATGTGTGGAGGGACAGTAACTGTGTGTGTATGTAAGCATTTAAACACTGCAGAGAGTAGAATTAACAGTAACAGTATTGTAGAAATTCATTTCACCGAAACAATAACGTGGCGCACAGTGTGACGTCAAAAAAGGCGCACACCTTTGACGCTGCATTTTCTGCGTTTTTCTCGTCCACACGTAAATGCAAAAACTGAGTTTTCAAAAATATCCACCCTGGCCGGAGTTTTTAAAAATCTCCGTTTTCAGTGACCAAAAACGCCGTTTACGTGTGGACGAAAGGTGCAAATGCATAGAAAAACCTGCGTTTTCAAAAATACCCGGGTACGTGTGGACGTAGCCTCAGACTGGAATTTGCTATTAAGAGTAACTTCAAAGACAAATTAAACAAAAAAGTTTACAAAGGTAAAGGAAACCCCAAAGTGTGTATGAAAAGCAGTGAGTACACATGGAAATCCCATCAGTATATCTGTGAAACATGGAGGTCATGTCATGGTTGGTGGTGTGCTGCTGGCTGTGGCACCTGCTCGCTCTTTATTGATGATGTATTGCATGAATTCAGAAGTAATCCGTAAACGAACCGCACTTATAGAAAGCCTCTTCTGTCCTTATTGACCGCTTAAAGTGCTTTACTACGGTGGCCCTGAGAGGCCAAACGGACTGCAACTTCAGAAAACACTTGCAAAAAGAAAAATGCTGCAAAAAGAAAAAAAATGCTGTTTTCTGAAGTTGCAGTCCGTTTGGCCTCTCAGGGCCACCGTACTTTACTCTCCAAACTACATCCATCACATAGTTTAGGATGTTGCCCGTGGTTACTTGAACATGCAGGCTGAGGATGCTGGAGATCAAACCACTGACCTTCTCATTAGTGGACTACCTACCATTGTGTGCTGTAAAGAAAGAAAAACTATGGCTATATAAAAGGACCCCCTCAAATCTCATTAGCTCGTTCTTTATCCTGCAGCAACCACATAATAGATTTTATTGCTTTTTATTTCCACTGACATGTCTGGAAAAAGAGACTGAAACTTGCTTTTCCTAAAAATGTTTTTGTGTGAGAACTAAGTCAAAATCAGTATCGCCCCATCAGCTCAGATTTGTTAAAGAATACACTCTGTACAGTTTTTTTTGTACAAAAAAGGTGATTCCCAAAAATTCCCAATTAAGAGGACAAAAGAAGACGTGGCAGACCTAAAAGACTATCTACAACAGATGAACAGCATCTGAGGAAAGAGACACCACAGTGAGTGTCTACAGGTTCTGGATTTTAGTCAGTGATGTTGTGCATCTTGTCAAACTTATGAACACAGAGAAGGACCATCAGATTGCTGAAACTGAAAGCAAGCATGCAAGGCAAAGGCTTCATTTTCAGCTGCCAATTCAGCAAAAGCATATCCGGACAGAAAACACACAGATAAACATCATCAGTCATGGACTGACCTCCTCAACATCACCGAAGCACTGTGGGATCCTCTTGACCGAGAACGGGAAAAAGGGCAGAAACATCCAAAGAAAAGCTCTGGATGTCCATGTCTACTATTTCTGAAGAGTACTTAAAGGAATTACAAGAGAGCTCGCCTAAGAGAGTTTGTCTGTCCTAAAGGTAAAGGTGGTCGTTAGTATTGCATAAACTCTGTTTTGCTTTATATACTGTTTCCAGTATTTTGCCATGTTACGATAAATCACTATAAAACTCTTTATCCCATTTTTCTAGTAAAATACAAAGACTTGAGGGGTGGCTCAAGACTTTTGCACAATACTATAGGTATGCAAATTAATATAGAACGGACTACAGCAGGTGATGGGAATATCTATACTTGTTGTCCATTAATGAATAATGTTGCAGTGACATTTATCTTACACAAGAAGTGGGACCATGTTTTAAAAGACATTTATGCAGTTTTCTTCCATAATAACAAAGAAAACAGAGCCACGTTTGCACAGCTGTCTTCATGAGGACATTCACTTCTAACACCTTACCTAAACCTAAACAAACTCTAATCCTAAAACAGAGTCTTAACCCTAAAACAGCCTTTTGATAAGGACCAAAATGTCTTCACTCTTCCAAAATATACTCACTCCAGTGGTCTAAAACTCAGCCTGGTCCTCATAAAGATAGCTGGACACAGATAAAGCCCAGTAGGCCTGAACCAGTGTCGTGGTCCATTAATGAGCTCCATACTAGGCTCGAGCCTCGCCAGCGGCTCAGCATGGCTGACTTCCCGCTGGGAGGCAAATCACAGGCTCAGCTACCCGAGAAATGACCCACACATTACTTTCCGCTCATTGCAAAGAAGACACACCACATGCAGAAGCAGAAAAAAAAGTCATAATAAAGGTAATTCTCCATTGTGTTTGGTCATTAGCTGCATGTGGTTTGCAGCATGTTTGAGAAAAAGTGATATTTGTCATGTTTTCTATTTCACTGTCTGAATTCAGTCAATATGGGAGTGACAACCAGTTATTTAAGTGCATTGGCAGGGCATGTAATAACAGGCCAAAGGGAAAAATATACTAATGAAAACACAATACAATGAGAATTCATGAATAATACACAGAAGTAAAGTGAAACGCTGCCTTTGCTGCTTTAAACCTGATTTCAGCAGGAAAAAAAACATTCACGGAAAAAGGGAAAAAGAAAACAATGCCTTCGCAGCATTCCTCACATACATTACAATACTAATATGCACTCAGTACATGCGCCACCATTCATCTCTCCTTTACTGGAACACAGCACTTTTAGGCTCCATTTTTCCTACGTTACCATTCATCCCACTGTAATGGATGCACAATGTACTCAGTGCATCTTCTGATCCCATATTCATTCAGACAATCACTGCAGGTCAATGGCCCCCATCTACAGACAATTCCCTGGTCTCTCACGCAAGACATTAGCACAGAGCTGAGTGAGATGGATGGGTGGGGATGTTGTACAAAACAGATTTCACTGTGTAGAGGAGGGCGGGAAAAACGCAACCACGAGATCTGGAAATAGCCTGAAAATTCTGACACTGACTGCGGCACCAAAATAATGTATAAAGGTTAAATATTACTTAAATAAAATTGAATCAAAACAAGGAAAATGCAATAAATGGTGTGCAGCTACACTCGCACTCAGTTACTGTGGCTTTAGTCTAACTGTGGACTGTGGCTGGTAACACAAAAATATCTCAGTTCACTTCATTTCCAGTTTCACTGTTCATTTTTTGGATTTTTAAAGAACATAATTCAAAATGCAAATTACCAAAACTGAAAAATATATAGCATAGCATCTTTATTTATAACGCACTTTACAATGTTGGCCAAAGTGCTACAAATACAAAGTAAAGAGAAAACAGCTTAAATTACTGGGCTGGGTATCATCACTGATTTCTATAATCCATTCGATTCCGGTTTTCAAAGTCCCGATTCGATTCAACTTGGCCTCAGACAGTCAGAAATATTATAATTCTGATCATTTATCAGTACTGACTTCATCAGAATTGTGAACATCACAGCAGATGCCTTTGTGTGAAAGTAACTGAGAATAAAACACAGAAAAACATGAAGGAGATTTTCCTGGTCTGGCTTTTTATAGCAGATAACCTTAAAAATATTGTTCTGCATATAAAGTTTAAATTTCTTCAGTATTGAACAACAGAAAAAACAGGCTTTCTTGTCCGAAGTCATTTAAGTGAAAAAAAGAAAAAGAAAAGAAAAGAAAAAGACAGCAGCCACAGCGCTGTAAACAACGGTAGACTGGTGGGTAATAAGCGAATGAATAATACAGAAAACAGAGATTGGAGACAGGAAACTGTTCTTGAAGTACAGAGAGAGAGAGAGAGCTAGCTGTGCATGAAGTGTGATTTTAATAGTCGTGGAAGCAAAACAGCAAAATTCATGACGACATTGATCAAATGTGAAGCACAGTTTGCTGCTTCTTTTGCTGCTGGCTCGGTGAATTTTGGTTGGAGAGACAAAACCTGCAGCTCAGAATCAGTGCAAAAAGACGTAATCACAGCGCGGACCGGACGCATCAGAACCGCTAAGCTCCGACAGCGTGTCCGTCTACGGGCCGTCGGGTGAGAAAGCCGAGAAAGACAAAGCTGATTCTGATGCGTCGGGTCTGTGTTTATGTCTTTGTGTGGAGTCCGTGTACCTGCTCTCATTTGCTGTTTGGTTGTTGTTGAAATGGTTTTGTGAGCTTTAATCTGAGAATCTGGCGTTTCTGGCAAAACACAGTTATATTTAAAAGTCGATTCAGGATTTAATGAATTGATATCGCTTTATTCAAGCTACTCACCTCCCACTTCCACCTGCACTTTCAACTGGACCACGGCCAATCATAGAGGTCCCGCCCCTTACTATCTCTGATTGGTTTAGTCCACGATAGGGGCAAAATGTGTGTCTGTTGTTGACCACAGGGAAGGCTGCAGATTTTTTTTTTTTTTTCGCTACCCGAACAGTTGGTCGCACAGGTGCAACCAAATATTTTTTTTTTTTTTTTAGTCGCACCACTGAAAAATTTGGTCGTATTTGCGACCACATTGGTCGCACTCTAGAGCCTTGTATTATGTTCCATGACAGAAACAAAAAACTGTTTTTCTAATTGTACATATAAATTTTAAACTTGAGTTTCAACTGCTCGTTTTTTCCCCTTACCTACCCACAATGAGCCTAGTGCACCATTTCAATGAACAAGGGTAGGGATAGCTCAGCAGGTAGAGTGGTCACCCCTTGATTGGAAGGTCGGGGGTTTGAATCCACTGAACGGCTATCCTGAGGTACCCCTGAGCAAGGTACTGTCCGTACACACTGCTCCCCGGGCGCCTGCTTAGTGGGCTGCCCACTGCTTCACTGAGTGAATGGGTTAAATGCAGAGTAATTTCCCTACAGGGATTAATAAAGTATACATTATTATTATACATTCCATTACAGATGACCCAAAGTTGTCACTCATCCATTTCCTTAACTGTGTATCCATTTCAGGGTCGAGGTGCGTTGACATTGGGCGAGATGTGAATATTTCACCAGTTTCGCACAAACAGCGTTTGTGTACTAACGTGACCCATGTCTCTGGGAAGCCACACAGTAACAGCACTAACACACAAACTCAGCTATATGAGCGGGACTTTCACAGATACTTACAAATCTGTGATTATATTTGTAAGAACAAGAACTGTCAGATAATATTCAGATAGTTATTGATGTATATAATTCCAGAAAGACCCAAAGGTTAAAAAACAAAACAACTATCATTTCTTTGAACAAGGATAACACAGAGCATGTGATACCTTTGTGATACCTAAGTAACAAGTAATAACTGGACGTGGAGGGACTTCTTTGTTACTCTTAAACTGAAATCTAAATTAACTGGAACTCAACCGGTGTGCTGGAGAGAAGATGGAGAAAAGACGGCAGATCACGGTCACATTTCTGCATTTTCTAACTTTACATGTCTTTACCCTGGACGCTTTCCAGATGAATTACATCACACAGACAAATATCTTTTAAAGGTCCTACTGGCAGCGAACAAAAAAGCCATGACTAAGCGTTGGCTCTAGAAGCATCGCCACACAATAACTTGGTTATTACAAGTGTTAACAATCTACACACTGGGAAGAGCTGACATATGCATAAGACTTCAAAACAAAAGTGGGAGAGAAAAGGTGGGAGAAATCGCACCGTTATTTAGCCTCTGAAACAGACTTGATCGCGTGAGGTGGAAGAAGTGGGTTTTTTCTTTTTCTCGACCATTCTGTTTAATTGTGAAAATGAATAAAAACAAAGACTCCAGGTAGAATCTTTACAACACAAGACATTTTGAGAAAATTGCCGTTGTGAACTGATGAATATCCACTGACGTGAACTGAATTCCGCTTTAAAAGATATCACTGGCTCGTAAAGCTTTGTCAGATCTCACACCTCTTTCAAAACACAAATATTACAGCTGTGATTATTCTTAAAGCGAATCCAAGCAGCTAATTGGCATTCAAATCCACCTGACTCGGTGTTATGAAGCTGACACTGTAATTACCATCAATTTACTTCACATTTTCCATTTATTGTGTTCGTGTTATCTTGCAGCCCCTCTGGCAGTTTCGTTTTATTGCAGCCTACAGTACCTGTCTGGTCCGCTCCCGCAGGTCTTTATCTTCATAATGGGGGTGGTTGGTGAGAACTCTGCCTGTGCACAGCTTGATACCCGCCAGGAGCTGCATGCTTCCAGCAAATACTGCCTGTTTGGGTGTCTTTGTGCTGTGGACAAACACAGAGAAACGAGACAGACAAATCAGTCACCTTTCTAAACATTTTCATAGTATATTGCATGACTAGGCTAATATAATACAGTATATGTTTAGAAGTTAAAGCAACAGAGAGATGGAAAAAGTTTTTAGGCTATCCACACAAACATCGAGTCATCAGAAAAGTTTGATTGAATTTTACTTTATTTTATGGTCTCCTGTTGTTATTCACTGCACAGGTTTTTGCCTTTTGAGCTGCTGCAATAATTGGAACATACTACTGATGGCATTTAAAAGTTTCTTTCAGAGACGGATGAATTAAATTAGAAAAAGATGCCAAATGATGTGCAGTTACAGTGCTACGGAAAACTCTACATCGCCAAGGACGAGCTTTGTAAAGCTGTGGCGTGTTAACGTGTTAATACAACTTAGTTTGTTGTGTGCGTGCATGAAAATGTGTGTGTATTCAAATCTTTTGCTGTGCCCCTGCAAACTGTGGTCAGGTACATCCTGGTTGCATTAATAATTCTCCAGATAAACATCAAATTGACTGCAGTGCTATTGTGGCAGACAGATCAACACCGCTGTGCATGTATCACTCAGAAAGACATTTAAAAGTTTCAGTGCAGAGATGGAAGGACCAGGGAACGACACCCACTACAGTGGAACTTCACCAATTAGGCTTTTATGGTAAACTAGGCAGACGGCAGCCATAAGAAGTAAGACAAACCTCTCAGCGCTTATTATCTGTGTTAAGTGGTTAGCACTGTCACCTCACAGCAAGAGTCCTAAATATGAGCTCGAGATGTTCCAAGAGACAAATTTACTGCTCGTTTACATAAGGAAAAGTAGACGAATTTAAATAGTGTAAAAAGTATGAAGTTCCCAAATTGAACAGATAATTATTATCTGCATTATCTGTGCAAATTTCATATGTGCATTTCAAAGCTGAAAATCATATTCTTTGACAAATCTCACCGAAATATGTGGCCGTTTGAGCCATTTATGAACACAAACACAATGTCAGTTGAGGCTAAAGTTAGCAGTGCTAGCAGTGCCTCATTTCCCTGCAGGTTAAAGCCTGCACACCTGCGCAGCCTGTGGTTGCTCACTGCTGTGGTGGAGTGGTTATGTGCGACCCAACAGTTAACAGCATTCATGCATTAGTTCAGTCCCTGGGTTTAAAGACCAATATTTCTGGTTCAAACATTTTAATAGTCTAGTTTACTAGTTGTGCAAATCCTTAAACCCAAAAGCACCTTTCTTTGAGCAGCTGCTTGTGAAGGTTTTTTTCTTGAACTGAATCTAATAAAATTTAATGAATGGTGGCATCAGAGCTGAAATAAGAATGAAAATGGTCCTTGAAGAAAATCTGAAGAGGCCTGCAGACCTGAAGCTTCCATGGAAAAGAAGCATCTAAAAAGTCTGGAGTTACCTTTGGAGATCAGAGATGTCAGTTTCTGACTTAACTGATCAGCAGAAAACTCGTCATTAATGTTTAGTAAGTGCAGATTGAAGGTTACTTTTTTTGTTCTTTCAATTAAATGTTTAAGACTAAAGAACATCAACATTTGTGACTTTAACTTTTCCTGAAATGAATTCACCAAAGAAAACTGAAGAATGCTGAGAACGCTGTGCGCACTGCAAGCTCTCTGTACAGTATATACTGTACGCGTGTAGCACCGTAATGACCGGCTGACTGTTTCTCATGTGGATGTGCACATATGCATGAGTCTCGTAGGCGGAGCGGAGTGGAGGGTATTCAAACATGTTCCAAGGTGGACGTGTGGGTTGATGCTTTGGCCTCCTGACCTTCAGCAGGAACGCGTCGTTGTCCTTTCTGTCCATTTTGCTTCTTTGCTGCCTTTAAGCCAACATTTTCTTTCCTTCCATGTTGATTACATTTAATTTGATGTTTATATTCTTTTATGTAAATGGCAGAAAGGAACAGCCAGGAACCCTTTGACATTATAAAAATGAAATAATGATGTTCTTGGCTGAAAGAGACTCTCTACTGTGGCCAAGCACAGATCCTGCCTTGCTTCTATTTTCTCTTTGTGTGCTTAAACGTGTATTTGAGCGTGTTCATTAGTACCCGTTGCTCAAATTCTAGAGCACCATTAAGAAGATAATGATCTCGATTGTCACTCGAATGCAGTTTCTAACAGCTTGACAAGCATTTTAGCTTCTTCTTACCAGCCTTGTTTACCACCACAGCAGGGAGCTGTCGCTCAGCTATACTCTTCCTGCCCACCAGCACCAGAGAGAAGTTACCAGCTAGCTGAGGATTTGGCTTCTAAAGAGTCAGTTTGCTTTAAGTTGGTGGAGACAACGGGCTGACTTCCTGTTTGTTTCCTGCCCCCTAAAATCTCAAGTTGAATATTTAATCAATCCAACGAACTATGAATCAAAAATCAGGATTAACATACACCACATGACCTAACTGTAAACTGAGTCAGACCAAAAATAGCTTCATGTTAATAGGTTTGGACATAATCTATTGATATCGAGCTACTTTTCTACAGTTTTACATTTACCAGTTGTTAAAAGTAGTTCTTTCAGAAATTCGTAGTGATGGAGCTAAAGACCACGAAAACAAAAAGGTCTGAGTAAGTAATGGGCAGGCGCACCTCAGGAGAGTAGTTCTATTAATGTTATGAATTATATCTGTGGTTTTGCTGCTGTCATGAAAAAAGAGAGGGCAAAAAAAACTACATTAATACACCAAGAAAAGTCTCGACCTTGTCTGGAAAAACATATCTGAACCAATTCACCTGCTCGTGCTTTTATGATTTTGGTATAAAGATTTGTGAGAACTGTCAAAGGCTTTTTAAGAGTCATGCCAGCATTTGCCTTCAGAACAGATTAACTTATCACCCGCAGTCACAAAGGACTGAAAGCACTCTTTGACCTCTTTGCAAATAATTCAAATTCAACATAAAGCTCAGCAACACAGCCGCAACCCACTTTTGTCTGACCGGATCAGCTTTTTGTTACACTGAGCATTCGTTCTTTTTACAGTTTTCCAGAAGAGGAGAGAAAATGTAAAGACATAAACCTGAACAATAATTTTTAAACATCCCTAAATTACAAATGTCTGATGACATGATTTTGATTAGACTCCAGATTTTTAAAGACCGTAGGCTCAAACATCGACACTGCATGAAGATTTTAAGAGGTGATGACGGCCTGTTTTATCACACCGACTGCGCATCACTGCATTATTGGTGGAAATTCATGGCGTTTGGTAACTTCGCACTTTTTTCCAGCACAGCTTTGAACCTCAGCGGTGGTCTCAGCATTGAGCAGAACTGAAAGCGCCTCTGTGGGCACGCAGGGTCTGAGCAGCTGCTTTTCTGATGATTACTTTGGTAACTTCCAAAACACTCCTAAAAAATTTTCTTGCCTTTTATATAAATCTTATGTTCCACCTGCAGAGAGTGCAGCTGACACTCCGCCCGCACACAAAGAGTTACTGAGTGGAAGTGATGATGATGATGAGTGATAGTGAGACAGAGGACGTGACTCGAAGTGTTTTTATATAAATGCCAGGATGGCCATGGATTTTCTGCTGGTCTCACTTCTGATTGAGAAGTGTTCAATCAGGGACGTCGCTCTGACTCTGTCTCTAAACTGCCTCTGGATTAGCTAGAAAGCAGAGGAAGACACGCACACACACACACAAGCACAGATCACAGACACCACTTTCCCCATTTAAGGATGAAGCCAAATGCTTCTAATTTAGACAATTTAAAGCACGACAAGGAGGAGGATGACAGGAAGACAATTAAGGGAGCAAGAGCGGGAATGAGAGTAAGAGGAAGCAGAGTATTTAAAGAATAGTGAAGATACAGTCACACCGACAGAGCAGAAACACACATTGTTGCTGAAAGACTGATATACAAACGAGTAGTGGCACATATTTCTTAAGCATGGATCAAGCAATTTGTTTTAATTAGACAAACACAATGACACAGATCCACAAAACAAGGAGAGAGAATCCCACGAGGACTGGACAAGAATTATCTGGGGACCGTCAGAGTTAGGAGCTTAGCTTTTGTCTGGACAGGATGAACAATTGCAACTCTTCTTCTTCTTCTTCTTCAGATGACCCCTGTAAGGGTTGCCACAGCAGACCCCCCCCCCCCAATCTCCCAGCATCCTCCTCTGTCACATCAACCCCCTGCATGTCCACCTTCACCACATCCATGAACCTTCCCCTTTTCCTTCATCCTGGCAGCTCCATCTTCAACATGCTTCGTTCATAAGTGAGACTGTACAGGTTTTAACTAAATGCTGAAGATAAAAATGACTGACATTGGATTATTGCGATAATCCTCATCCCTATGAAAACAAATTAGCCAGTCTACATTCAGACTGCAGCTCTTAGTGAGGGTAAAAGGAGGAAATTCTGTAGCTCAAACTCCACATTATTATTCATCTCGTCTGTATTCTCCACCACTTGTAGAAAGAGATGTAAAAGCTGAATTGTCTGAAGTGTTTTCTTAAGACTGGAATTTATTCTGCAGGGCTCACATTCACCTCATTTGTGTTAAACGGGGCAAAAATCTCAGGGACAAATATCTCAAGACCTTGAAAGATGGATACATGCCACCAGAGTTTAAGTGAGATGATATCTTAGCAACATTAAAACTACTTCAATGAATAACATCTTGTTGCAGTGCATCTATGTATCCATTTTCTTAATCGTCTATCCCAGCTGGCAGAGGACGAGGTACACCCTCGTGCCCAGGGATAATCAATGCAGACACAGGGATGACAAGCAAAACCCACCCAGAACCAGTGATCCCAGTGTGACCAAGCTCAATCCAAAGACATGTACGCTGATCAGACCCAGCATTATGCCCTCCTGATTAATATTGTATTCATCCCCTTTTGCCCATCCCATCGAGGCGCGGACTGCACTAGACTCTTAAAGGTGTTTTGTGGTATCTCCAAATTTTAGCAACAGATCCTGTAAGTTGGGGGCCTACATGGATCAGACGTGTTTGTTCCACAGATTATTAATTGGATCGATATCTGAGGAATATGGAGACCATGTCAACACCTCAAACTCGTTGTTGTGCTCTTCAAACCATTCCTGAACCACTTGTGCTTTGTGGCAGGATGCTTTAACCTGCTGAAAGAGGCCACAGCCATCGGGGAATACCGTTTTCATGAAAGGGTGTACGTGGTTTGCAACAGTGCTTAGGTAGGTGTCAAAGTAACATTTCGGCAGCAGACAAGGGTCAGCATGGGCACCTTGATTGGTTCTTATTAGCTCGTGCGTTGGATCGGACCTCACGAGCCACTTTTCGCGCCGCACATGCATCAGCGAGCCTCGGCCACCCAGGACTCTGTCGCTGCTTCACCACTGTTCCCTCGTTGGACAACCTTTGATTGATACTGACCAGTGCAGACTGGGAACGCCCCACAAGAGCTGGAGTTGTGGACATGTTCTGATGCATTCATCAGGCAAAATGTTCACCCACCCACTAACAGGTGCCATGATGAGGAGATAATCAGCGTTATTCATCACCTGTCAGTGATTCTATGCCTGATCAGTGCATGTATGTGTGTATATGCATTTCTGTTTGACTTTAATATTTTGTAATATAAGCACTTCATTTTTGTTTTGTTGTGTCAGTTTTTATTGGCAGAGCTAATTAACCGACGCGTCAGTGTGAATCAGCGCTGCGCTGCATCAGTTGTATTGAGTAGGTAGAAATTCCTGACATGCAGAATGTTTGGTTCTCACTGAATGCGTCTCTCTCTGCTCAGACATGAAAGTAGATTAAATTAAAAAAAATTGGAGGAATTCTGAGGCAGAGAAAAGCTTCTATTTTCACTTATGCTGAAGAATAAATTATGGTAAAGTGAAAGAAAAATATTTTCTTTTCCAACCATTTACAGATTTGGGATCAAATGTATGCCTGTTCACATTCGGTCATGAAAAAATAACGTAGTGATGTATGCTTTAATATTTTTTGACTTGTCTGAAACAATTGTTGGGAGTTACCAACCTCATTCCCAGAGAGCTCAGACCAGAACAAGCTGGGGAAGTGGTCACTAAAACACTGGACGACATCATTTCATGGGTTTTGTAACATTTTAATGAATATATGTTTGGTGTTTAAGATTTTAAACGGTCTGGCAGCTCCTCCACTGCCGCTTCATTTTATTAGCTTTTGCCCATGAGAATCTTTACAATCTACAAGCATATCGTCAACTAAAGACCGTACTGTAGCGTTTTGTCATTCTGCTTTTGGGCGATCAGCACTCTCTGCGAAAGCTTGAACTCAATGGAAGTTGAAGTCCTGCCTGATACCATTAGGTACTGCAGCGCTTTCACCAGCTTTATTAAAATATTTGCTGAAAGACTTGTAATCTTTCTTTTTTTATGGATGTGAGAATCTTTTATGTGACATTTTTCACATCCAACCTGCTGAGGGACTGTAGATGTAAATTAGCTTTAAGCTAACTCTGGCACAGTGCATCAAATGGCAAACACTGATGTTAATATTGCACATGTACAAATATGAATAAATAAAATCAAATAAAAACATGCTTACTGGTTACTTTGGGAGTGGTTGTAATGGTCTTTAAGAAGAAACTGAGACACAATGTGTTTTCCTGTTTAAGCGTGTGGACTTGCTGTATAAACACATCAGGGTTTATGCTGACTTTTCCAGTGGAGTCGTTTTCCTTCACTGAATGGGTCTCCATGCTGAGTAGCTAGATGAGCCTCCTGAATTTGCAGCAAAACTGCTGTCAAAGCTCTCATTAATAATTTCCACTGCAGCCTTCATAATTCTCGAAAACAGCCTGTATATCTTACACCCGAAGGGCGGGGGTGAGCTGGAGGGGGATGGGGGGGAAAGCAAGGTAGCTTTCAAAATAAAAGCATATTAAATGGTAAATGGTTTGAATTAAAGCTCGTGAGATTTGTGCCAGGAGCGAGAAGGATGGACAGGAATAGCAGAGAGTATATCAGAGGGACAGCTCAGAGACCAGGCAAGAGAGGCCAGATTGAATTGGTTTATGTGAAAGAGCAGTGAGCTCCTCCTGTGTCCTGTGAGCAGGATAATGACGACGGAGCTGCCAGGAAAAGAGAAAGGCCGAGGAGGAAATTTCTGGATGTACTGAGAGCGGACATTCAGGAAGTAAAATATGGAAATCAATGATTTGCTGTGTGATCTGAAGAAAAGTTAAAATGCAATTTGTCTGCACTTTTAACCTTAGCTGTTCTACACAGCTCTTTAAAATGCATTTCTTATTCAGTCATTCACATGCGCACACACACACACACGTGCACACACAGAGCTGCAATGCAAAGCTGCTACTGGTGCAACTTCAGCATTTGGCCTTCATGTTTTCAGCATGCAGAGCAGCTGGGGATCAAAACACCAATCCACCACAATCCAGAAGCCGATTCACAGGAGGCTGGCATTATCACTCGGCCTCTCTATGCGGTGGAATATGCACGGTGAGCGGTGTGTGTCAGGAGAAAAATAAGAGGGAGGGAAATTGTATGACGCAAAAATATAGAAATCACTAAATCAGAGTCGTGACACTGACATCAAAATCCAAGTCCAACAAATAACCTCATTCAAAATGTAATAGATACCACTTCTGACTCATCTGTGCTGTGAAATGCGAGGTGAACTTTGTTCCCTGGCTTTCCGCTGCTCCTCTCTCTGCTGCACGTTAACATTTGCACTGCCTTGAATACTTCATGCAGAGCAGCAAAACTACCTCGAATTTTCCCTTCATTTTTTCAGTAACCTCCTTTGACTGACACTGTACTGCTTTTGCAAAAACCAGCGTGGAAACATGAATCTGAGAAAAGCAAAGTTGCACCGGATTCAGGAGGAAGCGGAGAGAGAGCACACCGGCTAGATGGAGGTGATGTTTGTGACTTTAAAAACTGCTCACTCTCAACTATAACTCAAAGTTGGAGGCAGTTGAACATCCAGGCAGTGCTATTGATTTATCGACTGCCCATTTAGAACACAGTATCAGCCTACAGCAGAGCTGTGGAGCCAACTCTGTTATCAAGTGCAAACTTGTGAATTATGGCTGCGCCTTAGTTCTTCAAACTCATAAAGTCACGGGTCATGAAAGAGAGTCTTGGGAATTATGATAATCTCCTCATCAGCCTGTCTTAACTCACACACTTCTATACTAATGAGGGCCTCAAGCATGCGTCATTAGCCCTGACGAGGGCCCTCTTATCTCTGATCTAATAATCCTAATCTCATCTCTGAAGCCATCGTTATCAAACAAACATCTTTATCCTTTCCCTAATCTAATCCTAATTCTGGCTCGAGAGATTGTAAAGATAAAGGCTTTCTCAGACCTTGTATCCTTTGACAAACTCTTCATTTTAGATCAACCAAAGTCAAACAAATGCAGCTACAATCATCACAACGAATCTGCGATAGCTTACGCACGCACGCAAGCTGTTCACGAAATATACTTTCCTCCGTACGCTGCACGTACGCTCGTCCTACCCTTTACTGTGCCGCAGTCTGAATATCTGCTTCTTGCATATAAAACGAAATAGCCTCGGCCTCAGTCACCTAGAGAATACAGCGTAACATGAACCTCCCTTCCCCATCTTAACACTTTCATCTGGAATGTAATTAGCGCAGCAAGAAGCTTAGCACTCCGCCCTGCTCTCAGCCCCAACCAAGGTAACTCTAGGCAGCCCCTAATCCTCACCGCCTAATGGGATTAGCTCCGGAGGGAAGGGAACCCATGTCACACACACAAATACATTCAAAATCCAAACCTCTCCTCTGCTGTCTCACTATCCATATCTCTCTCGTTCTCCCTGTGCCATTCCACTAAGTGTTTAATAGGATTATACCAAAATTGTCCATTTCTTAGAAATCACATCTGGTCCACTCGGTGTCATCGCGCTGAAGATGATAGGATGGAAATAAGAAGCCTTAAATTATCATTCACTGAGTCTATAAGTGAACTACAGGGAAAACCTATGTTAAGTCATTCTAAACTGGTTTTAATGTATTGAGGATAGGCTGGCGTGTTTGGATGGCAACGGGATTATCTGAGTGGACAAAAACTATCATTTTTCCTCACAGAGCTTGTAAAGAAGATTTTGCAGCATCCAAGTTTTGTGTGAGGGGGTCTGAGACCGTTCCCCTGCGAAAAACAAAACAGTTAAAAGCAGATTTATCGTGTGTATTTCCATGTTGAAGTCAAAAGAGAAACAGTTTGGGTTTAAATTTTCAGTAGTAGCCCAAGCAGGACAATAAAATGTACACTATTGGTCTTAGGTGAAACTATTTAATCATCTCCATCCATGTTTTATTACTCTCGCTGAGTGGCAGAAGCCCAAGCAGAGATTCCCAGACTTCCAGGCCTCTAGCTCTTCTATGAGGCATTCCCTAAGCAGCTGAAGTGTCTGTAGTGTGTCATGGAGCTGCCTTGAGGTCTCCTTCCAGTTAGAAAAGCTGAAACACCTCAGCGAGGAGTCTTGCGTTTCGATATGGAGGAGCAGGGCTACTATCAGGGTGACCCAAAAACTCTTTGGAGGCTAGTTTGTGGCCACTGGTGACAGCAGGAATGTAAAAACACAAAAAGTGTCAAGTTCCCCTTCTTCCTGCCAAAAGAGATCACAATTGTGCAGACAACGTGCTAATGTGTCCTGTAACTTGCCTTTTCCCTCCACAAACTCGTATTCTCAGCAAATCAAATCGACTAGCTAACAACAAATCAGCTATAGCTAACCAAGAGCTGGTTAATCCTAAATTAACGACCTTTAAAGACGCTGTTAACTTAAACGGAGGAACACAGTCTGCAAATCGTGCAAACTCAACTGTGAATCCATACAAGACTACCAATATACCTGCACATAACATAAAAGAATGAACAGAATTCAAAGACATTAACACTTTTAATTGGACTGCTTAGAGCAGCAGATGTGTGGAAGTGTTGTAAAAAAAAAATGTAAAATGCAAAAATGTAAAGTGAGAATACTGACTAAGCCCTGCGCTCTCTCACAATGGCCGACAGGAAGGCAAAATTACAGAAAACCGAAGGCTTAAAAACAGCTGTAAATGTGGTTCTTGCAGTTTTCCTTCAGCATGCCTACAAACACACCCACAGCCCTGACGTGACGAACAAAAGAAAACAATCAAGTTTTAGGAAAAAGGTGCTTTGGTGTCATAATATTTCTATTAGCAGCCCCTCTGGAAAAACCATAAGTCACTTTTTCTAATTTATTCTAGAACGGAGATTTAAAATACATAAGTTAGCATATCGTTCTTGTTATGTTACAATATCAGTGATAAGGATGAAAATCTTAATGACCAAGCACACGATCAGCTTCAGTTTGCACCACTACTGCATCCCACTTCATTCCTGACACTCAGCCGTAATGTTTCATTATCTCTCGCTTCTTAATTTGAATGCCTAACGAGTCCAGCAGCACTGCGCAGCGTCTGACCAGCGTTCAGCCTCAGGTCTGCGAGAGAGCTGCAAACCCAGCTGATAACTACTGACCTTGCCAACAATCCCAGTTAAACCAACTTGTCTGTGCTGGTGTAAGTGGAACATAAATGAGAAATTTAACAGGCACTAAGCAGAGAGCTGAGAGTTGTGTCTTTGGCCAGATGTTATAGTTGCACAGATGTAGGATATGCACTACGGGCGGCCAATCCAGCGCTGTGCATCCAACATGACGACCAGAAAATGACAGGCGCGCACAGATGTGCAAACACACAGCAGCATCAGCGACAGTTCGGAGCATTTCCAAATCACAGCTCCATCTCTGATCCCATCAGGGTGATGCTCTTGATCGGAAGCCCAGCAACAGAGACCCTGAGGTGGGTTAGAGCTCTGCCAACAGCTGGGTCCTTTCCAGCACTCCCATGTCTTATTCATGGATATCCATCAGCTCTCATCACTCATCAGACAGACTCTCCGACAAACAAGCGCCGAGACACAAGCATGCACGCACACGGACACGCTCACACGCGGACTAATCAAGGACACGAGGCACGGTGAAACTCGATCTGCAGGAACAAGCGAATCAAATTTGCTTCAATATGATGTGCGCTCTGGATTTGTGAACGCCGGTGTATGCGCCTACCTAATCCAGGTCATGAGCTCCACGGTGTCTGGATCATAAAACTCCCTCAGTTCTGATAACTCCTCCATCAGCTTAGGCCAGAACTAAAGGGAAAAAAGACAAAGACAAGTGATGGAAAATTCGGTTTATGAAGCCATAAGCAGAGTATCAAACCCACTGATATAGCTTTGATAACATCTTATTGCTTCACTTAACATAACAGGGAATACGACAGCTATTTAGATTCCTCCAACAGTAAAATAAATAAAGGGGAAGCAATCGTTTTAGTATCCTGTTAGGCTCCAATTGCTTTTCATCATTTTCTTCCGTAACTTCCATTTAGCCCATTTTCTTTCCCTCAGATCGTTCCATGTGGTTCCAGAAGTAAAACTCCAATAAAAGGTATGAGCAACAAACCACCAAGAAAATGGCCTACCTTGTAATACAGGAAACCGATCATCACAACAGGAACGACATATCTGACAAGCCTCAACTGCAAAATGACAGAAAGAAAACAACTTTAATGAAATGAAGGAAAATAATTGTATCAGAAGCAGAGGAAAGTAAAGAGCCACACAGAGATATACCAAAAATGAGCACGGAGTGAGATAACAGACAGATAGAGCAGCTTTGTTCCCGACCATCGTTTATCTGATTCCTGCTGCCGTCCTGTTGTGACCACACTGACACCTAGTGGCCTCACTGGCAATGCCGGCACACGCTCAGAGTGCAGGCTGTGGATTCAGCAGCATAATGGTTCACCGTCACATCAATACAGGAAATCATAAAAGATAGAAAAATCTTTCAAGAGCGCCTCGCAGTGAGCTTTAAACGAGATCAATGTCAGTCACACTGGAGGGTGGTGACAGGCATAATGTGCAGTGTTACTAGAACTGGGAATCATACCTCAGTACGTTCAGAGACATGTTTGAGAACAAAGTACACACTTCAAATTTTTCTTAAACGACAGTTAGAAGTCGCTCAGTGACTGGAAAGCTGTTCGGTCGCCCGGCCAGAAACGATCTAATCCATCGTCTTTTTTTCCCCTGCTTGCTCGAAACTACTCTGATGAAGAGAATTTGAACTGGCTGTGCTCTAGTGTGCTTATCCAGTGGCCAGCAGCACAGCACTGTGGTTACAGACGACCTTTGGCACTGGGTAATAGCTAAAACAGCTCTTTACTCATCTGTGGAAGCGCGATATAACGTAGCGCTCAGAGCATGTGCACTTTCATCTAGCAGGTCAAGAACATGTCATCAGCCACGCAGTGTGTATGTAAAGTTACTACATCAAACAGGTTAGCAACCAGTTAAACATCTAACAGACTCTGAGCCACATCAGCAACCATTGGAAGTCACATTTACAGGTAGCGACACCTAAACGGCACCGTGGGATCAACGTGGGACTGCAATCACTCTTAATGTGACACAGACGAGAGAAAAGCTACTGATCAGTGCAGTAAATGCAGTGAATGTGTTCGATTTGGGAAGAACGAGCTGGTCAGATCCTTGATGTTTGGCAGCCGCTCACAAGACGAGCCTGAAGAGCCTGTTAGCAACTGTATCCACACACAATATCTCCTCATGCGCAAGCAAATACCTCGCTCCCATGGGACATTAGCATAATGTGTTTTAATTGGTCAGTGGCAACAGTGGAGCATTTGAATAAACACGATCTGATTGGTAGAAATTCACCTCTTCCTCAACTCAGCGGCAAGCAAAATCGGGCCATTTAATTGCAAAGTGCATTTACAGTTTTAGTCACTGTAACGCTGGAATTTCCCAACATTTGGGATAAATATAGTTATCCTTTTTATATTTTATGTTGTCTTTAGTTCACAAATGAATAATTTCTCCCATCTAAATGGAACAAGATCTGAGATTACTCAACCCTGACTAGCCTGGATGGTGAAGCACATTTTGTTCTGCAATTGCAGATTAGGTTTTTTAATATTTGAATTCTAGCTTTGATGACTGTATTTATGCTTCAGAGGACATAAAGTAGTGGAATTTTTGGAGATTATCGTAAACAAAGATCCTACCACCCATCCTCCCTGCAGCACTATTTGGAGCCAGAAGTGAAAATGTGAGCTCGTACCAGAAGTTTCGTGTTGCATCGGAGAGCGCTGAGAAGCACAGTCCACAGCTCGGTCCCACAGACACCGTAGGCTGCGACCGCACACATGTGGCCAGTCCATATATACTTCATTCTGGGCAGAAAGAGAGAAGGAGAAGCCATATCAAGCAGCGCTCGTGTCTCAACAGTCTTCCTCTTAGGAGAAAAAAGAAAACAGATCCCAGCCTCCATGACACAGACAAATTATACAGCTTGGACTGGGGGACGTTCCCTCAGCACACACACAGAATTCAAACAAGACGACCAACTCGTCTGCAGTTTTGCGCATGAGTTAGTGAAATGGTTTCGCTGTGGTTGAGTTTGATTTGGTGCCAAAAACACTGCATTATTTTTAAGTTCTGATCCAAAGCACATGAAGTCTAAAGCAAAGAGTTCTAAACAAATGAGAAAAAGATTAAACAGAGAGCAGCGAGCAGAAGACTGAAGACGGGGAGAATGAAATGAGCTGAAAAATTGTTGACAGGTGCGGAGATGGAGCCGTGCGAGGGGGGAGGCATAAAGAAGTGCAGCCTCACTGAAATAAATCTCAATACTTTTTTAATGCAAAGGAGCCGTCTGACAGAAACAAATGGCTTTCTGCACTTTTGGCTTTTCTCTCTTAATCAGCATTTTAGAGAAAGTGCTGAAATCAAACGTGTCACTTTCTGCCGTACCTGACTCTGTGCTAAAAGCTTTCAGGACTTTTTTTTTCTTTTGCTCCTTTTGTGGGAATTTAATCAGTACTTTAAATTACCAACTGTGACAGCAAAGCACTGTGTGAACTATAAGTGTTAACAGTACTGCATAGACCTGCTTTTCTGAATCCTGCTAACCACAAATTCAATTATTATCAACATTTCCCTACACAGAGAATAACCCAGCTACTGACAGACTCTTATTTAAATGAAGCTACTTATGTGAACCTATAAAACCCTCATAGCCAAGTTGCTATAAACAACATACCAGAAAACTCCAGTTTCTTTTTTAACAGAGTAATTGCAGGTTTCTTTTACTACAGGGACAGGAAGTAGTAATTCCACTGGTGATCTCGATGGTTTTCCTGACACTCCTCACAAAGAGCCTAAAGTTAAAACACAATTATACTTTCCTAGTGATAAATTGTACATGTCAGCGTGTGTTTGCAGTCTGAAACGCGTTCAGGCCGGAAAATTTACTAATGATGGTGGCGATGAAAACCACTTGACAATTACAAATAGACGACTGGAGTCAGGTCTGGGAGGCTTGTTGTGCTCGAGGTTATAGATGCGAAATGGGGAGAGAAAAAAATTCAAGCCACAGGGTGTATTAGTCACACTGTCTGACGCTGCAGAGCTACTGATACGGCAAAAAGCGTCGTTGTTTTTTATAGAACCAAACCTTTAAAGCAAGGAGATAAAAATAGGTGACAAAGGGAATTTTCCATGCATGTGAAATTAACCACTAATGAGTAGACAGAACTATCCAAACATGTTTGCTAACAGGACAGAAACAGCTGTGCAGAGACTGCTGACGATCAGGTATTTTACCTTCCTACAGAAGATATTAATGAGTAAATAAATGGTCATGATAAACCCCACACGGGGCCTTTAGGAGCACCATATGCTCACATTATAGATGCTATAAGTAAAAGCTAAAGTGAGTCATAGCATGTTTGATACTGAGAATAAAACTTGTTCCAGGTACAAGAAGCATTCTGCTGGGAAATGAACTTTTGTGCTAGCACACAATATCCATCTTTTAGAAATCGACTGAAACTGACTGAACAACATCACTAATGATATACCCACTGTAGCTCCTGATATTAATAATTTCACCTGATTAAACACACACAGACACACACAAACCGATAAAAGAAAAACTGAATAAAAATGTTTGTTCATCCAAAAAATGACTTAAATAAGAACAAACTGTAAATGCCAACGAGAGCCGACACCAAACTGAAAACTGCAGTAGTCGGTGTAGAGGCCGATGCCGGTCAAACCAATGATATCTGGTGGTCACAGTTCTGATATTATAAGAGCAAATATCTCATGTCACAGAAGCAAAGGCTGCAGCCGGGCAAGCCAAAACATTCAGGAAATTAAGAAGAAGAGGCTGAATATGAAAGTCGACCACAAGAAAGACGGCGGTAAAGCGAGGTGCCAGCACTGGTGTCGGGCCTCTGAGTCTGGCACCTGCAAGCCGAGACACCCTCAGAGGTGTTGCTGCTCCACGGTGGGAACCTGCCAGTGGATTGTGCCATAATATTAACCAGAGAAACAGACCACTGCACGTCTGTGTGCCACCAGAAAACAGGAGAGGAAGAAGCAGCAAAGAAGGCTCTTAGTATCCGACTCCGAACATATGTACAAACAGCATTTGTACAAATATCGCACAAGAGCACAGTAAATACAGTAAACAAATGTATCTCAAAGAAGATGGTTTTCAAAGCCAGCGCACATGTAAACAGTATGCCTCCTATATCTTATCTTATTTCTGGAACCATTTCTCTCCGTCTTTCCAGAGAAAGGTTGCAACATGGTTGCCTGAGACACACACCGACTGCAAAAACAAACCAAACGAGCCTTCTTACTCTCACCAGCACATAAATAAATGTATACTTGAGCCACAGTGGAAAACTAAAAACTACAAGAAGGAGTTGAAAGCCAGTGAAAAATCCTTATTGAAAAAAAAACTGCTTGCTGAAATAGTATTGTGTACTTACAAGGCGAAATGAAATAAAAAGTTCTAAGTTATAACCTTTCTGAGCCACACAGCCGTGAGACTCTTCCCAACAGTGGCCTGCTCTGGACGTCTTTACAGCATAAACACAAGCTGAAACAGCAGTAAAGTAACTTAAAATGAGCAACTTAACTGAAACTATTTACCGTACCTTATAAGAAAATTTAATGATTCTTTTTAAAAAACATAATTTATGGTAAGTGGAGAGACGGCAGATGGAGCTTCGTTAGCCGTTTGTTTGCACCAGGTCTTCGTTAAAATTCTGAAGGGGGGGGTCAGAGTATTAATTATCGATTGTTCAGCTGTATCGACTCTTTTTGCGTCTGCTGTGAGTGGTGCTGGATGGTACTTGGCGCTGAGGGCTGATCAAGGCTAAAGCGGACCATTCAGACACTTTGTGAGAGGCGTTTAAGAGGCACTTGGATTTTAGCATCTGCTCGCGACTTTGCATAATCAACTCATCAAGAGGAAAAGTACATTTGGAGAGTTCCCGTCTCAGAATGCGACTACTTGGGGACGTCTGCATGTAGATGATGCTAGAATTACGAGGTCTCACCTCATTGTGCTGAAAGCCAGGAGGCCGTAGAACAGCGTGTGCAGCAGATTGTAGGCCACATCTGGACGAAATGCCGCCACTTGCCCCTCTCTGGCTCCTTTCTTTTCCTCGGTGGAACCTCTGTTAGGCCTGCTGAGAAACCGAAAAACACAGCGACACAAGAGACAACAGTGATACATAAAACATTACATCCAGACGCTCGAGACGAGAGGCAGAAGGGAAGGTGGGTGGAATTGATATTATTCAGATTTCATTAGTAGTTTGAACACAAGTGGACACGCAACAATACACACACCCACGACCGTTTCTGTCTGCGGGAGTCGGCACGCAGACAAACAGACGAAGGCTCGAGGGCATGATGTCACTCCCCCGAATTGGCCTCCTGCACCGAATCAGACGGACACTGGCTTCCATTTGAATACAAATCCAATCCGGCTCTTCCTCCTACGTGAGCTGGGCTAAACTGGATTAAATTAATTCCCGAATTGGCAAATAGCCCTTTGTTCTATGAGGTTAGTATTCCAAGCCTCCAACGGCAGAGTGCGAGTTGATATGCTAATGTGATTAGTTCGATATGGCCCCTCACCTTGCACCACAGGCGCATGAGGCTTCAAGAGGCAGAGCGGCTTTGCAGAGCGTGAAGAAACAATGTGGAGCAGACACGGGGACTGTGACTACCACGACTGGGCTTCTGCCTCCTAATAAACATCTTGTCTCTTCTATTTTCTGAAGGAGCCGAAACCTTCGATTCATTTATACTTCACTAATTTTTCTCCAAAGATATCTGCATATGAAAAAAAAAAGAATCTGTGGGCAAGGGAAAGAGTTTCAGTACTGGAAGCCTTCTGGTTTCCTTTGTAGTTTAATTTTAATGCATGAATGTATGACAAGCAAAAGAGAAACAGAGCTGATGAAATGTAACTCCAAAGCAATGGGCTCTTGTTTATTTTTGCCTGATTTATCACTAGTTGCTGTAAAGAAATACTCATCAGAGGGTTCATCAGTTACCTGTCATCAGGGTACCTGCTAACTGCACCTTCTTCAAACTTTCTTTTTTGATAAAGTTTATAATTTAGTTAGAGCTGGATCAGCTGACCCCAAGCCATCCATTACTTAAAGCTCAGGCTGCTGGAGCAACCTCCAATAAAGCAGAGTACTTTGGAAAATATGCACGAAAACTGTTCCTGCTGAAGGTGAAAACAACAAACGTGTTTCACTGCACGAGGCAAAAATTCACCGTCAAGTACAGCTGCTAAGAAGGAGATGCTAGCAGCTGGTGACGTGCGACCCAAACGTAAACAAATGAGCGAGGATCGCTGGAGCCCTCGCTAGCTGCAGACGGGAAGAACAAATGGATGGAAACTACTCCTGCACAGTGCTTTAAGCAGCTGGCCAAGATACAATAACCAGATTTATTATGTGAAAATATTGTCTAACTTAAGCTAGTTTAGTTCTTTTTTTTGTCCTGTCTGCTTCCTCACCAGCCATGACAGATGTCTGCCCCTCCCTGAACCTGTCAGAGGTTTCTTCCTATTAAACGGGAGTTTTTCGTTCCCACTGTCACCAAGTGACAGTGTTTGTCATGTGATTATTGTTTTTTTCCTGTTATTGTAGAGTCTTTACCTTCAATATAAAGCGACTTAAGGTGACTGCTGTTGTCTGACGTTATAACTAAAACTGAACTGAATTTGTTATCATTAAACTAAAGTGTTAAGCAGTAACTTTATACTTTTACATTAAATTCCCAGGCTCTTCTATGACTCTCCTAATGTGTCTCCTGTGCTAACGCCCTTGTAATCATTATCCTAATGATTCCTCTGGAGCTGAAGAGTGCTTTCAAACCCAGATATCTTACCCGTCTTTGTCAAGCTGGTCTGACAGAGACGGCCACTCTGCTCATTACTTTGCCGCTCACCCATACTGTGGACTGGATTTAACCCCCATCTCTTTTCTCTCAGGGTTGCTGTCCCGAGTTGCCAGAGATTCATTCCAGTGTTCATCCTGTTTTAACATTGCCTTTGAGAAACTTCCCTTTGTGACAATAAAACCTGTGAACTTTAAGCTGTTGTCTCTCAGGTCCTGCTTAAGAGTCCGTTTCATAGTTACACCTTTCATGGTCGTGGCACTGGGATACTTTCGTGCATACATTTGACTTGTGCTGCGTCACTACTATTGCACCACCATGCTGCTGCTGCTGGTACCTTGGTGTAATTAGTTCACACTTTGAATTAGCTAACGTTTCATCAATGACAGAAGCTGACTGGAAAATAGAGAAAATGGCCTTCATTTACTGGCTTTATTTACTTCTAAATATTGCTGCCTGCAAAGGTCAATAAAACTGTTCAGTACGTTTTTTCTTTCATCGTCAGAAATACTGTTAGCACAAATTTGAATTACCATGATATCATTTGAAGCTATATCACTTTCCTCTACTTTAAATGTGTCGTCCTCTCCTCTGTCTACTCTCCTTGTTCTTTGTAGTTTCTCTCTTCTCTTTCCCCTCAACCCCAACCAGACAGCGCGAGGCTCTGCTGGATATGTTTCTGTTCGTTCTTTCTTCCCTCTATCGCCAAGTGCTGCGGGGGGAACGTGTCTTCGGTGTTCTCTCTCTTATACTGTAGGGTCTTATATAAAGCACCTCGAGACGACAGCTGTTGTGAGCTGGTGCTATGTATATTTAAATAAAGTGAACCGGCACAAAGTTTATAATTGATTGCTTCCAATGCAGAGAAACTTTGGCAATCATCTGGATTTTACTTAAACACAAACCACCCACCTAAACATTGCTGCAGACCAGGCATGACTTTCTTGGTAACTGAACTTTCTGGCAGAGGCGTATTTCCTCAGCTCAACATGCCCCGCCCACACCACAAAAACTGCCCATGAATGGGTCAAAAAATATGGAGTAGAGTAACAAAATATTAATTTAATGTTGTTTTGCTTTGTGGGGTTTTTTTTATTTTATTTTGTGACTGATCAGAGTAATCTGGAGCTACTTTGTCTTATATAACCCTCTCCACTTCCTGTTGAGTCATCACCTACCTCAGGTTTTGCAGTGCTGCCGCCACCAACATGCCACAGAGCAGAAGCAGCGTGAGGACGTAGGGGTACAGCAGCAGGGTACCGGCCAGGCGCTCGAGCGTGTCCAGGGGAAGCAGGCCAAAGGCCTCCTCACACAGATACAGACTGGCATCAAAATCCCTGCAGGGGAGGCGAGAGGCGGTCATCTGTTTGTTTTTCACTGAGAATAAATAAACACTGCAACGTCGAGTTAAATGGAAACCCGGTGAGGAGGAAGCTATAAAAGTTTGGCGCAGATCCAAATTACACTCTTTAAAATTATGAAATAGGGCCATAAATTGGCCTTGACAGAGACCGCACTTTCTGAGGGCCCTTCAGTTACTGATGCAAGCAGCATTTTACTGCTGCAGCTGGTCCAAGTGGAGCCTGTCATACGATAAGTCTGAGTGACTGTGAGGCGACTGGATGGAGCAGGATGTTTCTTGGATTAAATGATTTCACTTTGAAATATTAGTGGCTGAGTGACTTAACACAAAATTGTGTATTTTAATGTAAATAAAACAACTTTAATGCATATGAATAAACATATTTGCCTCTGAAATGCAGTAAAACAGAAGCAACAAATAATAATAATAATAAAAATATATTAAACTTATGTGCGACTACCTGATCAACACCACAAACTCGATTTTTTTCTACACGTGTGCAAAAATATTTAATTTTTTTATAGCGTTTAACTGAAATTACTGTTACCTGGCAACTGTACGTTATTTTCACATCAATGTCAATGATATCAAATGTAACACTATATATTTTTGCTGGTTTTTAAAAAGATCTTTTACTCATTAAAGTTGATTTCTACTATTGCAATAACCTCCTCTTCTCTATACACAGTGTATATGTCCAGGACTTTTATTGTGAAAGGAACTTTCCCTTTAAATCAAGTTTCTGGAGCTTAAAAATGAAGCCGATGTGTAATTTAGTAAAAACTGCAGTTACTGTAATTGCCACCTGCAGGTCCACCCCAACAGACTCCCATGTAAAAACGTGCATGCATTATTTCCTTAAACTGCATGTTTACAGCGTGGCACAACAAAATGTTTTGTGCTCTATGAATACGTTTCCCTTTCATAACAACTCTGGGTGGGGGGAATTTTCTCAAGAGGGGGCGTGGCTACTTTAGCAGGTGTCCTGATACAGTGAGCTAGGATTCTGCTAGGTCCCACTCAAGTGGACTTCCCCACAGTTTTAATGCCTTTTGGGCATTTTCAGTGGGTTATTTGACTAATGTTAGACAATGAAGCTTGAAATTGCAGAGATCAAAAATCTTTTATACTGTCTATAGCAGGGACACTAACTCCTTTAGTTCTAGGAATCTAGGAACAATAAGAACTCTGAAGCACTAAAAGAAATAAACCTTCAGGCTGCTAAAAACCTCCAATCAAATCAGGATAAGTTAGTAATCCACGTTAAACGACCTAATCCACAATCTGGAAACACAACTTGTGCAGTTAAAAAGGACAGTTGCAAAAATGTGCATGAATTGTATGTTTTTTACATTACTTTTAAATCACTATGGAAAAATAAATAACATGACCACTTCTTCCTGTTTTGGCTGCTCCCTTTAGGGGCCGCCACAGTGGATCATCTGCCTGCATCTCACCCCGCTCCTACCACCCTCCGCTGTCACCAAAACCCTCTGTGTGTCCTCGTTCATGACATCCATGAACCTCCTCTAAGCTCCTCCTCTTTCCCTCATGTCGTTAACATCCTTTGTCTGGTATTTGCAGCATCCTTTCTCTGCGCTCGACCAAAAAGGCTCCAAAAGAAGGCCAAAGAAGAAAAAAGAAAAAAAACTATGAGATTGCATCAACCCTGACATGTCTGTACAGTATAAACTTTTTTTTAGGTCAATATTTTGCACGTTGGACTTCTGATATATGAAAGATACAAACTGACAAAATAAATTAAACCTATATAACATTAAGTACATCAACATTATGCAAAAACAAAAAGTGGGAATTCAGAAACACAACATTAAACAAATATGACATGAACTGATATTTTGGTTTTAATTTTATTCTTGGCAGTTACAATCCTCCACATGCTGATAAACCACCACGAGGATAAATAACTAAACAGAGTTGATATAAACGCAAACGCGGTGCAAGACTCCAGGGATTAAAAAAAGAAACGAAATAAGTCAACGCAAGTGAGAGAAACAGGAACAGAGAGAGGCAGCGATAGAGTATGCACTGCATTTTCCACAGACTCCTGAATAATTGAAGCTGTGTTATCTGCCACCCTGGAGCAGCCATCCAGTGGCTGAACTGTTCCACACACACACACACACACACACACACACACACACACACACACACACACACACACACACACACACAGAGTATCTGATCAATGGGAGGTCTGCTAGTGTTACCCGGCCATCTATTATTCACACACCATAACACTCCAGGTGCTACAATACTGGTGCTTAGTGAATAATACAGTCACTCTGGATCAAGTCAGGAGTTATGTACCAGTGCACACAATACAGACTTTGTATATGCAGTTTTCACTACTGTTTGGGAGCGAGCCCGTATTTCACATGTGGTCAGGACTAGAGGAGGTGTTCATACCTGGTCGAACCCAGAGCAAACTTTGACTTGATGAATTTAAAGATGTGCTCGTCTGATTGGAGCTGGAGGGCTTTCTGTAAGCACACACGCAAAGAGAAGATCATCAGGTCAGGACTAAAGATCAGCATGTTAAACCAAGATTACCGATGAGGATAAGAAGGAAGGAGTGTGTTGTGAAATAAGGGACAGATCACAAGATAATGAGCATATGATGGGAGAAAAAAAGAGGAAAATGGAGAGAAAGTGTATTAAAAGATGAGCGAGGGAGGAAGAGAACACCGCACCTTGGCCAGGTAGTTGATGGTGACCGTGAGGAGGAGAACCAGGGCACTGTGGAGAAGAACTTTGCCCAAACGAACCACCAGGCTTCCAGTCTTTACACCAGGCTACATGCACACACACAGAATAACAAGAGGTTAGTCAGTGCATCTGTTATGGTCTCACTGCAGTTTTTTGCAATTAAAAATGTAAGGAAAGCAGACATCTTTCCATACACACAGTATATATATGGGTACATGCATCAGACCACTAACCCCTAACAGCATGGGTCATTTCTCTGTAAATATCTAAGCACATATTAAAATCATCAAGTATGCATAAATATATTTTTATGCTCGTTATTTTTGCACATTTTGCAATCATTTATAGATGTCAGAAAAACGTCCTCGTTATTTCCCAAAATTCTTTCATACTTCGCATTGCAAACTGTTAAGATTTCAGGTCTATATTGTCTCATCCTGCGCACAGTCTGCTGCAACTTCTCACAGAGTGACCCCTACCAAACTAATTAGTCAGCACAGTAATTACTGATCATGTTCAAATGCCCGTGGTTATTTACAACACGGATACTGCGCAGAGCACAGAGCACTCCACTGCTTCACAGATGGACATCTCAGTGTTTTTTGTGGGAGTTTTTCCATCTGAAGCCGTTCTGATGATTCTGGACACAAAATGTGAGAATCTATCAGCTTTTCCACTGAATTAGAAATAGTCTCACAGCACGCCTCTGAGATCTTCCGCCTCTGTAAACTGGAGATTTGCCCTGGAATACTATTTGTGTGTTTCCGACAGCAGGGTTAGGCAGCTGAGGTGACTGTAGGGAAACTATCAGTCCCAACTTAACAACCTCTAATTGGATGTATTTTGCCAGTTGTGCTACTGAATGCCACTATTAGCATGTCGACTCATCATCAGTATGCCAGGTGCATCTTTTTTGCAGACCTGCTGTCATCAAAACCATCCAACATCAAAGGTATGCATTTAAAGCTTAATCCAGGCATTAAATGAGAACACTGTCTGCCAAGGCTAAATCAACATTTGCAGAGGACAGAATACCTGTTTCACAAACTAATATGCCTCAAGTTTCAAACCAGAAGTTGGATAAAATCATTATTTCATAAGTCACAAATAAGTCTGACGCAAATGCTGTAAAGGTTTAAGTAGTTCTTTGAGTAACACCATCATTTTATGTAAAAACTGAAAATCGGCCACGGAGGGTATGAAATATAGGTTAATACTGCATTTAACAAGCTGTGTTCAACTGAGAGATTCCTAAAAATGTTGGAAAGGTGCAAGTCAATGCTTAAGTCTTAAATATGATTACCCCATCTCTAATAATCAGTTATGTACCACAGGCCTTCAAGCTGGCAGTAATTAAACCGTTACTCAAAAAGCCATCTCTTGACCCAGCAGTCTTAGCTAATTATAGGCCAATCTCCAACCTGCCTTTCATTTCAAAAACTCTTGTAAAACAGATCATCTGCAGAGGAATGGTTTATTTGAAGAGTTTCAGTCAGGTTTCAGAGCTCATCACAGCACAGAATCAGCTTTAGTGAAGGTTACAAATGATCTTCTTATGGCCTCTGACAGTGGACTCATCTCTGTGCTTGTCCTGCTAGACCTCAGTGCAGCGTTCGATACTGTCGACCATAATATCCTATTAGAGCGATTAGAGCACGCTGTAGTAGGGCTGTGCAATATGACCAAAATCTCATATCCCGATATAAGAATTCTATCGTCCGATAACGATATAAATCACAAAAATGTAACATTTTCTGTAAATTCTGCGAATCTCGGGCAGCTCGACTTGCGGGAACGTTTGAGTCTAAGGTTTATTTTTTAGCACCTGACGGCTCTTTTTTAATTCTCATCCGTAAATAATCTCCTCTTTCACGTGATTCAGTTTATTTTGAAAAGTCTTAACAGGATCTTGAGCTTTATTGTGAAAGGTTTATGTGGAACATAAACAAGCGGACACGCGATGCTGTTACCATCATTGTTGCTAACCACAACGCATAAAAACAGCCGCTTGTCCGTCTGTAGTGTGGTTATATTAAATATAAGAGAAAGAGAACTTTAAGAAATTAATATAGCCACTACAGTGACATCAAAACCATGAAAAAAATATTGCCATAAACAGCTTATTTTGTGACACCGCGAAACAAACGATAGCGTAAAATGAAACGATAGACGTTTAACACCAAGTAGTTAAACTGCAGGAATGTCTTAAAGACATAAAGACGAAGTGCACAAAAAATGAAGTTATTGTACTCGGCCCTAAAAATCTTAAAAATATCTAAGCAGATTCTTACTCTGGATGGCATTACCTTGGCCTCCAGTAACACTGTGAAGAACCTTGGAGTCATTTTTGACCAGGACATGTCCTTCAATGCACATATTAAACAAAAATTAGGAATGCTTTCTTCCACTTGCACAATGTCTCTAAAATTAGAAATATCCTGTCTCAGATGTCTTGATGCACGCTCAATCATCCAGGAAAGGAAATCCCAAAAAGTTAATTCTGTTCATCTGGATGTAACGTTTTCAGTGGGAGAAACGTTTCGTGACTCATCCAAGTGACTTCTTCAGTCTCAGCTGACTGCAGGTTTACCCAACCTTATAAACAGTACCTTTGAACAATGACTGAAACCAGCACCACTGATGAACAGTGGGCTGTGAGTTCAGATTCTTGACCATTAATATTGATCATTATTTTTGCAAATTGTCATCACCATTGATCAACAACCACTGATCAATGACCATTGATAATAGATTAGAGTACTGTTTATAAGGTTGGTGTTACACTGCAATAGGTGTAGGCTGCTGGGGGATTCCCATGAGTCTTCAGTCACATTTTCCACTCACTATGTGTTTATACACCTCTCTGCATTTAATCATTAGTTATTATTAATCTTTGGTTCTCTTCCACAGCATGTCTTTATCCTGTCTTCCTTCTCTCACCCAACCCGTCGCAGCAAATGGCCCCGCCCCTCCCTGAGCCTGGTTCTGCCAGAAGTTTCTTCCTGTTAAAAGGGAGTTTTTCCTTCCCACTGTCGCCAACACACCTGCTTATATGTATGATGGTTTGGGTTTTCTCTGCTGTATTATTGTAGGGTCTACCTTACAATATAAAGCGCCTTGAGGCGACTGTTGTTGTGATTTGCTGCTGTATAAACAAAATTGAATTGAAGTCCAAATAGGATTTTACAGTTTTAACATTAAAAATAAACTGACTATCATAGTAGAAAAAAGCAACAAAGAAACAGCAGGGCCTGGAGCAAGGAAAGGTCCCTGCAGCTCCTACTTTGATTCTAAAAACATGATGATGAAGGAGGAAATCACAACAGTTTCTGAAAGAAAGTCTAATTGTTTCCAAATGTGAATCACTGTGTTAAACTGAAAAATCCATTTGGCCAAAATACGCACTACCCTGCTGGCGAGTCAGGGTCGACAACAATACACTGGGCATGGCAATTTCATCCAAGTACAAGCAGAACCATCAAAGCCATAAAAAGATTCAATCTACTTTCTTTTGAAACCTTTCTGCACCTCTGTTGGTCTCCCAGCAGTTTATGCATGTTATCAAATGACTGCCAAATTTGTCCAGAAGATTAGGGCAATGCTATGAAAACACAAGGAACAGCCCATGTACAGCAGTGCACAGGCACGTGGTATTTAGTTCTTACTTCACTCACAGAAATAAAATCCTTTATATTCTTGATGGCTTTGCTTAACTAAGAATATTTCCCTAAAAATATGCATTTTCTGAATCTAAAACACCCCGAGCCTGAACTGCAGCACAGTGCCAGTGAGTACAGACACCTGCCTGCCAAATAACCAGACTGCAGCCAAAAATCTGGACATTATCATTCATTAGTTACAGCTGAGATTTTTCTTCAAACCACCAAAATATTACATCAATTTGCTGACCGTAGATATGCTTATGATGTCGAGAGGCTGGTGTTTAGTCCAAGGTAAGCTGCATGTTCAGTGTAAAGCCACCAGATTCATCATCTAAGCATGACTTAAGTCCAAGACATGTGAGCACAGATCTGTGAAAGACTGCTAAAAGCAAAGCTTTTGCAATTAGAGCATGTCATTACTAAAATAACATTTATTTTAGGAATTTAAATACTTATCTCCCTACTCCTGAATCTCAACCTTTCATCCTGTCACATTAAATGTTTGTGCAAAAGTTACTGTGATAAGACTGAACTAAATTACATTCAGACCTGACAGGAAACTGTTTCTCCAGCATACAAATTATCTTCTGCAAACACCATCTGCAGCACGCAGATTTCAACCAAAATGTAAAAGATAATCTTCTACCTGTGTGTCAACAAGTTTCCACCACCATGACTCTTTTAGTGTCAGCGCTCTGTTTTTTCCAAATCCTTACCCTCTCTAATCTCAGACTTTTCTTCTTCGTACCCATCACTCATAACGCTTACCTGGCAATGTCTGATGAAGAGCGCGGCTACTATGAAGCTCAGGACCAGTGATCCCAGTATCATGGAGTTACAGAACTGGAGGAACCACACACTCAGCAGGCTGCTCACTTGAACGAGGTACAGCGTAGTCACCTGGAGAAACACACCAACAACGTAAAGAAGAAGCGAGTGAGTGTTGACTTGACAGCCTGGTCCAAAAGTGGACCAATGAAAGAAGACCGTAGACTGTGTGTATGGTTGAAATCATTTGTTTTTAAATAAAACAGCAGCATGCTATGGATTCTAACAAGGTTGCAAAAAAATCAAAGAACATGTTAATATTATAAAGACATTATAATCTCATCCTTAAAGAGCACCTCACACTCCGACTGCCGACTTATTTGTGACAGCTAGAATTTCCAAAAGAATGGAAGTTAGAGCCTTCAGATATCTGAATTCTCATTTGGATTCAGGAGACAGACACCCTCTGATAAAAATGACAAAGCTTATGGTTAAGGCTGGATCAGGTGACCCTGACCCATCCCTTCGTTTTGCTGCTGGAGGCCTTCCTGTGACGCACTGAGCATTTATTTTCCACTCCTCTCATTTCCCTCCTGGTGTGTCCTTTTCACTGCTGTCACAGTTCTTTTAGCCCGTCCTTTATTTCCGAAGCAGCAGATACATCTGCGTATTTGATTTGGCAAAGGATTCACTACCTGATGTAACCCTCCCATTTAAACTGGCCTCCCATTAGATCCTGTGGCCCGCTGAGGTTGGGTTTGTGTTTCCTCTCAGAATTAAAACAGGAATCTGTCCTAAATCACACGTTAGATGAATGTGTCAACCACTACACCTTGTTCTGCCAGTTAAAAACTAGTTATTTTTTTCTCGAGCTTTTCACCTCCAGCCACCGTACTCGACACACTCTTTAAATAATGACGGGGCCAACATGAGGCTTGGGGAATGCTAGCAAGTAAAGGCCACACAGTATACCGAGGCTACATCAGCCCAGACGTAAAATGAATGTTAATCTACCATAAATAACTGGAAAGGTGTAACAAAAGAAAAGTTGGAGGATGAAAAACTTTAAGATGCACAGCTTTGGCTCCGCTCTCCTCTCTCTGAGGTTTTTGAAGCTAATTGACCTGGTGATGCAGAAACTGGCATAAACCTTGAAGCCAGCAAAACGCCATGAATCCATGGAGCTGGTCACCTCAGACATGTCCAGCCTCTAACATATCAATCAGCCAAGAATAGGACCACCATCCTGACTGGAAATTGGAAGGAAGAGATGCACATATGGAGACCTGCATGTTACTGGAGTTTCCCCGAGTTAAGTTAAAAGAGGCCAGAAAGCAGCTGACAGAGAACGCAGAGGAGGAGAAACAATGTGGAGGGAAAAAGTATCACAGAGCCAGCTGCAGGGATAATAGGGTGATGTCCCTGCTGCTGCCTGTCCACTTGGAGATGTTCTGGAAACAAGGCTGAAAACACTGCTTTCCTCAACTGTGCAAGACTCGCACGGCCTCTTGCAGACCAAATGTATCTGAAAATATCCCAGACACAAATGGATGTAGCCTAAATATTATTTAATAGTTATTTGCACATTTGGATGTTAAAAAGAAGAGGGTGGAGGAAAGTCAGAAAGTCAGCAGAACTTTGTGAGAAAGCCGACTTTTTTCCAGGTGCACTCTCTCTCTGTGTGCTGGCAATAGCAGCAGCAGCAGCTCTGTCTCTATGAATACCACACGCAGAGGTATGCAGCATGCTCCGGGCCTAACACAGCAAAACATCAGTGAGAAGTGGCTTCCAGCTGGTGACCTTACAGCAGGCCCTAGGCCACCACCTGAGATTCAACAAGCAGGAACGCTCCATAGGTGTTCCAGCTACCTGTACAACTACCTGAGTTAAGCTGCATAAAAGCAAGGCTGTGGGATACGTTTTAAAACATGAGATAAAACAAACAAAAATACACCTGGTGTGTTGCAATAAATGTTCCACTTATTGTTCTTTTTCTTACAAACAAAGTAAGAATTCCAATTTCAGTTGGACATCATGGTTTTTTAATGAGGTGAGCGCCACAAATCAAATCCTACTCACCTCCACTGCACACGAGTGAAAATGTATAAGGGAGGGATAGTTTGAGCAAATAAGACAGAAACTATCTGCATTGCAAACACAGCTGCGAGCAAGTGAGGAATAGAAAATTCTGGTGTTTGTAAAGCGGGTGAACTGTGCGTGAACATATGTCTGTCCTTCCAACCCTCAGGAATAGATTCCCAGGAAAGTAACATTTCTTGTTTTCCAATCAATGCAAGTGTTTTGATTATTTCAGCTTCTCTTCACCTTTTCTCACCTCTCATGATGCAAAACCTCACCTCAACCTCAATCTAACCCCATCAACTCTGTTATCTCTGCCTACTCTTCAGACTTTAGATAACATATCTACTATGAGTACAGAAAGATAGCTCAATATGAGTCTCACTAACTCAGCTCTGCAACAAATTACTTGCAGACCGAAAGGATTTTTCTCATAGCTCAACAATGGAAAAACAGACAATTGTTGCCAGGACACCTAAAGTCAGCTGTTACACTTTATAACATATTAGTGTTTAATATATGTCAAATTTTTTAGCACCTATACAAGCTCAGTGCCACTGATCGGGACACATGAAACTATAACCAGAAGCTAGAAACCTGCAAATATCTGGTCCTTCTTACCTGTGTAGTTGTTAAGAAGTCACCGCAGTCCAGGGTGTAAATGACGAGAGCCTGAACCAGTAGAATGAACTGGTTGAACTGCCAGGTCAGACAGAAACAGAACGTCGTCACATACATCAGCCACACCATCACCTTCTGAGGAGGAAACACAAACATACGCGCGCACACAGGGTTAGACGATTAATCTGCATAACTACAGCCACACTGCCTGATCACATTTCTTCTGTGCTGCTTGTACTTCTAAATTATTGAGTGGCTCGCCTCATCAGGCTGATCTATGTGGCGAGCTTGGGCTATAGCTCTGCGCTTACCTGCTGTAATGTGGTGAGCTGGGGTCTGAGGTAACAGGTGATAGCGGCGACCTGCAGCGCTAAGAAGGGCAAAGACCAGTTCTCTCTGAGGGAGATGGTGAACTCTACACGAGTAGTATCTACCCTGAAAGGAGAATGATTGATGAAGCGATGGAGAGATGGTGTTAAACCGTTTCAGCTAAACACCGTGAAGGAAACCTAACAGAAGTTTGGAACTTCTGGTGGCTTGAGAAAAAGAAAAAAAAATTAAATCCTGAGATCATGGCGGCAGTTTTCAAAGCGCTCTGAGGTCGTACAGCGTTTACAGCTCCAAATGGACAGCAGAGAAAACGCCAGGAGGGTTTTTGAGACTGTTTAAACTTTAGTGCACTTCCAACAGTACAGAAAAGTAGGCAAATCCACACACCAGTAACACAAACTAACAAAAGAAGAATTTAGATCTGCTTGTCCCGTACATGCACTGTGTCTGTTTGGTTTGTCAGTGGATTAGCTACACAACCTGGAAGGTCCACTAGCGACCAACTTTCAGCTACGAAGCAAAGTGCTTTATTTATGGCAGTCAGTCACTTCTTCCACTCACTGTACCCTCATTCTCATGATACTCACCAAGCAGACATGAGTGAGCACCTGTGCAACATCAAGTCAACTCCTTGCGTGAATTTAAAGCCTTTATTTTCCTATAATAATAATAATAATAATAATAATAATATCTATATATATTTGACACATTCGTATTAAAAAAAGCAACTGCTGAATCAATATTCAGGATGGACTGGCAAATTCTGGCCTACACATAGACTGTATACAAAAGATGCACAGAGCCCATAGGTTTCCAGATTCCAGAAGTCTGATTATACTGATGACTATGAGTGCATTCACTCTCAAATGATAGCTTAATTTTTTATTACACTTAATTTTAGTGTTAATTGCTACTTTTAAGTCTTTGTTCATATAGCAGGGATTTTAATTTTGACATTAAATTCTCATTTAGACTGAAATAGACCACAAAGTAGAGTTCAGAGTGCTTCAAAGCTTGGCTTCTGTTTTTGCCACCGTTACTAGCTGTTGTTAGCTATTATTAGCCGCTGTTAGCTACTGCTGTTAGCTGCTGTTAGCTACTGCTGTTAGCTACTGCTAGGGTTGCCAACAGTCCCTTAAAATACGGAATCGTCCCGTATTTAGAAACAAAAGCACACGTCCCGTATTGAGCTAATAAGGGACGCACTTTGTCCCGTAATACAGTGAGAATCAAAAGTAGTCTATAAATGTTAATGGAATTAACGCTTTGTTTGAAAACATAATTCCCAGCCCCTCTCCTGCTTTGTGACCAATGAGCTGACAGCACACTTATGACAATTCGAGTATGACAATTCAGATTACCGCTCATCTCATTGGTCGATGAAAGGTCGCTTACGGAGAAAATACCGGAAGACAACAGATGACCACAACAAGAAGCATGGCCAACAGGGAAACAAACGCCGACACTGCGGTGCAAGTCTCGGACGACAGTACACCTAAAGCTGGGCAGACACTGTGCGATTTTCAGTCACGTTATTCAGCTCCTGCTCAAACTGCACGATTGACTCGCAGGGGTTAGAAGTTGGTAGGTCACGATGCAGGGTCTCACACTATACCACCCGATGCTCTGATGCGACCTGAGTGCTCACACTGTGCGTCCATAAAATGAAGGTTATAACAGAAAATCTGTCGCTCGCTCTCTCTGTCTTTCACTCACACAGACACACCACCACCACCAACTTTGCTAAATTGCTAATGAAAAACATGATCAGGCAGCTGTGAATGAGCAGCAGTGTAAATCCAACTATTTTCACGGTTGTTGTGGTCGTGATAATTTTGTGAGGCCACATCGAAAAGGCTCGGATGAGCTTTCCAAAGTTCTACAAGTTGTGCCTCCATCGCTTGTGTCCAGATCACACGCTGCACTGCCGTGCTGCGCCGTCTTTTTCACCGATGTTTACGTGTTTGCGCGCGAGCAGTGTGAGCGGCTCACGAGCGATTGATGATCGGGAGCTGCTCGAGGTGTTAATCGCTTCTCGTTACCCCACGTATACTACACGATGCACGATGAAGGCCAAAATCGGGCCGATCACCAAATCGGTCGCACGACTCAAAAATCGGCTCAAAATGGGCCAAAAATCGCACAGTGTAAGCCCAGCATTAGAGCAGCAATGTTTGTTCGCTCAGAGAAAGAAAAATAGGCTGCAAAAGTACTGGGAGGACTGGGAAAAGGGAAACACCTGGCTGGGAAAATACACCATAACACCTTTAAAGCGCACTGCACTGTGTGCCGGCGCACTTTTTCCATAGGCATGCTTCTAGTGGTGGGCACATGAAGAACATGAGGGGCGTGAAAGCTCGGGGAACCCTTAACCAATTTCTTGTCCACCAGGCCACGGCAGAAGCAGATATGGTATGTAAACACTGGTTTGTTGTTTAAACCCTCTGGTTAAGGTTAATATGGGCATGTGCAGTGAATATCAGCGCTATGTGGCCAGAAGTGTGATAATATAATTTATTTTGTGTAATAAACGACTGCAAGGATAGATGATTACAACAAATTGATGACTAATACATAAAAGTAATACATAGATGAATAATGATGATGAGTTATGATGCGTAATCATGGGAACAAGTGGGTTTACAAACAGGAGCAGCTGATTAGCATTAGAAAAGCTGAAATAATACCTCAACTGAAGCCAATTGTACTAAATGCACTAAATGTGCACTGTTACAAGAATGATTTTGTTCTATTGTTTTCTATTAATTTATATAATTTTAAGTTAAGCAGGACAGAGTTCTTTTAAAGAAAGATTTACTTATATCCTCAAAAGCTAAGCATGACAGGCTTCTGTTTAAGAAAGAGACCTGTTTTACTGTGTTAATGTTGTCATTTTGAGCTAAAAATAAACGGCTAAATGATCATTTGTTTCCCATATGGTCATATCACAAAGAATATGCATCTGCTTAAATCAAATTCAAGTCAAATGGTTAAAAATAATTTCACACACAAAAAAAAGAGCTACCACACTGGGAAGGGTGAAGACAACTGGGTCGCCCGGCCCTGGCCACGAGGTGTCCCTTATTTGTTTTTCAGGGAGTTGGCAACCCTAGCTACTGCTGTTGTTAGCTGCTTCTGTTAGCTGCTGTTAGCTACTGTTAGCTACTGTTTGATGTCTTTTAAGTAGATATAATATCGTTGGACTCTTGGTAAAAAAACAAAAAAAACAAAAAAAAAAACTCTCAGATGATGTCAGAATGTTATCAAACTGTTATTAGAGAAAGTGTGATTTTTAGGACTTTCAAGCCTAATGTTAGCTAGGATGATGTTAGCTTATAAACAGCTGCTGCTTTTTGTTGTTTGGGTGGTTCGTTTATGAAAACATCAATTTGTTGGAAGATATAAATACACACTAATCTATTTATATTTATCAGTACAATATCTTTTCTTTGTGTTACCTAACCTTAAAAAAAAATTACCAACTGCACCTTTAAGAGTTGATCCATAAAATAAATAAAAAAAGGACTCTTTGTTATATTGAGAGAAAAACTGCCATGACAGAGTCAAGTGCGAGAAGAAAGGGACTAACTCTCTCCTCCTTCACTGTGTCACGCACACAGATAGTTATTACTCACCTGTTAAGGATGTACCAGACCCCGGTGAGCGCACCAGCAAGCCAGGAGCCAGACAGAAGCCACGCTGTGAGGTACAAAGCGATCACATACACAGCTTGGAGCGAGAACACTGTGTAAATATAAAAGTACACGGGCTCCAAATATGACTGGGCCACACACACAAAAACACAGACACACACATACACAAAGGGAAGCCATTAGTTCATTAGGCAGCGCGATTGAATGCACAGAGTTGACAACAGTGACAGCGACTGACTCGGGCACTCGAGAACACTGTGGCATTTTCAGAGTTGTGCCTGATATTTCACTCCCTGACATTCTTGTCTCTCGGTGAGACAGCTGATGAAGGTGAGTGTTGTATTACCTGTATGGGCAACAATCTGTAGAGAACACTGAGAAAGACCTCTTGGTAGATATTCATTCGCTGCAAGAGGTTAATGGTCCTCTTGGATTCTGTCAAGTTGTCATGGATCATTTCTTTGAGCCCTGCAAACACAAAATTCACACACACAAACACACCATTTGAAAATGCCACCCATTCTTTAATTTTTTTTTTTTTTTTTACAAACTGATAATAATTATTGGCTTTATGACAGCCAGGGAGGAAGGGGTGTTAATGTTTCTCGAAGCTCACCTGGCTCATTTATTTAGCTCAGACTCGTGCCATTAGAGAAAAAACAGGGTCGGAAATTTGCATCGACCACTAAAAACACAGCGTGTTCTGTTTGAAGTTAAATTCCTGCATTGCTCAAAGCACACTCGGAACGCTTCAAACTTCACTTCATTTCCTGAATTTTAGCAAACTAAATGTAGTTTGTTCTGTTTTTCTCCCAAACAAAATCCCCTAAATGACCCAAACATCAATCTAATAAATAAAGCATGTGAAAATTTCCTGCAGTGCTTTATTGGAGATGGGTTGTGGGGCAACTTCATCCCCCATGAAATAATAAAAACGAGCTTTGAGGGGAAAAAAAGATTTTTGGTTTAAAACATTAAAAATGTAACAAATGCGCCCCGTGTACAGACGGGTGTATCCTCACCGCAGAGGCCTGGATGCTAGTCAGCCCTCATCTCACCACCAAAAAAACGGCAAAAAGCCAAAAATATAAATCTTCTTTTTAAGAGAGGTGATTTGACAACACTTAAAGTTTTTGTTATTTCTCGGATACGTTGATTTAGGTTTCTCAACCTTCTTCATTTGCATCGACATCTCTTTGGGCCTTAAATTGAGACTTAATGGCCAAGACCACGCACCTCGTCTGTGCATGAAGATGAAAAATGTGCCATTTTTGACAGAACTATTCATTATTCTGCTTATAAATTGTTACAAACTAGGACTCGAGTTTCCACTAACTCAGTAATAAAAACACAAAAGCATCATGACAAAGTGACCCGGTTTTACAAACTGCACCTTTAAGGACTGCTGGATTTCCACTGTATGTAACCGATCGATTTCCTCTGACTGAGTGTGTGGCTGATGTGGCTCATAAATACAAACCCACAGAGCGTTATCATCACCTCTGCTTTAGTGCATTTCAAGTGCTCTCGCTTTTTGGGCTCGATGGTCTGCAACTTTACTGTTTCAGTCCACTCTCACCTCCCGTCAGTGCGGTTTTCAGCAGACAAAGACAGGCAAAGTTAATGACTTGCTGTGGAACATAGACGAGCTCTTAGCAGCTTTTTACAGCCAGATATTTTTATGTGATGCTGGTGGGAACACATCAAAGAGGAAAAGAAGGTAAATATTGGACTTAGATTTGCTAAGCTGCCAAAAACATTACTCCAAATGAATGCTAATGTGGGATGCTGGATGTGTCAACGGGGAAATATTTAAAAGGACATATTACATCATTGTTTTGCACACAGCTGGTTTCTTCTCCATTAAATGGGAAAAAAAAGCCTCTGTTTTCCAGTAATTGAGGTTTAAACTATAATTTAGGTTTATTACTACTTAGCTGCCAAGGGCATCAAAAGTGGAGAGGCAAGGGGCCCTCGTCTCCCCTCACTTTATGCCCCGCTCTCACATCCTTCAAAAAGATTTAAAGTTTAGGTCTTCTTGCTCATTTTTAACCAAATCTTTTCCTTTTTCATGCTTTAGCTGGTCAGACGCGTCTCCCTAATATTTGTTTTTTGGTTTTATTATTGTGGACTCGCCACACGATTTAAAGCTACTGTACTACATTACCTCTGCACATTTTAAATTCATCTTTAGACTATGCTGGGAATGGCGAAGCTCCTCGGTTCATCCACTGACTAGAATGAGCTGTTTTTGCTCCTCCCCCGTTAAACCAACTTTCTCTTTCTACTGATTGGCTGGCTGCCTCACATGAAAAATTATAGAAGGCAAATGGGTGGGTGGGGCTTCCTGGGACAGGCAACGTAAGACGACCGTATTAGGTATATCCCCGCTCCATGACATGACATCATACATATTCAAGAGAAGAAACATAGACCTATTTATGAGGTGCAGCCAATCAGAAGAAAGCTGGTTGAACAGGAAGCGAACTAATCTGGCTTCTTTCAGACAGGAAAAAAAAAAAAGTACAACATAATTAATAATTATTTATACTCTAGTTTGACTGAAACAAAGTGTGACATGGAGCGAGGAGCGAGGGCTGACTTTCTGCTGCAGGCTGGGATGTGTCAGCCTGATTTCCGCTGTGTTCTTGATCCATGGAAAACCATAAAAACCAGCACGGTTTTGCATAAACAAAGTGCACATTACCACCCACACGCATGACCCACTCGACTTTGTTCATTCATTTACGCCGTTTGCTGTCATGCCTTTCTTTTTCCACCTGACTCTGTGTCCTGCCTTGCTCGCTCATCTGGATTCTTTCTCCTATTTTAGCTCATTTATTCATTACATCTTTCCTTCACTTATCCCTCCTTTTCTTTCATTTCTTGCCTTTTCAATTATTGCTTCCTTTCTCACTTTCTTCCTATGCCCATCCCTATCATTTCCCACTTCTTCCATTACCTGCTGTCACTTCAGCGCTTCATCCATAACACCAAAAACCTACAGTAGTAGGATAACGAGCTGCTGTGCTGTGACAGAAAAACAAGGGAACATAGAAAGGGACGGGAAGGGAGGTCAGCCAGTTCCTCAACTGATTAGACTACAGCTCAATTATTTGCCTTAGTGGAAAATTAGGCACATTTCCAACAAGGAATTTCACATGGTAATGGGAACAAAATAATTAGGCTAATTTCCCTCAGACCAGACTGTGCATCATGAGAAAAGTGCAGTGATTTGTTTGGTCGGGTGGAAATAATGGAGTGAAAAACAGTTTTTCCTTACAAGTATGGATAGAGAGAGCCACCTGGTGTTGGCAACCATGTACAAAGGAAGGTGCTAACAAAAGCTAGCTTCCTAAAACAAGAAGTTACAGAAAAACTGTAGGTCCCGGGTGATGCTATGCTGTAGTGACACAAGACTCGGCGGTATCGACCACGGCAGCACGGCACTGGTTACCGGCATTTCAGACAGTTTATTTCTAGACAGCTTTAAAGATAATAAAAATACATTCTTTATTTCCACAAAGTTCAGCTCTCTGGAGGACTGTGACGAAGATCTGGAGAGTTTGCAAATTTATACCGAAGAGTGTTTGGAGCGAGTTGTTATGTGGAAGCCGAACCAGCAGCGAGAGGAGCCTGAGGACTCCCCCGAAAAGACCTCTACACATTTGGCTGGACTCTAACCTGTGTGTGTTTCTGTGATATATACTCTCCCACCCACATCCACTTCAGACTGTTTAAGTGAAATCAAGATCTGGTTTACTCACAACTCTCTTAAACTTAATGGCAATAAAACAGAATTCATTTTAAGGCACCAGATCCAAACTGACTACAGTTCCAACCAGTCTTTCGTTATCCATTGATAACCCTGTCACACCCTCCCCTCAGGTTAAGAGTCTTGGTCTCATCCTCGATAGCACTCTGTCCTTCACAGCACATGTAAATAATATCACTCGGTCTACCTACTTTCATCTCCGTAATATTAACCGCCTTCGTCCCTCGCTCACTCCAAACAGTACCTCCATACTCATCAATGCTCTTGTCACATCTCGTTTAGATTACTGTAATTCTCCTCTCTGTGGTCTACCTCATAAATCCCTCCATAAATTGCAGTTAGTTCAAAACACAGCTGCTCGTATTATCTCCAGAACTAGATCCACTGAACATAGAACAGCTCTTCTTAAACAGCTCCATTGGCTCCCAGTTCACCTCCGTGTCAATTTCAAGATCCTGCTTCTCACTTTCAAAGCGCTTCATAAGCTCGCTCCTCCATATCTATCCAATCTTCCACACATACTCACCCCACCGTACACTCCGCTCTTCTTCAGCTTCCCTTCTGTCTGTTCCACCTTGTGTTATTGTAAGGTGACCTTGAGGGTCTTAAAGGCGCCTATAAATAAAATGTATCATTATTATTATGACCGAGGAGCTCGGTGGAAGCTCGAGTTTACCTGCATACATCGTTCTCACTGTGTCACCTGTTGACCGCCTGCTGCTGGTTTGAACACACTGACTGGTGATAGTCACAGTTTTGTACAAAAAAGGCAAATGTGCCTCATCGTTCATCAGCTCAGAGAGCTGGGCTGCTGGGAGCTTGTGTTTCCCTTCAGAGTGACTCCAACTATTTAAAATGAATAGACTGGATTTAAGAGGAAGGAGCGAAGGACACCGAGCAGCAGATCAGGCATGATGGAAACAGGCCAAAAGTTTATTAAGGAACCAAATTGGAATAATCTGTTTCCAGCAGGCTGGATAAGTAAGTGCTGTTTATTTCAGTATGAAATTTATTTCAAAATTGATAAAATAACTCTCTCTGAATGAAATTGTCAATGGCCTGAATTCATTTATTGAATAAACTTTTTTCTTTTTATTTAAAACAAACTTACATAGCAATGGAAACACTTGTATATTCCTAATTTCTCTGTCTGTATTATTGTAGAGTCCACCTTACAACATAAAGCACCTTGAGGCAACTGTTGTTGTGATTTGGCAAATAAGAGAAGGAGATATTAATAAGTGAGGAGATGGGACTGAACGGGGTGTGATAATGAGGGAAAAGTGAAGGGAGGAAGACAGAGCGATGGAGGGAGTGAGGTAGATGAGAATTGGTGGAGGGAGTAATAGAAGACAAGAAGAAAGGGAATTACTTCAGGGAGGGATTCAGGGAACAAAATAGGGAACAAGAGGAGATACTTTGCAGGTCTTATGTGTGAGACTTGCAGTAGTTAAAAAAACACTACTTCAGATATCAATTTATAATCATTTTAGAGATTTTAAAGTTGTTTTATGCTACCTGCTCCACGCTGTCTATTTATCATCATCATCAGGAGCATCCCTTTGCATCATGGATGTGCAGCCGAGGCAGCGATCTGCAGTTAATGCACAAACACACTACGGGTTCATCCCCCGAGTTCGCTGATGTTTTTACGCTTGAATGATTCTCAGGTAATTGGTAAATGGCTAAATAGATTAAAAAAAATACCGGCGGCCACCAGCGCTGCCCCTCCGCCTCCAAGTAGATACACGTATGGTATCCATTTAAAAATTCCACGTCAGCTTGTACTCAAGTTACTGCACTCACAAGATTCAGGAAACATGACCTCTGACCTTGAGGTCACCGGGATTCAAACCCGACTGTGATTTTTTTTTTTGTAGATGAACCAATGGTATCTCCCACACACACACACACACACCACTTTTCGATTAACACCTGGACACTACAGCTTCTTGTAACATCCACTTCAGCTTTTCTTTCCACACACTATTTTGTTGGAGTGGAAAGATCTTGGATCATTTTGACCCTCTAAGTTGTGTTTGTGAAGAAATGACAACTGTCATGAATACAAACCTGCGATCACAGTGCATACCTTCTTGTATTGATGGGGCGTGCAGCATTTGTTTATAGTAGGAGTAGTATAGTCCACACTCTGTCCGAAAGGAGATCTCCCTCTCCACTTCCTGAAAATAAAAAGAAGGATTTTAGTTTCATGAAAGCAAAGACTTCTGTTCTCTGTAATATGGAAAACAGATATCCTGGCAAGACATGACAGAAACATGGAGGATAAAGGCAAAGCAGCTAATACACTCATAATCCTCTCCAGTAATAATCAGACAGGTAACACAGTGTGTGAGTGCGTGCTTGGAGGATGTCTTCCCAAGAGACTTCCTGCTCGTCATGCGTGATTACTGCTCCTCGGGGGGGTAAGAGGAGAGAGCAAACGGCGAACAACCAGCTGTGGAATATTAAGCCAATCATTAATCTATCATATTTAGTCTGCAAATTGTTTTTGCAACTGTGCTTGACAAAAAGAAAAGCTTTGATTTTAGCTACTCATTTCTTCTAAAACTCACTGAAAGTCTGTCAAATTGTTTCTCCAGATTTACTGCAGCCAAATCCGGTCCAAGCAATCTCCAAATCCTCCGCTTGTTAAAAACCAAAGCATGTTTCCGAGTATTGCTGCAAAGCATTTTATCTGATATTTTTCCAGTAACAACTTCCAGTAATAACTAAAACCTCACAAAAAGACTATAAAATTAGAAATGTATATAACATCTGTCCATTAAAACCAATTCATCAATAGAAAGGATTTTCCAATAACAACGTTCAATTTCTAACATTCATACAAACTTGTACATAAAATGTTCTGTATTCTGAACATATTTCACGCATTTCAGAGGAGAAAGATCCTAATTTAAACAGCCTGGCTCATTCTGCGGTCCTTATATCTGACAAATCATCATAACCAGTCTGTGGAAACCTGAGAGCAGTTATTTGTTCTGTAGCCATCAGGGAGCAACAGGACAGGGGATCCCAATCAGATCGCCCACCGAGGCAGGTGTTCCCACCAGTTAATTAATGTCATTTACTTGGTTGAAACCATTAGCTGATTAACAGAGTGTAAATCAGCATGGGTCTGCCTCCTGAGCAGAACAGCAGAAAACCACTGGTTCATGCACATATGATCAGCTGCAAAAAATTTAATCCGCATTTGGACGAGCCTCTGGAAGAAAAGACGGGACAGATTCTACGAGCACAGGGACGGCCCTGAGCGCAAGAACGATGAGGAGGGCAGCGAGCGTTTTTAACCTCGGGACTCTCTGCAGCCACAGGCGCTCGGTTATTGTGTTCTTGTTGCTCCGTCAGAAAAACAAGACTACATCTGGAAAAACTATCAAAGTTACTGACATCATACAAAAACATGGCAGATTACAATAAATATTTTGATCATGGTAAGAGCGTTTTGATTAACAAAGGGAAAGCACGTTTCGCAACTAACCGTTAATATGGAGCGAGGTACAAGGTCAAAACATTTAGCTGCTCCACGTGTGAACTGATCCCGATAAGTCACAGACGTATCAGCTACGAGCCTCAAAAGGAGGTCAAGTATATTACTGGCACCATCTATGAAGAAGCTGTTTCAACACTATCTGCAAATGAGTTCACCGCATCATCTTTGTATGATTTAGAAGCAAATAAACACCCCAAAATTGAAAGAATGAGTTCACAGCTCAAGAAATGGGAACATCCAGGAAGCACTTGGAGTCACAGATTTGACCTTTTGCAGGGAGATGGATGGCATCTACATCCTGTGTTTAAATGAAAGCTAACAGACCGTCTGAGAAGTTGATGGAGTGGCAGCACGTCGAGAGAGCGAGCCTCCCAGGACTCATCCATACACTGAATGGATGCACGGCATTTCCACAAATACATGTGGATTAATAGACATGTATATAGAAATTGTGTTGTTGCCACTGGAGGCAACAACACAAACATAATGTTAAAAGTTGACAAATAGACACCTTCATAAAAACTTCCTACACATGAAGAGAAAAATTAGCTATAGAGATCCAACATTTTCGTACCAGGGTCTGCATGTGACCTTCTGTGAAGTCAGACGTTTTAACATCGGCGTCTACAGAGACTGACTCGAGTTTGGAGACGGCCTCTAGTGGCCATTCCAGGAACTGCACTGATTTGGCATTGAGTTGCATCTTGGTTGAAGAGATATTTCTTGGTGTTTAAGATCATTTCTAACATTTCTGAATTATGCAGCACTTTTCCAACTGAGCAGGCGAAACTTTATCTCTAACTTCAGAAAAGAAAAAAACAACAGACAGAAAAAAATAAATCTATGCCACTTCAACTATAAAGGAGTTTGTTCATTTTGTAGATAATAACAGCATCAGATGCCTGTTGCTTGCTGGATCTTTGTACCGTGATCTCACTGTTATTGGGGCCACTCTGTAACGACCTAACAACACAGAAGGGGCGGGAGCTCTGACTGTGGTTGCAGATTGGACTACGGTGTGCTGTGATGGTTTTCATTAGCACCGTGCTGCAGACTGAACCCAGGAAGCAGACTGAACCTGCCCCCAAGGCGGTCACATCGAAGCAGAGCTCGTTTGTAATGTGTTTGGTTTATCAATCGCTCAAATTGAAACACTTTCTATAAACACGTAATAACTCCTACCGTGAGCTGCGAGAACCACAGCAGATTCTCATGTAAGCCGTTCACACACCAAGCCTGAGTCAGTGCCAGCAGCACAGCCGCTAACAGCCCTGCTGCCATGAAAACGCACTGTTGCCAAGGCCGCAGGGGTGAAACGCCTGAACCGGAATGGGAACGTGAACCGGATCGCCCAAGCAGAGAAACCCCTCCTTCACCCCCCTCCTGCGTTCCCGACAGAGCGTTATGGTTACATCTGCCTTCAGACGGCGCATCTTGTGAAAGGCCATGTTTTGGCTTCACCCTCTTACGGAGCTCCATTGCCTGGGAACGCAGAGATTATCAATAAATTCTTGGATCCTTTGATGAGCTGAATCCAGGTAGATAAACAGGACGCTCCCGGGTTAAGGTACAGAACTGATCCAAATCCATTACGGAAAAAAATGTAAATGTGGTGTGTTTTTCTCTTCTTGAAGTCAATCCAAATAAATTCGCTTTTTAATCGCTTCAAGTTCCCTGCCAAAGGAAATATGCAAAAGCTTCCTCTGAGGGATGAGCAGCTACTTTCCTTCCCAATCCTCCTTTTGAGTTTTGCCCAAGGCAAAACAAGCCTTGGCTTTCCACCAAGAACTCTGATGAGATGGCTAATCCTCAATTTAAATTAAGGTCAAAGAGAATAGGCCTAGTTAACAAGTTCACACATTGCTCATTACGCTGGAAGCCAGTACACTTCTCAGAAGGCACCGATCCTCTTCTCTCTGTGTGTCTGTGTTACCATTTCCTCCTTATGGGTCTTTGAATAACTCCCATCTCTGTTATGTGATGCACGAAAAATCCAAGCCAGGGTCCATCCAGCATTTCCTCTGCTCTATGTCTGCCAAAGCCTAAATACGAAGTGGCCTCTGCCTCCATCGAACGCAGCCGGCAACTTCAGAACAAAAAGCAAAGAGAAAGACTAAACCCTGCGAACAACAGGACAGGCTGTGGATAACTGCAGCAGCCAGAGGGAGGGAGGGAGAAGCGAGTTGACTACTGGTGACCCCTCGTCTATAAAAGCACACGTGCTTACAGGAAAAGAATAAGGAGAATAAGTGGGGGTGGGGAAACATGGGAACATCGTTCGGAAAATGCAAGGAACAGTTGTCGGAAGGTTTGTGGATCTGTGCGCGCGTCTGAAATAAACCCAGGCGCTGCGGCCGGCACGGATGTGACCTCACACCTGATGAATTCAAGAGGCCAGATTAAGCCAGCTGTCTCGCTACATAAGAGGACAAGAGATAATAAGCACTGTAAGGGTATGAGCGTGAACGAGAGAGAAAAAATCCTCCAGACCCTTTCACCTCAGGCTAACTCTGATAATACATTCCCTCAACAGCATGCTGGGTGAGGAAACCACATATGAGATTATTAAAAGCAGTTCCCTTTCTGTGAAGCTTCTCCACAGGCCGCCGTGCTCCGATACCATCAGTCACGTAGGGTCAGGTCAGGTCAGGCAGCAGCACTGATCAGGCGGGACTCCCAAATCCACAAATTACTTTCCAGCATGTTTCACAGTTCTTTCCAGCCTACTTGACCTGAAGACACTTCAGACAATGTGTGTGTGCGCGTGTGTGTGCATGAAACAGTAAATGGGAGAATAAAAGTGAGAGAGATGGGGGGGGTCTCTGAAGGCAGGAAATTAAATATATCCATCCAGACGGCCCAGAGAGCAACAGGAAGCAGTTCAGGGTAAAACCAGGTGCACAAAACACAATTTTCTGTGCCTTGGAAACTTCTTTTGGATAATTCAGCATGTTCTTCTGTCCGCACAGCTAAATTTAAACATTTGAATTTGAAAGTCATTTCCCTCTGTTTGGGTCTCCACACAAACTGAGCTGGTAGTTTTTGTGGTTTTCTTTCATTTCACAACCACAATCAGGGTTCAACAAAACTAGTAGTAATGATTAAAAAGAACAAACGCTGGCTGATGGATCTTAGTTTTCATTTCTTTGCCATAATCTTTACATTTGGCAGATTTCTTTTAGCAGCAATACCTGCAGCACAGTGAGTGTTTAGTCCACTTCACTTAAATGAAAGCCTTAGTTCCTAATTATCTTTCTGATAGAAGCAAAAATAAATCTACTAATTTTACTGGTATACATTAACATTAAAAGGCCAATCCTGCTGCATAACATGCAGTGCAATAGTGAGAAGACTACATGACTCCATGAATATACGTGTGACAGTACACAGATATACAAAACACAATCAGCAAAGAGACATGTGATGCATAACGCCGTAAGGTCATAGGCTACCATCACTACCTGCAGCCTGAGACAGGTGAGTCTGAGTCTGTCAAACTTTGTCACAACATCTTCCTGATCAGCCTACCGACAGAGGAACAGACTATGGGAGGGACTGAGCGAGGACACTACTAAATTTCATTCCCTGAGACAGATTAAAAAATTTAAACAAATCAAAAAAATATATCTGAACAAGTCACCCAACTAAAAAGCTCTGGAGATGAAAATTAAAGCCAAAGCAAAAGTTTTTAGAACAAACAAACAAACAAAAAAAAACTGCCGTTCCCCTGATGGCCACCTGAGGTTGGCTCCTACAGCGAGTCCATCCTCATGCACTCTCATTTTAAAATATCCAACTTTAGAGGATTGAAAGGTATATCTGCAGCATGGGACCAAAACAGTTTTGGACATAGTTGACAGCTTCCTGTGATTTTCAACTGGACAAGGTAGTTAGGGGCGTGGCCACATTGATTTATAGCACAGGAAGCTGTAACTGATCAGCGTCGACTAGGCCTCATTCACTAATTCTCGTGATTGAACCAGAACTCTTCACTGTGTTTCAGCTATTGGTATTTTTTAGCATGTTTGCTAATATATTTTTGATGAGATTCTAGTATTTTATTTATCAGTTAATTCATCCTTTAACTAATTCGCCAGTATGTGTGTGTGCACATTCCATCAGTTTAGGAACGTAGCCTGCAACAGCCCTAAACACCATAAACTGATACATCCATCCATATTAGCTGTTCTCATGAGCTCAGTGAATTCCAGGGTGGTGATAGGCCACCTGTGCAACAAGTCCAGGTATGAAATTCCTCGCCACTAAATGCTCCGCAATCAACTGTTAGTGGCCACGAAGGCAATGTAAACTCACAGCGCAGGGTCAGGGGATGCTGAGGCACATAGTGCGCAGAGGTCACCAACTTTCTGCACAGTCAGTCGCTGCAGACCTCCGAACGCCATGTGGCTCAAGAGCAGTGCATAGAGAGCTTCATGGAATGGGTTTCCATGGCCAAACACCTGCATACATCAGCAAGCACAATGCAAAGCATCAGGCGCAGTGGTGCAGAGCTGGGAATGCAGCAAAGGGTGGTCCAACATCACATGAACCCCTATGGAGTAAGAATGGGATGTCACTCAGCCTGATATATACGTGTGAAGGCAGATGAGCGAATCATTTTGGTAATATAGTGTATAAAGTACACCCGCTATCTTCACCGCATGTCTGTGGCAACTTTGTGAGATAGTTTTGCTGAAATAAAACGAGACACAAGCCTGTCTGTCTTCTGCGGTTCTTTGTTAAAGGTAATCACAGCATTTTCTTTCTCTAGAAATATATGCGTCATCGCAGCTCATCTGCCTGACATCCAACTCTTTCACGGCAGTAATAAACTAATCATGCTTCACTTCACCCCTAGCATTAGATGTATAGGAACTATTACTGTAGCTTAAAGTAAGCTACATCTGGGCACCAGTTTAGCTCGCAGGTGACCACATGCCGCAGGGCTAAATGCAGCAGCGCAGGTTCAACTCCAACCCAAGGGCCTTTGCTGTTGCTCTCTCCCCATTTTTTCTATCTAATGTTCAATTTATTACATAATAAAGGCCAAAAATTAACTAATATATGGTGAAGCTTACCATCTCCTCTATCATCTATTGATACTTTGTAGGTGTTACTTTCTCTGAGTGATTGCTGGATAACGTTTTAAGCTATATCTATAATTTTGTCAGATGTCCGTTATAAAATCTGCATCGCTCAGACTGAGTTAGTTGAAAATGGCATTCACACCTGTGTGTCCAGTGTGGACAGATCTGTTAATGCTGGCTGTGAACACTGCCCGAGGGCATTTTTATACAAAAAAGAACGCCAGAGATGAAAAGTGTTTATACCAGCGAGTCAAAAGCCAGCAGTCCTATTGAATGGAGATATTTAATATCATACATCATCATAAATACGAGGCCAACAGAATATCATTGATGGTCTCCTCCAAAAAAAGGCCTAAGTTGTTCAAAGTTTGTTGCAGAGACAGTGTGAAGAGCAGAGCTTGAAAGAAAATATCCAGGGTAGGTTTTCACCTCCACACAAGCGAGAGATGATTGTGAATGTTAGGCTGTTGGTTTCAGAAAGTTAGAGAAACTGTTGGACATCAGCAGCAGAGACTACTTATGCATTTTCATGTTCCCAGACAGTCTCCCTAAAAAACACTGAATGTTTTAATGCTGAGCCACAGCCACGTTTTTAATGTAACCGAGCAGATTCGGTCTGCTCTGTGCGAACATAGACTCAGGCGCAGGCTTTGATTGCATTAACAGAAGGAAACAGTTCACATATGCATGCAGTGTGCGATGATGTCAGCCAGGAGCCCACTTATTTGTGGGAACATTTCAGGGAGATGTTCTCCAGGCCTGTAAAGTGACCTGCATTTATTATGAATGAACACATCTGTCTGCTCCCCTTCACACACACAAACAGATAAAAAAGTCCGCGCTGGACCGCAAACTGTGTCCACACGGATTCTGATCAATTAACTCAAAGTGCCGCTTTGTGTCCCTGTGACAGAAGCCCACAAATTACCGTGAGCACGGCGGAGCTATACGCGGGCAAGATGCATTTCACATTTTCATGAGAAACAGAATAAGCACCTGGCTGGCCATGCAGGCAACCAACAGAGGAAGTAAACTGATGACGCAGTCTCGTCTGTTCTACACAAAGAGATGAGTCGTCCTGTGATTGGGATAGAGCTTCAGAACCAGACGTGTCTCTGGTGTCAGGTTATGATTCAGTAGTCCCTGTGGGAAGCTCCCACTCTAAAGAGATTTACAGAAAACCAAACGGTGCTTTATCTTCAGCCTTCTCTTAATAACTTCCACATGCACATAACAGTCGGCTTTCATGCAAACCAACCTGCAACTTTAGTCAAAGGAAGGCAATAAATTCATGAACCAAACATTTATCTCCAATTTGTTTTCATGGGTAAGTATAAAGATATTTCTAACAATGTTTCAAAAGTCCACATTACTCTTTGCATTTTTGTCTTTAATGCTTAGTTATGAATAAAATGCATTTGGACATTTTTGTAGTTTACAAGTAGCATCATGACAGAGTTGAATGTGGGAACCTTTATTATTGACAGTTTTACACTGAGGGGACTCTGAACACTGAAGTCTGTCAGACACAGACAGCTGGAGGCACCGTGGACAATTACTGGTTTCCATTATACTTCTTTGAAGTCCACCTGAGAGGCACATGTGTACTTGATACAGTGCTTAACAAATTTATTAGACCACCACCCAATGTAAGGTCTGTGCCACAGCTGCCCTAAATTACCAGTAACTGGGTCATTCCATCTCAAAACAATACGGGCCTTAAACCTCCAACTGTTATGGTCCAAAGACTGGACATTTATAATGACTGCTTCAAAATGTTGGCTTCATGTATCAAATCATTTGCAAGATTTTTTTTTAATAGGTTTTTGACCCACTTTAAGGTCTTCAACATCTGGCAATGTATCAATATCTCAAAAACTCAAAAAATAAAGCCCCCCTCCTCGAGTTTGGTTCTGTCTGAGGTTTCTTCCTGTTAAAAGGGAGTTTTTCCTTCCCACTTTCACCAAGTAATGCTCTGTTTGAATGTTGTCCCGTATTGAGCCTCTGTATTAAGGTCTTTAACCTTGAGTATAAAGGACTTTGAAGGGACTGCTGTTGTCCCGTCACTGTCCCGAATCTGATAGTGAAATTTAGATCACCTGGACTACAGCGAGCTCGCCCTGTGATCGCTGAATCAATTCATTCTTGAGTCCAGATGCCAGATTTGCAGAGATTTCATCAGCGTGTTCAACATATTTTACCTTCATTTGTTTTTCTCCTCTGCTATGTCAAAAATGTATAATTACACACATAATGGCCTCGTTAATGTCCCCAATTACTGCAATAATAGAATTTCCTACAAGTATCCTGTAGCTAACCACAAGCAGATGCTAACGTTACACCACATTCTACAATGTAGAATACTCTTTTTTCCTATTTGCTATTTTTCAGTAATGAACACTCAAAGGTTACTTAGAAACAATGAGCTTGTTAGAAGAAACAATGTCTCAGATTGTGGTTTTGACTTACATAGCTGCGCATCTGGTAGTTCAACTTTCCATCCCTCCCTGTGATAAACAACTTCAGAGCAATTTTCACGCAAAATATTAACCTGCAGTGTTTTCACTTCATATGTAAAAGTAGATTACAAAACCACAAAACACACCACTCCAAAAAAATATAATGTTCTTGCGTCAGTTGCTGCAGGAAAACAAATGATTCATACTGCATCACTTAATGATGCAAAGACAATTTATGGCAGCAGCATTGATTCACACTTTGCCCCAGTTTTAGTACTAATCTGCCATGTCACCTAGTTTGAAATCTGCTATGTAGATCTCAGCCAGAACCAGAGCGCTGCTGACGCTCTAAAGGGGGGGAATTATAAATGACATCACATTTGGCAGAGCACAATGTTCTGTTGCTGTACAACAATGAACAAACCCTGAAAGGCCTGAAACAACCGCGATGATTCAGGATCTCATGTGGTTCACATAACAGCCCTGAAAATTCATCCCATGAAGCGTGTGGAAAAGCAATCATCACGTTTTAGGATGAAGTGTTTATGACGTGTTTGAAGACCATTTTAGGAAGAAAACTGGACGAGGGGATGTCCCTGGCACTGATGTCGAAGCTACGTTAGATAAGCGCAAAGCGCGTGTGGAAATTTTTAGCTTAACGGTCACACCGTGTGACACTTTTCCATCAGTTAATATCCACATCTGTGATGTGGTTAATGAATCGTGCACATGGATGTCAAATCCTCAGATAACTTTGTTAGACAAGTGCCAAATACATCAATCCAGGCAGCTTTACTGCTTTTTAACAAGAGCTTTATAAAATTTAAACAGCGCCACGCATTTCCAACTTTTCCAGCTCCCACTGACACAAACTCACTGGCAGTACTTTAAGATAAGCTGTCACTAAGACATACAGCCACCGAGAGGCTAATTCTTATTGAGACATCTACAATTCCCTATCTCTAAAAAAGTTCGGACATTGTAGAAAACTTAGATGAAAACATAAAGAGGTGATCTGCAAAGCCTTTAAATTCCCACGCTCGACTTGAATCTGATTCCAGCAGCACATTTCAAAGAAGCAGTGTTTACCACAGGGTTGCATCACCTCTTATTTTTAAAACTCTCGGTAAGTGTCTGGGAACTCAAACCAGAGGCTGAAAGTGAACTTCTTTCCTGCAGTTGCTAATAAACAGTATAAAAGATGGATGTAGTTTCCAGATATGCCAAGCAGCAAGGTCTAAACCCATATTTTCTTTTCAATGACCAGCAGGGGGCGACGATTGTAGCTGCAAAAAACAAATCTATGAGACAGGGTCCCTCAGTCCCCTCCTGCTGGGACCTCAGTAAACATTTCCATGATTACTTTCTGCATAATGCATAAAACAGGAAGTCTATTCTGTAAATCACAGTCATTCTTTAGAAAGGATTTGCTCTTTCATTAATGGCTTGTTTCTTCTTTCCACTTCCACAGTGTCGGGTCTGTGACCGTAAACAGTCTTTACCTTTATGTTGGAAAACCACAGGTCGTTCTCGTGTAGCGTCGCCACGTAGATGCAGCAAAGCAGGCCAAGACCAACAGAGACAGACCAACCAACTGAAGTCCAGATTATAGCTCCCCATGACCAATCACCTGCAAGAACATTAGCATGTTAGTTTTCACTGTAGGGTAAAATTTAACGTGAAACAGTAACACTTTTCTTTTTTTACTGATGGCTGGATTTCATTTAGCTGCTTCGGCTTCAGGGTCATGTTGCTGTGCATGTTGGCAGATTCAGCTGCGTACAACATTCTCAGAGAGTGTACACCTGCTCCAGACACTTCACCGGGAAAGGCGAGAGGTTCAGTATTCTAAAATATGTCGAAAACAGCACACATTTTCAGACAGTCTCTTCTAAAAAGGCACTTGTGGCGTTCTAGTCGGACACCCGCGTGTAAAATGACAAAAATGATTCGAGTATGAAAAAAAAGAAGAAGCTTCAGCCCCTTTGCCACCTCTGCACAGCTGGCCACCCACTGTGTGAAGTGGGTGTGAATGCTAGATTGTTGGTTTCAGAGTTATAGAAACAGCTCTCTCTAATGTGACTCCAGAAAGGTGTGCAGGGAGTTGTTTCCTGTTTGACCCTCCAACATGCACTTCATAACTGCAGCTTACTGGGAAACTTGACTAGAACAGAGCTACTTTCAGTCTTTTAAAGGTTTTAATAACACCCACTGTGACGAGTGAAAATATGTGCTGTGTGTTCCTCGTGCAGTTTCTGCAGAAACTGACTTTTTGCACAACATTGTAAATGTTTTGAATTGTCATAAAAGTGCACATCGTGATGCACGTAAGTGCGACACCCGCTAGTTTTCATTCAGTGGACACTTGTGAAATGAAGGTTACAAATATAATATGACACCAGAGTCAATCATTTAAATGTTGAAATGAAGAAAAAAGCTTATCAAGCTTCAGTCTCCTTTAGGGATGAGACACAAGAAAACATGACTGTGCATGCATAAATACAACAAAGGTGTACGATTGTAGGCTTGAACCCGCAGAGTGATTTATGAAGGCGTCAATAAAAATCACACTGAGCAGACCTGCAGTGGGTCAAAGTCGAGGCCAGATATTGACCACCATCTCCCAGGAGATGGCTCTGACCCAAAAAAAAACCCTGCAGCAAAGTGCTTGGTTTCCAGCCAGTCTCCGCCCCCTTCTAATCGCCCATCGCCACCTAATCTGCACAGGTACTGGTACTCAATCAAGAACTTGCATTTGAGAACCGGCCCACATGAGAAGCTAACATTTTGGGTGGCTTCAAAGTGTCCTTGAGCAAGACACTGAACGTCAAATTGCCTCCACTGATGTGTGAGTGTGTGTGAGAGGGGTAACAAATAAATCACAATAAAGTCCTGTGTGAATGTGCACTGCAGGCTAAGTGTGAGCAGAAAAGAGTGATCTAACTATCAGCCCAGGCATTCATGTGTTGTTTACGTGCAAATTTGATGGCCGCAGCTGCAAATAATGATTTCAGCGTTTTTCATTTGACACAAAAGCATCGCACACATAACAATGTCTCTTCTTTGAATGCAGAAATGCACAAAAGGTGTAAGATATCAGGCTTTAACCAGCAGAGCAATTTATGAAAACATCAGTAAAGCCACACTGAGAACACCTGTAGCAGGTTAAAGTCAGGGTCAGATCCTGAACACTATCCCTGGAGCTCGAGCTGGCTTTGGCTCAAAAAGCCCGCAGCAGGTGCTTGGTTTTTAGCCAGTCACAACCCGATGTGACTTTCTACCCAGTGCAACACCAGTGCCCAATCTGGAAATACTTCTACTCATTTCCACCACAAAAAAAAGTTTTAAAATGCCTGGATTGCACTGACGCAGTGCCAGCACTGCTGCAAAGCCAGTTCTGCTTTGGTGCCTTGAGAATCAGCTTTAAAGTCAACAGATTTGAGAACCAAACACTACAGGTGGAAATTGGGGATGCTTCATGTGGGAACAAAATAACAGCAGACTGCAAATCAAACCCACTGACAAGTCCTCAACTACTTTGGCAGAGGTAAAAAGCCTGGTACTGCTGCCAAAAAGCTGGCACCAGAACAGCACCAAGAACTTCACCAGTGATCGGCTCAAACCTGCTGAAATGTGTGGTAGAACTGGCACTTGCAGCTTGTTGGTGGGAAACATCTATGTGTGGCTCAAGCCTGAGATGGGAGTGCGGGGTGTCTCACTCACCATGCAGGATCTTCTCCGGATGGTGTTCAGAGCAACAGTTGTGCTGCTGGGACTGAAGCTCTGCAGCAGGAGAGGGCTCCTTCCCCTTGCTGCCCTTCCTCTGACGCAGGGTTGTCATGTTGAAATGCTGCCAGCAGAGCGCACACACAGGGGGAGGGGGTCTGATTATCCACACTGATACACATGTACACACAGGCAAAGAGCAAACATGTGTCCCAACATTACTGCGCTCAGAGCCAAAGCAAACAGGTCTTTCATTCAGTTGGGTGGGTGGGTGGGTGGATGGGGGGTGGACAGGCCTGCTTACAGCATTTCCTGGTCACGCTGACGCCAGAATAACGTGCAAATAAATAAAAAAATAAATAAATGAGATCAGCCTATCGACAACAGATTATCAGAGAGCTCTATTCATTCTACCGTTTTTAAACCGGACCAAATGTCGCGCCAAACATAACCGCAGATGCGCTCCAGCAGAGGATGTGGGGCGAACAGGGAGCCACATAAGACGGTAAAGTAGATGAGGCGGGTTTGAACCGCCACTGGGAAGCACAGACACGCAACCACAGCCTCGTTATGGTGAATGTGCGTTTCACAACACAGAGGCGCGCTCCCGCGGTGGACGAAGGACTTTGTTTCTGCCTTGACATCAACAAAAGACGAAAACGAGTCGAGCCAACGGAACATTTAGCGAAGCCTCACCCTCCTCCACAGCAGCGGCTGGCAGGATGCTCCGACAGCTCTCTCTCCCCCTCTGTCTTTCTCTACGCCTCTCTACCTCCCTCGCTCTTTCATTTTTCTCTCATTCTTTTTTTCACCTGCTGTTAAAATTCAGCGGTCAGCCTCGTACCGCACGGGGTTTAACGGAGGGGACAGCACCGGAACACGAGAGGACCCGCCTTCAAAATAAAAGCGTGAGGTGAGGGGGGAGGTAGGTGTTTCGGAGATTAACTAAATAATTACAAAACTAAAAAAAATCTAAAATAAAAAAAAATAAATATGGAATAGGGGCCGCGTAAGTTAGTGAATATTTTTACTAAAGAAAAACAAAAATCACTACAATTATTTGGAGACAGTTTTTACAAACTAAGTGTAAAAGATTTGCAGACAGTCCATACACTCAAAAATGCCATGATGCTCATTTTAATTTAATTTAATTTAATTTAATTTAATTACAAGTTTTCGGTGTCATTTGGCTACATAAGTAAAATGAAAAATGTCAACTTTAATGCAATTTTTTTTTTTTTCGCCTGTCCCATTTGGTTCTTTAGCCGTCAGAATTGTTGTCTGAAGACCAACAAGGATACCCAATGGACTTACTTTGCCAAATGGATCATCGTGGCATTGCCGTATTGGTCCATTTGGTCGATCTTTGTTTTTATTATTTATTATATTTTATTTTCAGATGTTACAGACGGGACAGACATGAGTGAGAGATAGGAAAGGGAGAAAGAAAGTGGAAGGAAAGGAAAAACAGAAGGGGAGAGGGACAGTGAGAAAGGGGGGGAGAAAAAAAATAAAAATCTCCTGGATCACCTGTTGAGAGAAGAATAGAAAACAAGCAAAAAAAGACAAAAAAAAAAACAAACCAAAGCAACATACTAAACACAACACCATCGCATTAATCTAGCTAAGTGTAAACAGCAGTAAATACTAAATATTCAATGTTGTTGTGCAGCACGCAGGACAGATGTGCTTCGAAGTAGCAGCCAAGAAAGGTGTAATTTGGGTCTACGAGCAGTGAACACCCGTGTGCATACCTGTGTGGATCAGCGCGCTTGTATTCCAAAGGTTTCTCCATGTAACGATCTGCTAGGGAGTGTGGGGGGGCCACAGCCCCGTCCTCCAGGGTGTGAAGCAGGTATGGAGGAGATCAAAACTCCAGACATCCAGAGGCCCCCAGAACACAAGAAACCATGGAAGACCAACAGAGGGGCAGCCGCGCCACTGTCCCAGTAAGAGCTGAGGAGAGTCCCAGATGAGGGTTCACTCAGCAGCCGCGGAGCAGAAGCCAGGGGGAGTTGCAGTGACGCACCCGTGAGCTCCGCCGGCCGCCAGCTGTGCCTGAGTGACCGAGGGGCCCCCCGAAGGGGCCCGAGCGAAGGGCCCCCGAAGGGCCCGACCCCACCCCCGAAGGGGCCCGAGCGAGCCCCAGGCTCCAGGCCCCGATAAGCGGCCGCCAAGGAGTGAGCCGGTGTGTACCTGGACGCCCACCCCCAGACACAAGGAACCACCAACGCACCGATGTCTGAGGGAGTCCGCCACCGGCAGGGGAAGTGGTGGTGGGGGGAGATAGGCCTCCAAACCTTGGAGGGCCTGAGATGTCCCCAGAGAGGTGGCGTCTGATACCCAACCTGACATATAGACACAGACATACAGGCACACACAGACACAAACATCCATTCCCACCCTCATGCTCTCATATGCACTCACTCCACACTCAACCAACGTGGAGACAGACATAAAGAGACGCTGTACACACGATCACTGTACACACGAGCTGCCTGCCTGCCTGCCAGGGCTGTGTTCTTTCTCCTCTGCTCTTCTCCCTGTACACCAACTGCTGCACCTCCACCCACCAGTCTGTCAAGCTAATCAAGTTCGCAGATGACACCACCGTCATTGGGCTCATCTCGGACGGGGACGAGTCTGCCTACAGGAGGGAGGTTGAACGTCTGGTGTCTTGGTGCAGCCACAACAACCTGGTGCTGAATGCCCAGAAGACAGTGGAGATTATTGTGGACTTCAGGAAGCACACAGCCCCACTCCCCCCCATCATCCTGACTGACACCCCCATCACCTCTGTGGACTCATTCCGCTTCCTGGGTACCACCATCACCCAGGACCTGAAGTGGGAGCCCACCATCACCTCCGTCATCAAGAAAGCCCAGCAGAGGATGTACTTCCTGAGGCAGCTGAAGAAATTCAACCTGCCAACACGGACGATGATGCAATTCTACACTGCAATCATCGAGTCCATCCTCACCTCCTCCATCACCGTGTGGTACGCTGGAGCCACTATCAGGGACAAACAGAGACTGCAGCGTGTTGTGCGCTCTGCTGAGAAGGTGATTGGCTGCAGACTCCCATCTCTGCAGGACCTGTACACCTCCAGGACACTGCGGCGTGCAGCCCGGATCTCAGCTGACCCTTCTCACCCTGGACACAGTCTGTTTGACCTGCTCCCCTCAGGCAGGAGGCTCCGGTCCATTCGCACCAGAACCTCTCGCCATAAGAACAGTTTCTTCCCCTCTGCTGTTGGACACATGAACAATAACCACATGACTGTCCCCGCCACTAACACATGACCCTACGCTGTGTCACTGCATCATTTCATGTTTGGCACTGATCACCACCTGCACTCATGTATATATCTTTCTACGTAGCACTCATAATTCTTATTCTCATGTATATATCTCATGTATATCTCATGCACATATCTTTCTTTCTACATAGCACTTTAATTCTTATTGTCTGCACTGAAGCACCGCAGCAATTTCCTAATGTTGTAAACCTCAACATCTGGCAATAAACCCATTCTGATTCTGATTCTGATTCTGATTCTGATTCTGTACACACGATCACACTCCCCAAGCGTACTCTCCAAACCGGGTCTAGGTACCCTTGCCCCTGGAGGGGGGAACTGCACCCAGACCCAGGTGGTGTTACCCTTTTCCCTGCGGTGGGGAGAGGCAGACCACCCCGACTCCGTAGCAGCAGGGAGGCCCCACACTCCAGACCGCAGTCGGACGGCCAACTGCAATGCAATTTTGTTAAATAAAATCCCAGTTAATCCCAAGCACAATTTCCTTAAAAAATTAGCATAAATAATTATTTGATTTTATCAGTTTCATTTTACTCTGAATTATTGCTTCGTGTTCAATAAGAAGGAAAATCACTCATCTTAATGACACCGAGTCTGTAGTTTGTTTGGCTGCCTTAATAATACAATTTCAAAGTTATTGCTGATGTTCTACTGTTTCTTATGAGATAATGATCCTAGGAGCTCAAATGAAGAACGTATTTGAATGAATGAACGCATGAATTCCTTGACTGAATGTTACTGCTGTTTTTTCTGTATTTTGTTCTGTGTTTCTCTAAATTTTCCAGTCTTTTCTTCTCACAAATTCCTGAGATATTTTTGCATTAAATTGGACAGATGACCTCTGGGTCAGTAAATGCTCTCTTCACTATTTGTTACTTGAGTGGTTGTTCAGCCAAAAACAACCTGAACAAAGGAAAATATATCTGAATTATTTTACAATAAGTGTTTGTGTTTTACTGTATTATGCTATTTTACTGTGTTAATGTGAGGAGGTGTGGTGAGCTTTATGTGCATGAGCAGCACAAATCCAGTATTACTAAGGTTTGGATAAAAAGAAACACCTTTCTCTGCCTTTAGGGTGTCATGCAAAAACAAGGTTATAGTCTTTAGCCTGAGTGGCTTCTGCAGGTTGATCTGTAACATCTCCACATAGCAGTAGCCCAATAGTCCAGAGGTTTCCACAGTATTTTGGACTTTGTTGGTTGGATGCTTCTTTTCTCCATCAGCAGAAGCTGGAGAACCTGATGATCTTGTTGTTGTAGTTGGAACCTATATCTACCAAACATTTAGGGTTATGCAAATGATTCTCATCCATGACAGGTGTTGACTGGTTGGCAGACTCTTCTTCATCCTGCTGGAGACTATGACGTTTTCCTGTCATATTGAAGGTTTTCCTTTGCCTTTCTCATGCACTCATGCACAGTTGATACCGCTCTAATTATAGTGATGCTCCCAAATGCGTGCCACATTACCCAACCCGGTGGTTCTGTGGAATTATAATGAAGGCTGCTGCATCTGTTGGTTCTCAGGAGGTATTTGATTTCCTTCCTACCTCTCATATTTGAGAAGCATATTTGCCACCTGGGGATGCCTCCCTAAGGAGGGAGTCACAGGTTCCCCGGAGGGAGAAAAGTGTGAATGTGTGATGGCATTCAGGGCACTCTTCAGACTGAGGATGATAGGATTGAGAGTACCATCATATTTCTCGCACAAAGTCAGATGTGACACTGAACAGGCTGGAGTTTCTTTCAGGAAAATGAGAAAAGTTCTGAGAGGAAGACACTTAAAGATCCCTGTTCAAATCGCGCTGAGGCATGTACACTAACCAGTGCTCTGTGTAAGACATTAGAGGAGTCTGAGATATGGGTGTACAGAGAGATACTTTAGATACCTTGTAGAGTCAAAGTTTTGTGTCATATGAGCAAAAAGACAATAATTCTCACTACAATCAAGAGAAGGAGGCTAGAATATTTTGCTTATATGATGCAAAACAACAAATACCGTCTACTGCACGTTATACCCAAAGAGACAACTGATGACAGAAAAATGTCCTGACTCAAGAACTTTCACCAGCGGTTTAGACTAAACACGCTGATATTGTTCAGAAACACTACACATAATAAAGTTCACGGTGATCACAGCGTCGCTGGTTTGCTAACACTTTTTCTAGTTTGACAGAGATTAATGAGAAATCTGTCAGACTCAAGAGGAATGGATTTGAGATTAACATTTAAGGGCAGAAGGTTGAATCTGATGCTGTTTGTGGTTTTTTTTAAAGAACGATCATAGTGACTTAAGTCATACACAACTGTGTGACTGAGACGTTTTCTAAACTGAAACCTTCTGCTTTAAAAGGTCGGTTCAGATGATGCCGTGTCTATCTGCTGCTATCAGGCACATACGTTTTCTTTCAAATGTGTCCGTCATTGACATTTCTGCCCTCACCTCTGTCCACTGGAAGTGAGTGGAATTAGCTAAAGGACTTAAAACTAACTTTTCAAGAGTTCAGCAGCCCGTGTGTTTCCATGACTATGTCCTTCTTTTCAGTTTTCTATGGTTCAAGTGGTCAAAGTGGTCAAACCAGAAGGTTATTGATGTGGTAGCTCATCCAGCTCATGATCCGTCACAGTTCACAGGTTATTAATAAGCTAATATGTTACTATGGTCATGTGTGAAGTACAGAAAGAAACATATACAGTAAGTATTGGTGTTGCTTGCAACAAGCTTGCAAACAGTCATACCTCGGGCAAATGTATCCAATTTCACTCAAATCTGACTAAAAAGTACCAGTAAAACAACAAATATGACCTTGACATTGAGCAAAATTGAGTGAGGACACATCACTGTGTGCAGGTTTCATTAAAGTTGGCGGGTTGTAGCTGGAGCCTCACTATTACATAATAAGGCCAACATGGAAATGCCATGAAGTTCAGTTACCTCCACGTATCTTCACTTGAAACTCACTACAGAAAGGAAACACTTCTAACATGAGTGAGTTAAATTGAACTGTTTGCCCCGCTGTGCAGAACAGGCTGTCTAAAAAGTGTGTGCTTCAGTTTCGGTGAGTGAAACTTGAGGATTTTATCTGTTTGTTAGGCCACATTAATTAGTAGGTGCATGTGTCTGTGCATAAGTACAGGTTATGAGTACAGCTCAGTAAAAAAGCTCGAGCGCTCCATTCTGTCATCCAAATATGGCCACTTTTAGCTCCATAAAAACAGCCTCCACATTGAGACTTTAAAATGCAAAGTTCAAAACTGATGGGTGACATCACTGGTGCCAAGGTCCGGACTTTAACTGTTTACATTGTGATGTGTGAGTTATCCTTTAAATGTCGCTTTTTATCTCCTACACAGCCATAAGAACTGGAGGCTCGACACAAAGAAACCAAAACATTCACAGACAGCACTGCCAGGCGCTCCCTGAAGACAGCGGGCAGGTCTAGTGGGAGAGTGCTGAGGGCATTCAGATGGAAAGGAGAGCGTGTTTGTGCATGGGCTAACTTGAAAGACCTGAAGATTATCAAAGAGATTTAGGAAAATAAATTGGCCGGATTCTTATGGGTAAGGAGGATTATTGGAGAAGAAAACAGATTGTTTAATGACCACGCTCTCTGACTCTGGCCCTTTAGCTCCTGGATCATTTCCTTCCGTGGGTACACATACACGAGTCCAAATTTGCCCTTTCCTCCCTCTCTGCTCCTTTCATTTCTCAAAGTCCTGTCATCCAAAGCTAGGGAGTGCGACTGCAGGAAGATGGCCCATTAAAGATAACCCTCGTCTCTCTCCCACTGTGGCCAATCTGACTCTCTTTAGCCAGCTTGGGATTGAAAATCCTCTTCCTTTTTACTCACTGGAACACAAAACAAGGTTCATAGAGCAAGGAAATCTGAGAATGATCCATTAAACAAGTTGAAAAGCAGAGCGGTGCAAGAGTCTTTTCAACTGATTCCACAGTATCTCCGACTACTTGCTCCATCTTCACCCTTGTTTCTTTCTTTGCCTCATTTCAATTTCTTTTTTTTCTTTGCCTTGATCTTAAGGTTTATGTAGAAAACTTGATCCAGTAAAGAAATGAATAGACTGGAAGGGTTTTTTTCCCATGTTTGTATGGTCAGACTTCCATGTTAAAGCCAAAGGGATTACAGAAATAGACTTTTTTCCCTTTAAAGTAGAAGAGGTCGATGTCTGCAATTCTGCAAAGTGATGAGAGACACTAGCAAAGCTCATCACTGCACTGTTGAACCTTGAGGTACTGTATTTCGCAGTGCATCTTGTACAGTATACATAAAAGCGAGCAAGAGTGATTTTGTTTATGGCTGGAATACGGCTCGGTCACACCGAGGTATGCAACCAGCTGCGTACCTCAGCTGACTTCTAAAGTTGTTTTCGAGAACGCTTGCAAAAGCTCTGCTTCAGCTGCTTTTGAATTTTTCTCCCATGTGTCCAACAGATTTAATTAAATGGTAACCTTTTGAACAGACTTGCATAACATTGTAATGAGGTGTCCTCTGGGTTACTTTAATACATTTTTTAAGCAAAATGCAAAACAAAAACGATGCTCATCTATAATGCTGTGCGAAGAAATGTTCATGAAAAAGACACACACACACACCGTAGGAGAAAGTTTGAAAACACGACCCTGTGTGAATGTTGTGCACATCTTTAACGTGTTATTCACACTTTATTAGGTACACCAGTTTGGCTGCACGTTAATGCAAGTGTCTAAACAGCCAATTACATGGCAGCAACATACATTTAGACACTGAGGTGTAGTCTAGACGACCTGCTCAAGTTCAGATGGAGCATCAAGATGGAGAAGAAAGGTGGTTTAAGTGATTTTGAGCATGGCATGGAGACTACAATTCACACAGGGTCACCAAAACTGTACAATAGTAGTTTTAGGAAATCGTTGTCATCCTGCCTTATATCAGTGGGAATTTTATGGCAATCGCTGAGACCCTTAGTACCTAATCAGCATTTTTAAACCCCAAACCCCACCAGAGTGCTGTTGCTGACCATGTCCATCCCTTTATGACCAAAGTGTACCCATTTCTGATGGCCGCTTCCAGCAGGATAACACTGGAATGATAACCATATTTTAAACCATTTAAAATTCCCTCAAGCTGTCAGTAGAATGTGAAGAAGCAACTATTATGGCTCAGTGTTCAACACATTCATGTGCTGTGCCGATAAGATAAAACTGGTGAATGAAGGCGGATTTATGCTTCTGTGCTAAATCTGCGCTGTAGGTATGTTTACTGTTAATTATTCTTCTGCTGCTATTTTTTCTTAGTGGAAGAGAGCGGCTCTACTTGAAACTCTACAGCACAGATGTCAAACTCCAGGCCTCGAGGGCCGGTGTCCTGCAGGTTTTAGATGTGTCCTTGATCCATCACAGCTGATCTAAATGGCTAAATGACCTCCTCAACATGTCTTGAAGTTCTCCAGAGGCCTGGTAATGAGCTCATCATTTGTTTCAGGAGTGCTGATCCAGGTTGAGATCTAAAACTTGCAGGCCCTCGAGGACTGGAGTTCGACACCCCTGCTCTACAGGCAACTAGATTTTTGCAGCAGAGCAACAGAAACACACCAGCGCAGGTTTAAATGCTCGCAGAATTGGCCATTTGAATCGGCTTTGTCATTGGCTGCACGGGAACATCACACAAGTCAAAATTAAGCCACAGGACTAGGCTGTGTCTTTCTGCAATACTGATATGTACCACAAGATGGTGTAGTGAGTCAAGTTAACCTATTTTAACAATAAGAACATTTTCCTATTTACACAGGTAGGCAGGGAAAAGGAAAAGCCTCGAGGAACCAACGATAGAAGGAAAAGAAATCAAAAAACAAAAAAAGAGCAGTAAACACCTAAAAACACCCCTGTGGCCACCCACTGGTAACATGATGCCACCTGGTGGTGAAAGGTTTAAAGTCCGAACATTTGAAAGCCCCCAAAAAAAGAACTTTAACTTTACATGGCTTTAAAATATATGAAACAAAGTTGCCTCCACATTACAACATGTAGGATGGAACAGGTGAGGTTCAAACTCCAAACTTCAAACGGATCATGAAGCGATGGACTCTTGACTACTTGGATGTGCAAGTAAGGGTCCTTTTCACAGACACAACAAAAATCTTTTTTTTAATTTTATTTCTGCTGTTTTTATTACCAAAAATACAAATTCAAGTTGATGCAATACTGCAGATGACGTCCTATAAAATAAAGAAACGGCATGTTAATACTTTTAAAATTACAAAGTTGAATATGAGCAAAAACATCCACCAGTCACAGCAGGCATCTGATATCTCCTCTTCCTCCTTGGGTTAAACTGTATGCTGGTCGTTTTGCAGCGTTTAGATTAGAACAATCACTTCCCTTACACAGACTGTTAGTAAGTGAGAAGAGATATGACAATCAGTCTTGAAATTTTTTAAACATCATAAATTTTTTTTATTTTACCTTAAAAAAAAAGTCAGAATCTGCAGTATGTGCACTCTTAGTAACCAAGAGTGCACATACTGCAGATAAAAGGACCTAAAAAAAAGAACAAAATAATATGGTGGTGTTACCCTGATCATATAGAGCACAGACACATTTGGCTCCACTTTAGTGTCATTAACTCACTTATTATGAACCCAAATCACAGATGGATTAATTACAAGAAAAGTTTAATATTCAACGTTTTGGGAGCGAGGTCAGGATGTTGGGACGCCTTAAACCAAGAGGCACAGAAAAATAAAACAAAGAAGAGTCTCTGCTTTGGAAATATGAACGTGGCACACGCAGACGAATGCTTCTGTGGTGGAAATGTAACTGTAGTCAGGGCGAGATGTTCTCTGTCAGGGATAACCACTCGCTTAAACTTGCAGTGTCTGCTGCCTGTGCTGACACACTTTCGCAATTTGTGACACCAAATGGGATCGACGACTGCCTGACAAAGTCCCACATGACCTACATGCATTACCACCCACAGGGAGTGACCTCAGATACATTTCTCAGCTGTTAGCTTTGCAGCTTTCAGACGCAATTAATAAAGTTGGAGTAAAACAAAAAAAACTTCAAAAATGTCATCATGTGCAACTTTGCAGCTCTGTTACAAAACTGTCTAGCTGACACCACAGAGCTGTCTAGTGTCTATGGTGTGTCTAGTTATGCTGTTGTTCACTCTGACGACAGATAAAAAGAAAACTTGCTAACAGGCCAGTGATTGAAATCAAGACCGCTATCATCAAAAGAAGATGAGGTTTTCCATCTGGACTAATTTATATTTAGTGGTTTATTAGGCGGACCCCACCACAGAACAGAGCAGACGTCAGTGACAACAGGCAAGAGGCTGATTAAGCCAGACACAGCGTGAAAAGGAGGAAATGAAAGTGAGGTGGGTTGCAAAGCTGCTTGCAGTTGGAGAGGTTTTGGGCAGGCTAAAGAAACTTAAACTTGGCTGCTACTGAGGTCAGCTGATCTGCCAGGTCAAATAGCGCAGTGCACTATCTGCATGTTCCTTGATTAATATTGGCTGAGAAACAAAATTAGCTTTTGTTGCATTTTTAAAAATTGCACTTTCTTTCATAGCGGTATGCGTTAGCAGTAGCAGCTAGCATATTTGTGCTGCTGATAGAATAGGGAAGCTAGTAACAGTTGGCACATGGTTGCATTGATATTGTTTTTTATGGGATGTGAAGGTGATCAGACAAATTCTGAACCCAAAGTATCGACGATCATCAGTTACACTGAAAAAGCTGAGAAGTTAAACCGAGTCAGGCCTGATGTTCACGCCGCTGCTTTTCACGTCTGTTTTCACTTCCTGATCAATCTGTCCGACCAATAGGACGCACTAACAGCTTCTACAGTAATATTGTTTTCTGTCCACAATATGGACATGCGCTGCGCTGCAGGACACCAAAACCATCTGAGAAAATGTCACAGGGAGAGTTTTTCAGATTTGACACTAATGGGAAGAAATAGTAAAAAGTAAGGCGTCATGAGAAAGTAATGGAAGGTGAAGTAATGCAGGCGTGATGACACAAATCAGCTTGAAAGAATATTTTTACATGGGCCGTTTTCAAATTCTTACATCTTTGGGATAAAGGATGTTAGGAGTTGGACTCTGTTCTGGATTCTGTTCATAACTTTTATGGACACCACTTGACGCCGCCAAAGATTTTGAAGTTTCCGATTTAGTGACGTAAGACTCAAGTCTTTGCTTTTTACGGCTCCCAATGGGATTTCATACAAAGTGCAGAGAAGGATAGGGCCTTGGAGCCAAGCTGGAAAAAGTGTGAGGCTGGGCAGCAATAGGGTTCAATTATCTTGAAGTCTTGCTCACACATGGGGGCAGACTTGAGCAGGAGATTGAGTGATGCACCATGATGCCATACCGCTATAGCGAAGATAGAGCCAAGCATAAAGGCTAAGAAGTCGCCTCTCACCTAAAGGCAAAGCTGTGAGTAATAACCAAATGAATAAGTTCATGCATACATGCTGCTTCCTCCAAAGAGTGTCCTCAATCCATCTCATCCCTTTGAGATGGATTGAGGAGCCACGTGATCCGGGCCTCTCTTCTTACATTGCTGCCCTACCGCCCCAGACCCAGATAAGTAGTGGATGGAAGAATCAATGGACCCAAGTCCTACCTAATTTCCTGCAGAGTAAACTGTTAGAGGTGCATGGAAAATGTAAGAAAAGCACCTGGAATGAGCCTTGCGGTTGGTCCGGTCCTTTAAAGACACGAGACAGGAGTAAAATCACACTTTTCCTTTTTGAATTGCCCATCATTTTTAATCCTGCCACGTAAAAATGTAAATTAAAAGTCAGACAATAATTATCTCCTATGATAATGAGAATTCCAGGTGAGGCAACAGGTCTTTGAGATAGAGATTTAATTTTCTTTCATCCTCTGCGCTGCACATGCATGCCGACAGAATTTCAAGCTGTTCAGTAAGGTGAGGTGGGGGGTGAGAGGAAGTGAGTTATGGATATGCCATTTTATCTTAATTTCCTCAGTCTGTGTGCATGCAAGAAACAAGGAGACATACTGATGAATTAACAGATCTTGTCACCGAGCTCCCGGTTAGTAAGCATCATCTTCTTAATCACTCATAATTTTCCGTTAACTTTTATTTTCCTGTAATCTTGATGTGTTTTTGGACGACTCCAGCAGGAATGGGGATGTTATCCCTCAAAGCTCTGAAGTGAGCAACGCAAGACAAATAAGCTGTGAAATGCTGGGTGTCAAATAAATGAATCAAAATCACTGCAGTCACAGACAAACAGACTAGAAAACACCAATCTGCATGCTGCTCATATCCTTTATTACTCCAACCTCACTCACCACTCAGGATCTGTCCCCTCGACTGAACTCCAAGGCCCACCAAAGTGAACTCCTTGTGCGAGTTTCTTTCTGACCACTTGCATCTGTGCCGTGGATCTTCTTCCAAGTGAATTATTTTTAGAAAGAGGAGGAACAAGGAGCCAAATTTGCTGAGTGGAGTGACTACTAGGATGGCATGGGATGATTGCGCCTTACTTGAACTGTGAGTGACACCCAGGTAAATATCATCTCCTCCAGATGTTTCTTGCACACTCTGAGCAACATTTAAAATACCAGGTTTCAATTTTTTATGTTCAAAAGATGTCAGTGAATACTATTGCTGCCATTCATCGTTTGAAAGAGCTGGGCTGAGGTCTGCAATGTCTGCCCTCCTGCCGGTGAGAGGACATGGGACTAAACACCCCAAAACACGTAGACTTAAAAACTTTATTTTCACATCCACGTCTTCTCATTTCAGGCATGTTCAAGCTGGGACAGCGGCCGCTTCAAGCCGATACTAGAAAGTTTATATTTTTAAAAACACTGACAAAAAGTGGAAATGTCCTTATAAAAATGTTATTATATACATCATAAACAGCATGAGCTATAAAAATACCTTCATTGACAAGTCTTAAAGTGAACCTAGCACCATAATCACAATCGAGTGATAATTGTGTCGCATTCAATATGACATAAACCGGCTTTGAACCATCGTTGTATTACAACACGAGCCCCGCCAATCCCAGCTTCCCTTTTTGTTATTCCTTTTGTCGACATGCTTTTACACCAACTGAACACTGGTGACGATCCAAAGGCCACTTCCTGCTTTGCTCCAGTCAACTTACGTTCCACCTTTGAGAACTATCAGGGTCTCTGCTAAAGAAGCTACTTAACAAACAGTAAAACTACAATAAGAGCCACAAAAAGCAGAACGAAAATATAACAAACATAGTCGTTTAAATTGGCATAACGGAACTTAACATGCATAAAATAAACAGATAAATATTGAAAGGTTTTTTTAAGCTGTGGTAAATGCCTTTGTAGGCATCGGTGAGTCTGCACCTCCACTACTTGGCTAGAGCTTCAACTCTGTCAGATTAAATACATTAAATACACTAGCAATAAAAGAGCTGCCTTAGAATCAAAAATATATGGATTAGACTTGAAAATATGGAAATCTTTTGTGGTTGAGGGATCGCGTGGTTTTGTGAGGTATGAACACGTCCCTGTAGAGTGAAAAAAAAACGGACTTGAGTCGAGAGCTCGGGCTCCTCCCTTGAAAGCAAAATCGCTTCCCTACAGACACATTTTGCGTCATTTAGTGTGTAATTATTTGACACAAATATTAACGGCTTACAGCCCTGTCAATCGTTTTTTCAACATTCCTTTCGAAAGAACATCGTCAATAAAACATTTCATCGTTTGTTCTGAAATGTGTGGACACGAGTCATCGCAGCCTTACGAACGTAACCTCTTGATGCAACAACCGAACCAATCAGAGTACCGCCACTGAAATGACTGGACTACTGTGATGCAGTAGATTGTTTCCTCCGCCGCCGCCTCGCTGACGGACAGAAACCTCATGAAAAGCTTGTGAAAGCACAGGGTGGGCGTCAAAGTCAGGATGGGGAGGGGGGAACGTGCATGTGTCACTCTGCTGTTTGGAGGCTTGCTTGTGCTTCTGACTGCTGCTGTTCTTTGTTCAGGATGATGCTGATGATGTCTCCCTCGTGCTCCTTCATGTGCTCCATCAGTCGCTCTTTGCTGGTGGACTCGAAGCCGCAGATGCAGCAGCAGAACAGGAGCACACAGTACTCCATGCCGGGGCCTGGCGGGGGGAGCTGGCCCGTGCGTGGATGGCTCTGGGACTGAGACTGAAGCTGTGCAGGGTCCTTCCCCTGGGGGCTTACGGACTCGGGGGACCACTTTGAAGGATCTGTGGGAGGTGTGGAGAAGCCCACTGGGCTGTCAGCTGACAGAGCAGCTTTAGTTGCTGATGTGGGTGTTAGCGGTGGATCCGCTGTGCTCTTTGCTTTGTCCTTTGAGTGCGGGGACACTGCCGGGCGCTCTGCCGCAGACTCTACCACCGCAGATAACTTCTGAGGAGCTCTGAAAGAAGCAGAGGGTAAAATCATGAGAAGAAAAATGTCACCCTCAGCGTTTGTACGGGACTGGAACTTTACAGGCTTTCGTTTCCTCCCCCCAAAAGTAAAAATAAGTGCAAAGTGCAGACTAACACAGTTGTTTCATTTTGTGGGTGTAGAACATGTGTAGAGGTCAGAGGTCAAATGTGACATGATATGCTAAATCTTTATATGGTACTTAAACAGCACAATACACAGCACACTTGTGAGACTCATAGTTTCCAAGTTAAAAGGCTTTTTGCCAATTTTCCACCAATCATCATCAGTCACTGAGCACCTTCGTGGATGCAAAGCAAATTTTAAATGGGACTCAGAGGTATACAATATTTACAAATTAAAAATAATTACATTAAAATGGCTCATAATACTGTAAACAATCCAGCAACATTTCCAAACAAACTTGCTCAGTGCTTTTATTATTATACTGTCATGAACTTTAACCTTTAACACGCTAACTGAGGCCTGCAGAGTCTGACGTGGGACGTCCAATCCTAGCAAGACTGTGGCATTGTGTTAACACACCTGAATTCTCCAGATCATCTCATTTTTATTCATCAGGTATCTGATCGGCAGCAACACCCACCCTCTTAATTCCTATGGAAGCAGTGAGGACTGCATAAAAGTTCAGGAAACGTTTCCCCAGTGCAGTGCTTGCATGTGCATGCATTGCCAGAGCAGCATATTCAGCATGTTTTGCACGAAACCCTGCACACTACATCCTTATAACATGAAATTACAAATGATGAAGGCAAGTAGCAGAAAGTCATATATTCTTAACAAAAACAGAAATATAAGCGAGATATATCATTATTATTACTAAAACCATTATAACCTGTATAATCCCAGGACATGAAGATCACTGCCAGTTGATTTACTGTTGACATTTACAAACACTGAGATAAAACTTGAAAGAAGGCTGAAGGAACTGCAGTTTGTGTGCTTACCGGCTGCTCTGGGAGATTGCCTCATTAATGGCTTTGTTAACCTGCTCGTAGTTGTAGTTCTGGTCTCCGGCGTGCTTCCACATGTGGGATTTGAGCGATGGCGGGTGACTGCACACATAGCCGCACAGAGAGCACCTGAAAGAGAGGAGGAAAAAAATAAGTAAATAAATAAATAATGGAGGCAATATGAGAAAGGAGTGAGAGGGGCTCAAGCTGAAGATGATTTAATGTGTGTACTGAGGTTTTACTAATCCTTCTCCTACTTTCTATCAAGAGGAATCATCCTGACTGAACACTCCACGGGGGACACCGAGCTTGAGAGACAGAGACAAAGAGGGGAGAGAGGAAATCGGATTTGCAGCACGCTGCTGGACTCATTTGTCAAAATTAAAAAGAATTATGGAGTTTTAGATCTATTCAAACGCTTTCACTTGCAAATATCATTAAGGATAAAGACATCATGCGCCCTCCCCCCCGAACAGCTGACTGAACACGCTCGGAACATGTTATTTATAAAACAAGCCACGATGTCGTTAAAATGAAATCACATCGCAGTAGACTAGTGTGTGATAATGGCCCGTTTCTTTCTCCCAGTTACTGACTCACTTTAGAAAACGTATGCTTCGGCTCCATCGTCGTCTCGAAGACGCAATGAGGGCCAGTTTATTCCGGAAGCAGCAGATGCTTTTTGACACCACCAAGAAAAAAACCCCCACGATCTTTTTGGAGCTGACAGATGGTTTTGATGGTGCATTTAAAAAATGCTCTCTTCTGCTCCATTTCACAGCGTTGTGCTTTTGTGTTGCTTCGCATCACGCTTGACGCCTCGAGGCCTCAAAGAGTAATGAGAAATTTAAAACTAAATAAAATAACAATCTCCACAAAAGGATCGGGGAAAATCTATAGCCAATTAATCCAGCCCGTCAGCATCCCACAAAGACTGAACCAACAGCCGTCAAACAGCTGCCTCTGACAGGCAAAGTCAATCAAACTCTGCCGTGTTCATTTGCTTTGCTTCCTTTCTGCTGCTGAGAAAACTGACAGCACGGAGCCAACGACTGGAACCAGATCCACCTTCTACAGGTGAAAAGGAATTTTAAATGGAAATGGAGTAATGTGACACACACACACACACACACGCACACACAGGTCACCAGCAAAGGTACCGTCATACCAAGTCAACCTCACAATTCTGTAAATGTGACAGTACTTGCTTTTTCTGTGGTGCCGTAAAAATCACAGACTTTAGTTTCAAGTCTTGAGTCACTCGTGGTTTCTTTATACTTTGTTTTCAAAGAGTCAGACTTTCTTTTATTTGTATAGCGACCAAATCACACCAGTCGCCTCAAAGTGCTTTATACTTAAGGTAAGAGACTCTACAGTAATACAGAGAAAACCCGAAAGAGGCGACCCGCCGCATGAACAAGCGCTCGGTGACAGTGGGAAGGAAGAAACCTCCGGCAGCACCAGGCTCAGGGAGGGGCAGCCATCTGCTGTGCTCGGTTGGGGGTGAGGAGAGGAAGCCAGTGGTTTTGGTTTGTTTTTGAAGGTGCAACCCTAGAATAAGCGTGTCCCCCGAGGGGGGAGTGGTGACTGGAGCAGACTTCACTCGACATGTAGGTGAAGGAAACAGAGGTGATGAGGAGGTGCCGTGTAGAAATGCAGAGATGGAGCAGTTTTTGCAAACAGGACAGAAAAAGCTGCAGGGAACGAAGAGGTAGTCCACCTGTGTGCACACAGGTGGACTACAACAGGTTGTGTGTGCCCAGTTCCATTCATGATGTAAACAGGCTCCTGTTACCGCAAAATCTAATAATGCATCACTTTTGCTGCTTGTACAAACCTGGGACATTTTATTTGTCAATGCTTGGTTACATCTGTGGCAGATTTCTCTCCATCCTCCCTCCACGTTGGGCGTGGCTCCCCGTGATTGGCCCTCTGCTCTCGACAGTGAGCCAGCATTTAAATCTGTGCAGCATCACAAGAGATTTGCTCCAGTGTGATAATCCCTGAAACCCTGAGATCCTCGACAGAAACCCGTTAACTGTTTCTGCCTCACAGCTGGAGACAAAAGATGATCGAGGGCTTTGTGTTTGGGCTCCTCGGTGTGGAATGACCTGCCCGAGGACATCCAGTGGCTTCCTTTTAAATCACTGCTAAAGACTCATATCCTCCATTTTTGGTCATTTTTAGTAGGGCTGCTCAATTAATCGAATTTTAATCACGATTACGATCTGGGCTTTCAACGATCATTAAAAATGACTGAGCCGATTATTAGCCCCTCCCTCATTTATCCGCGACACCTTAAAGGCCGGTCCGTGAAAATATTGTCGGGCATAAACCGTCCGTGGCCAAAAAAGGTTGGAGACCGCTGATTAAGAGGACCCGAGGGAAGCTCGGAAAGCTAAGCAGAAGTTATTTGGAGAGGAGAGTGACTGCTGTTGGTTGAAAAGAGAGGTAAAAAAAAACTTCAGTGGTGTTGCACACTATTTTATATTATTTTTTAAAGTCATTATTCAATACATTGTTATTGTTAACCCTTTAAAGCCGGTCAGAGCAGCACGCTCCGTTTTGTGTAACTATTTTTAAATCCCTGTAGAACCTGAACCGTGTAAGCTAGCGCAATAATTTGTTTTGCATATGAAACTTACATCTTATGTCATCAGCTTGTCCTCGGTCACGGTTTCCTTCCACATAAATTGCATAAAAAGGGCTTGCAGGAACAAAAACATAATATTCCAGAAACACGCTTTGCCGATCCGATCAGCTGTTCATAACACTTCGCACATTGAAACAGAAGTCACCGCTAACTATCACATGTCCGCCATTTCCTGCCCGAAACCGGAAGTGATGTCATTTTCGCGGAAAATGTAGTTTTTTTTAACTTGTAGGCCTTAAAAGCCTATACTGGTCATGTTTCTGAATAGTTTCTGGGATGCTTAGAACTCGAATTGCACTGCTGGAAATAGTTAATTTTGATGCACATGCTGTTTTCTTTGCAAATTTGCATCATAGGATTGTTTTTGTTTTTCCTGCAGTATATAAAAATTGCTGTATCTCCAAAATAAAACTATGAAGACACTCAAAATTAATTTCCTGTTGTTGTAAACTATTTTTTGCAACTTTTTTGTATTTAAAGTTTTGAGGGATAAACCTCTTAAATTTCTCCAAGTAGAAATATATGTTAAAAAACAAAAACGATTTTCAATTTTTTTTGTAGTTTATTGCACTTTTTTGCAATTAATGTAGTTACTATGGACTTAATGCATACATATTATTAAAATATGGGCTATAACAGTTGTATAGCAACTTGAAATGCTCCCACAAATGGCACTACAACATGTAAAAAAAATAATATAAGCTCTGGCGGACTTGGTTCTATGGTAGGTCTTAAAGGGTTAAATAAATATCGTCAAATAATCGAGATCTCAATTTCAGTGAAAATAATCGTGATTATCATTTTTGCCATAATCGAGCAGCCCTAATTTTTAGTATAGATTTTTTTATTTTAACATTAATTGTAAGTGTGGAATCACATTATTATCTTATTTTGATGCTGCACTTCAGTCATTTATAACAAATATGTAAATTTCTTTGGTAATTTCTCCCACTTTGTTTTTTTATTCTGTGTTACTGGGAAGCCTCTGTTACCCTGCTATACAAATTATTATTATTATAAATCGGAAACTGAAAATTCAGACTGTGTCTTGTTAGTTTTAATTGAGTATTTGCAAAAAGGACACTGTAAGGAGCACCAGCAGTCGCAGCATGTTATGTCTAGCGTTCTCGCTGGGACGCCTCGCTTCAGAGCAAACAAAAGGTGTGAAAGTCACCAGAAAAGTCAAGATATCTCATCCTCCTACTTTACTTTTAAAGCAGTCCGTCTCCCTCAAGTCCCTCCTCGTTATGAAAGTGCTGCGCTAAAGAGAAAGAAGGCAGCGTCTGTGCCATTTTGAATGTATGGAAACGAGCGTTGAAGCCTCGCAGGTACCGAGGACAAGTGCTCAGTGAAGTGGAAATCAGCAATCAGAGTCTCGCTCGGGGTTGAGGATTTAACATTTTAAGGAGAGTCGAGTGTTGACTGCCATTCACTTTCTCCACCCGCCATCCACTAAACTTGCAATCAAATCAAATCAAATCACTTTTTATTATCACATCACATGTGCAGGCACACTGGCACAGCACATGCGAGTGAAATTCTTGTGTGCGAGCCCCACAAGCAACAGAGATGTGCAAACACAACAACACAAACGAGCAAAATACAAGAATGGCCAACCTGAAACTAATAAATATATGTACAATATATAATAGTGTATGCATTTCTGGATGTGTATACTAAATATTTTCCTACGTGTTCAGAAGCCCACTTCTTAAATCTCCGGACTGAGAGTGCACGCACGTGGTCACAAACAGGTTCTGACCCACACAGGTAACCTACAGACCTTTCAAATAACACTTTAAAGAAAATCTAAGGTCATATGTTCCCAAGTAAACACAATGCTGATTCAAAATCAACACTAGTGTAAAAGTCTGAATGTGTTTATTAACGTGCAAAGGACACAAAACATTCAACTTGATTTTCTATACCGGCGGGCTTCTTTAGGGTTTCCTGCTGGAGTCAACTGATTAATCTCATCCTACTAACATATTTAAAAAATAAAGGCTGAAAGGGCTGAACGTGGGCGATGACACATTTTAAACGGATCCAAACTAAATTTAAGACGCAGCTGGCTGCATAAATTTTATGTTTTATCGACTGCACTGTTTTCACCCACCTACAGACTGCCGTCTTTGTCTCTGTGAATTTTGCCTCGACACTGGTTGAAACTACAGACTGGAGTTTGGAGGTAATTCGATTAGAGCACGTGTTCGTAACGCAGCCCGCAGCTTCTTCTGGACACACACAGCTCTTCCTTCTCACCTCAGAAGTGCAGCGGTCATTGTTATCATCGCTCCCTGCGGTGGGAGCGTGTTTGAAGTGTCTCACCTGTACTGCTCCAGCAGCTGCACAGCCTGGTGCTCCTGAGGGTGCCTCCTCATGTGGCTCTTTAAACTGTTCATGTTGGTGGTGGCAAAATCGCAGCTGCAGCACCTGCCGGGGGCATTTAGAAAGAAAAAAAGAGAGATAGAGACAGAGCAGCTTATTTAACTGGGAAATGCAGTTACAGAAGCAGCATTTTGATGTCAGTGTGTTGAGATAAAGGACTTGGAGCAAAGCAGGCAGGACATTCCTACTTTAACAAAAGAAATAAATCAGTGTTTTCTATTTCCTTACACTTGCACTGTGGCTGAGCGATGAAACTGGCACTTCCAGTAGCTTAGAGGCAGATACGGCACTGTACAAGGATTGCAGGAAGAGGATACACTCGACTCGCTGCCATCAGCCGCACAGCATTAAAGTCTCACACACAGACACACACACACACACTTCATTTTTAGGTTAATTTGGCTCAAGCTACAAACTGGTTTCTCCTGTAACTACAACAACTGCAACATGTGGGCTGGATTAATTGCACATATTAATATTCCAGCAACTGTAATTCAAGGAGAGAACAAACTGAGTTTATCATAAATTATTTATGGAGCTTTGGTTTATTGTGTGCTACATGGAAATGAATGTGGCCTTGCCCCGAGAAACTTAAACTTGTAGAAAGGTATCGCTTCCCAGTTTGGAGCTTTTGAGAAAGCAACAGGGTAACTGTAAATTCACATTAAAGCAGCTTTAAGAGTATTTTTGTTTCCTTTTCCTACCAAACTTATTTAAACATCTTTTTTTAACAAATTATTTAACTTTACAGATGCTGAGAGGCAGGTTTTGACACATTAGGTCAGAGTCTAGAAAATTGCTTCCCCTGTCTTCTGACTTTATGCTAAACTAGGCTAAGCTACGCTATGGTTGCTAACACCCAGGTGTTGACAGTATGCGGGTCACCTAGCATATAAAAGGGTAGTTATATTGCTGGGTAATGATTTGTGCAACTAGTTACATGAGAAATGAGAACAGAAAAGTACTTATTGGCTGCTAACGCTACTAGAAATAAGAGCATTTAGGAACCTAATAAACGATTATAAGCTTACAGCAGAATATCAGAAGGTTTTCAGTCAAACCATTTCTTCCCCATAAACAGATAAGATAAGTACATTATATTTCCAGCTGTTTATTACCACCAGCACAGTTATGGTAATATTATGGGCAGACCCCGGAACGACCAGCAGGGCTCTGCAACAGATCTAACAGGGATCCTAATAAACTACAGTATGTAGTGGGCACTATGTTTTCATACTCGTGTTGAACGGTTTGACGAATGAATACTAATAAGAGTTTCAGGCATGATAATGGGCATCTTTGCACTCTGCTGTTTCCCTTCAAGTCCTTCTGTAATGCTAACAGATGATAGCAGCGATGGTATTACTGTCAGTGTTACTGTATAACGTTCAGACCTCATACTCAATTCCAATTATGTATTCCAACTCCTAACTGCACGGATTTCCTCTAACAGCTGACGGCCTGCACAGGCAGAGAACAGCTAGCGAGTTAGATTCATTTGTAGATTCATAGTTTTATTCTTGGACTCCATGAAAGTATTTTCTCAGAATTTAAAGTTCAAATTAATTCCATTTTATTTTTTTTTTACTAGGCCTTTGTGCAGGTAGATGTTTATCTCCCTTTGCACTACCCTAATGCAACTTTCTCTTCATTTGATACCCCAAAATGTTTAAGTGGTTGGATCTTCTGGGGGATGAGATGAACAGATGCCGACTTTCAATCAAGTCAAGGGTTAGAAAAGACAAAACTGCCAGAACCTGAGAGCCTACGTGGCCCAAACGTAACATTTCCTTCATACTGACCACATTATTTGAAACATTGACCATGTTTAATATGAATACAATGTATTGTCATGTAAGGTTTTCCCTGGACTCTATGACGCGCACCCTTTGATTCAGAAGGCTGTGGAAGCAGGAATAACTGAAGTATGGCTGTAACAGTTCTCACATCACTGTGGAGGAACGTTTCCTCACACTTTCTTTTTCAAAACAACATTGCTTCAATTAATTAAAGGTCTGCAGGTATTTGTTTATCCACCGCTCTCCTGAGGTCCCGCCACAGCATTTTAATGAGGTTGAGTCTGAAATTTGACTGGGTCACTGTAATTCTTACGTTTTCCAGTCATTCTGTTATAGATTTGCTGGTGAGTTTGGGATCGTTGTCCTGTTGCATCACTATTTCGGCCAAGTTCAGCTCGACTGACATGTAGCGTATACTTTGGTACACAGAGGAGTTCATGTTTGACTCAGTGACTGGAAGGTGCTCAGGTCCAGGGGATGCAAAACAAGCCCAAACCATCACTCCTCCGAAAACTGTGATTGGAAGTTTGCACGAGTCGTGTCTGCAAACCTGAGCCGTGCTGCCATGTTTAGAGAAACGAGGCTTTCTCCTGGGAACCCTTCTAAACAAGCCATACTTGCTGTGCTGCAATGAACCTGAAAATTCGACATGCCAACTGAGGCTTGTAGAGTCTGGGATGGAGCTCTGGGGTTTTTGCAGCTTCTCTGACCTTGGGTCTGACCTTGGGTTCATTTTCTGGGACGTCCACTCCTGCCAAGAGTGCAGCTATGTATTAACACGCATCAGAGTGCTTCAGACAAGCAAACTGGTGAAACATCTGCTTTTATAGGAGGTGCTGATGATTAACCAAGCACATCTGATTAGCAGCACCTGGCTGCTACTTGCCTTTACAATCCTATGGAGGGAGTAAACATTTACTTCACTTTCACATGACTGTATGCAGCAGAAAATAAAACTAGGCAGACCGAGCCTGCTTTAACGGTGATGTAATCATACCCAAAAACAAAGGAGCAAATTTAAACCAGTGTACGATACTTTGGTGAAACACTACATACATCAGAGCGCACAGCGGCCGTGCACACAGCACAGTGTTTGATTACATGTAAAAACATCGCAGCCTGTGCATATTTTTACAGTGACAGTCTTCTGTGTGACTGATGTGCTGACTTTCAGCTTTTATTGGAGGATGTTTACTTCCAGCTTGGGTGTTGAACAGCACAGAACTGTAGCCCTGTCATTATCCTTCTGCGCTGCACTCGAAGCTGAAAGTCTGCGCTTCAACCTCCAGTGTGCTGGAGCACAGAGCCAAAGCCACAGAAAACGTGGCAGCCCACACTGTACTGCTGTGACATGACACACGTTCAGATGCAGGAGCTTCTTTCTGATATTAGACACTTTAAATGTGCAGTATGTGCATGTGAGCAGGCAGAAATGTGAGTTTTGCCAGTTTAAGTGTAAAAGTAAAAGGGTTGACCTTTACGTGTTGACATTTAATTTAGGCCTTTAATTAACAGTATTCTCATTATGGATTAATCCGCCCATTGACTTCTTGTTTAATCGAGGATTTGCTTTGGTTACCAAATGTCATAAAAAAGTGAAAAAGTCAGGGTACAGTTTTCTATCGCACACCTGAAAGAGAAAAGTGGAAGCCTGACATTTGAGAAGCTGGAAACATTTAAAATTAAAAAAAAAAAAAAAGGAAGTCCAAATTGATTTCTGTGGACTGACTAGTCACTTCAGGTTCACTTTAATTTCAGGTGTAATTTGATCTGTCCTCATGAAAGCACGAGGGTAAGGGCATAACAAGCATGCAGGGACCTGCTTCATCCAGCCACTCATTTTCCTCACTGCCAAAATATTAAAAAATCTCCTGTTTCCACCTGTTTACTTTGTGCTTTCCTCAATATTCCCACCTGCATGAGCCAGCAACACCCGACTCGGCATTCTCACACAAGTACCTCACAGGATTTTTGATCACACTGACTCTAAACTAAATTGGAAGCTGCCTGACCTTTACAAGAGCGAAAAGAAATCAGGCGAATATAATTCTGACTTTAGAGCACAAACGTCAGCGCTCTGTTAAGAAACCAACCTAAAGTTTGTGCTTTGAGTTAAATCTGTGCTAACACAGAGACAAAGTGAGGGCACTGTGTGACAGAGTGTGCCTGTGCCCACACTGAGATCGCTGTGCTGCTGGGAGCATTTCTAGGTGATTACTGCCCTCTAAAGGACCAATTTAAAATGACATGCAGAGCTCAAGTATCTCTTAAAGTAATAGGACATGAATGAGAATTAGCAAATAGAATTTAAATAGCTCAGTGTGCCTCAAAGGGGAACTCAAAACTAAAAAAAAAAAAGGCTGTCGCCATGCAGAAGTCACAGTGAGCTCTAAAAGTCCTCTTTTCACTTACAGTGGACACCAACAAACCCTTCACTATACACTCATGCAGAGTTTTATTTCTGACATGCAGGAAAAGCCAATTTTATGCAACTTGCATCAAACGAGACATGCAATGAACCTGAGAAACTGGAGCGCTTTCAGTCTACTTCCTGATGTATCAGCGTCTTGCTAAAGGTCATATAGCATTCCTGCAACCAGCATTATTCTGTACATTCAAATAAACAAACACAGCATGACGGCAAACACGAAGAAATGGAAAACTTTCCAAGCATGAAGAGCAGAACGTGAACAGTTTCAATGAAAAAGCCGCAGCATTTGTTCCCCACCAAACCTGCTGTCTCAACACGGGGGGTCAAGTTTAACCCAACACACCCCCTACAAACACACACACACACGCACACACACAATTAATCAACGATATCTGCAAAAGATCTTAGGTGGTTTTAGGAACTTTAATATTCATTATAAAGATCAACTTTATCTCTTATGACAATGCCATACTAGAGGTTTTCAGTTTCCCACCACTACGAAGGATCCTCACTGAACAGAGGGCGTGGCTTATGACGCCTAGAGTCAACAATGTAGCTTTTAGAAACCTTCCAAGGCACCTCAACGCCCACTCACATCTTGCTTCTGGTTACTACAATAAGTCACATGATAGGGCGAGGCAAGGTCTCACAGTAGTTCCACCCAAAACCTCTGATGGTATTGACCCATGCCTTTTTTCACACCATGTGAGGCTCATGATTAATAGTAGGTCAATGATCCTCTTAAGGGACAACCTCCACTAGGGTTTAAATACCTGATTTTAGAGCTGAAGAAGCTACTTGGATGAGAGGTGAATGTCTTCACCAAACTTTCTGTCCAAGCTCCTTACACTACCATGATGTGGACACCTACGTGAAACACAGAAAATGTGTTTTGCTTTACTCAGAGACAAACTATTTGACCCTGAGGGGAAAAAGCCACTAAGGCTACGTCCACACTAATCGTTTTCTCTCCGTTTTGGCCTCCCGTCCACACTGAGACGGCGTTTTGGCTCAAGGAAAACGCATACATTGGAAAACGGTGCTTTCATGGAGCAGTGTGGACAGCGAACCCGGAGCCTTTTCAAAAACGATGACACATTTTAGTCATGTGATGCAGTCATGTGACCAATTAAACTAAGATAGCAGAGGGCATTATACAGCAGTTGTTTTGTTTGCCCTCAATTTTGACTATTAAAGATTAATATCAGTCTGTACATGCTCCAGAGAGCTTTTCTTCAAATTCTTTAATTCTCACTCGCTTTTGCAACTTTGTACTTTTGTGTTACTCGCAGCAACAACTCCACCTCATTGTTAGTCCACTGAAAAAACTTCAAAGAGCCTGAAACTAAACAAACGGCAGACAGAAATGAGGCAGGTCGTATCCTCTTACGTTTCACGCATGAGCAGGACTGGAACGTAAGTGTTTTTCGGCCGTTTCAATGTGGACGCACAACTCTGTGAAAACGACTGAAAACACTACTGCCTGCAGGCTGCCTTCGCGCTACCACCACTAAAGTATAAAACAGGCATAAAACATGTTTTACACATTTTTTTTCAATAATGTATGAAATATGGGCACTTTTATAAGATAATTTGATAATTTACTGCTTTAATTCTCCTGGAGAAAAGCAGAATCTGACTGTGAAAATCAAACAGTCTGATAAACTGTTTGCTGTTCTCTGGTCGAGGGATGCATCTTCTGCTAAGACGACAGCATTCAGATTTGATCGGCTTTCACAGCTGGTGAAGTTTTGCTGTTTCCACTCTTTTTTCCATCACTACATTAATCTCTACAAACACTTATCATCTGGCGCTGAACTGTGAGAACAACAGAAAGCATTACACTGGTGCTAGCTTCCTGTTAAATCCAAAAATTATTTTAGGATCCACAGACTTATGTGTTCTCAGTTTCTCTGTCCTAATGTACTGCTTGACTTTAATGTTTCTGTCCCACGAGGTCAGTGGAGGTTAATAAAGAAGATCGTGCCGTTGCTCCAAAAATCCAGAAAAACCTTCCTCACGCGATCAAATGTTCAGCTTCCACTGACAGATGGAAATGTCTTCAACTACTCAAACATTTTAGCACTTGTTACTTATTTTAACAATTTTTATTTTAATAATTAATCCTTATATTTTTTAAAAAGAATCCTGTTGACTTGAGATTTTTGTGTATATCATGTTTATCTTAATAATCTTATACGTATTCATCTGCACACACGCAATGAAGCAAGGCTTAAGTCTGACACAGGAAACAGAATAAATGTATCCAACTTTGCTTATTTTCTATTAATTTTTAAGCTGAAAATGTCAAACTGTGCGCGTTCTTTGAATCATTGTAGCTTAGTAATGTTTCAAATGAATACTCACTTCACTGCGCTCATAAATGATTAAACATCTAATAAAAACTCCTCTAGGTTTACAAGAAACCATCAATCACATTTCACCCAGCGTTACCGCCACAGGCTAAAGGCATCGCAGGCATCACTAAGGGGCTACATTTCACTGGGAATGGGTCACACCCCCGGGAAGCTAAGATGAGAATTGGGAGCAACAATCTTATGCTATTTTTTTGTTTGCACTCTATGCATCAGAAACTGTTAAACTATGATTCTGAAAGCTTTGAAAGACATTTGCAGACAGATACATTCAGATAAACAGTGGAGATATATTGTTGGTCTGTTGGTTTTTTCTTGCATTAATGCTTGCATGACGTTATGAGCAAGATCTTACTGGAGCCTGAATTTCAAACAGGACACGTATGAAACAAAGGCAGGACCACAGAACTTTATGACGTTTGGAAAGGGTGTGGTATTGTTCCATATCGCTTTATAACTTATTTACTATCTTTTTCTCACTCGCTATCACTCATTCTCATACATGTTCTGCTGTTAGACTTGGGGTTGTGCAACAGCTCGCTCAAAGTTCAGTTTGCGCAGACTAACATGAACAGGAACCTTTACAACCAATATTTTGTAAAACTAAAAATGATCAAGTTCAAGGTCATTCTGAAGAAGCTGCTCTGATCCTTCTCTAGCTCTGCACACACAAAAATATCATTAAATACACTCACAGACAGATCACTGTCAAAAACCAAAGGGGGAAAAAAGGCAACTATGTGTTTTACCACTTAAACAATGTGTCACACTGCAGGAAACCTCAAACAGATGACAGAAAAGCGATCAGTCAGCTCTGCGGGCCGTTTGCAGCTGTTGATTCACCATCTTACCCTTTAGTAACGATTTGTTGTTATCACCAATCACTCGCAGATATTTCCCAAGACTGTCTGTTTCAAATTCACTGCCGACGACGTGGCTGACGTTCTGATTTGTTTTTTCACACCCAGCAGGTCCAATTTCCATAGAAATGTAAGATTTCTGGGGAAATTGGAGAATCTGTAGTGATTTGCTGAGAAAACCCTTCAAATCTACAATCTTCATACACATAAGACCTCAGCATTAATGCTGGTAGCCGTGCTGTCTGAACGGCCACGATCATTAGTCATGTAGACAAACTGTATTGTTCGAGTGAAATATGTACAGTGCACCGTTTCACCCTTACAACAGCCAGTCACACATATTTTTCTTCTATCTTTAGTTCAACATTTAGTAAAAAAGGTGAAATTCTATGAAAATAATCTTTTTAAATGTTCCCAGTAACATTAAGTGCTGCACAGAGTGCATCATAACGAAGCTGCTCCCAGCTCGCTGTAGTTAGTGACTGTGCAAAAGACCTTTTAGGTCCTTTAACCCTTTAAGACCTACCATAGAACCAAGTCCGCCAGAGCTTATATTATATTTTTACATGCTGTGGAGCCATTTTTGGGAGCATTTCAAGTTCCTATACATCAATACAACCATTATAGCCCAAATTTTAATAATATGTATTCATTAAGTGCATAGAAATTACATAAATTGCAAAAAAGTGCAATAAACTACAAACAAATTGAAAATCATTTTTGTTTTTTTTAACATATATTTCTAGTTAGAGAAATTTAAGAGTCTTATCCCTCAAAACTGTAAATACAAAAAAGTTGCACAAAATAGTTTCCCACCACAGGAAATTTATTTTAAGTGTCTTCATAGTTTTGTTTTTGAAATACACCAATTTTCATATACTGCAGGAAAAACGAAAATAAATATTATAGTGCAAATTTGCAAAAAAGCAGCATATGCATCAAAATAAACTATTTCCAGCAGTGCAATATGAGACCTAAGCATCCCAGAAACGACACAAAGTCATAAAGTCAAAGATAACTTTTAAAAACACCAGTATAGGCTCATGAGGCCCTGATGGTAAAAAACTACATTTCCGCAAAAATGACATCACTTCCGGTTTCGGGCAGGTAATGGCGGACATGCGAAAGTTCGCTCTGACGTCTATTCCAACGTAGGAAGTGTTACAAACAGCTGATTGGATCGGCAAAGCCACGTTTTTGTTGCTGCAAGCGCTTTTTATGCAGTTTTTGCAAAGCTATATGTGGAAGGAAACTGTGACCTAGGACAAGCTGATGGCATAAGATGTAAGTACAACTCCGGTTTCATGTGCAAAAAAAATTATTGCGCTAGCTTATGTGGTTGCAGAGCTGCCGCGATTTAAAAATTGTTACGCAAAACAGAGCGTGCCCGCTCCGACCGGCTTTAAAGGGTTAAAATAACCCTCAGCAATCCAAGTCCTCATCAATGGTAACGCTAAACTAACACAATATGCATTTATTCATCTCTACGCATATCCCATTTATTCATTTGTATCCATCCCTCCGTCCCTGGAGTTACCTCAGGTGTCATGGGGCAAGAGGCGGGGCATTTTTTGTTCCTTTCTTTAAAAACAAACAAACAAACTCAAATCTTGGCAATCAGGCGACAAAGAAAGTAAAATGCACGACCGGCCGAAGCACCACAAAGACTGTGGGTGTTAACACAAGGCCACTAATTTTACTGTTACTAACATTACATAAAAGGTTGGTTCTTACCACAATGATTAACTTCATTTTGTAGACAAAGTGAAATTTAAAAACTGCTAAAACTTGGCTAGTGGGAGGTGAAATGAGCAGATGGCGCAGGTTTTCTTTCACAACTCACCGATAAGGTTTGTCAGAGTTATGAATGCGCCGGTGGTTCCTCACCCCGACGTACGTAGAGCTGGTGTAGTTGCACACGTCGCACTTAAACATCTTCTGTGGACTACCTTCTGTAAGAGAAGGCAACGTAAACACACCTTTACAACTTGTTGAGAACAACACCGAGCCGTCAGCCAAATATCGTAACAATTAATGGTGCCATAAAAACATAAACCACGTCTTACCTTCATCTGTGACCCGCTCCGTCTCCTCCATTGCGGCCGCCGTCTCAGCGACTGGTGTGAGCATTTCCACGTCACTGCTGAAGCTGTGGTGCTCTCTTTCATGGTTTCTTAACTGGCTCTAAAAATGAATAGAAACAGCGATACTGTGAGATTTCTAAGTAATTATGATACACTGAATGGATTAAAAACAGCTGGCAGATTTCCCCAATGATGCACTTTGTGGTCTTTATTAGGCATTTTACCTCACACCTCAGGCACAGATATGAGAATAGGGGGCCTGCTTTCACACCTCCCAATTAGCAACTCTTAGCGTAACTCCCAGATCTGCTGGAAAATATGATGAACTTAATAATCTCTGCTGCAGAGAGGCAGCGGAGCCCGATGATACCAGTGGAATCAATACTTTTATCCTTTGCCTGCATCCGACTGCTGCACACTTTTCCTTGCTAATTTATCAACTCAAGCTTTAATCTATTATTACCGTTTGATGACCGACAAGAAGAGATGCTGACAACAGCGACTCGGTGAATGTTGCAGTGTTGGGTGAAGATAAAACCAGAGGCATTATAAGCAGGAGGAACACTCAACAAGTCTTGAATAAAACAGACAGCTGACCCAGCTCTGCCAGCATTGAACTAATCAACAGTCAAACTTAGAAACATGTCAGCTAAATATGAGCAGCCTGACACTATTCTAGCTAACTATTGGATGTTCAGTACCCCCAATTCCTCCTGTGCATTTCAGGATGCTTTTAAGCTGCAGTTGGTTTTTTTAAATCAGTGAAATAACATTTATCTCAATATAAGGAATAAAAATCACAGCATCAACATACGGACTTGAAAGTTCATAAGGAAGCTCCTGGAGGGAGATGAATGAAACAAGTGGAGCGGACATGAGGGATTGTACAAAGAATGGGAAAATGTGTTTGTCCCGGCAAAAAAAAAAAAAAAACTGACCAAGACAAAGAACCAGGACCCAGGAGGGCAGAAGTACCAGCCTCTTATTTGTTTCTACCAGCTGACACCGCATATAAAACACAGGGACACGACCACGAGGTAATAAACACACGATGCACCAGCACAAGCATAAATGCTGGCAACGACGGCGGCCACTCGTGAAGGTTACGTCGCAGGCTCTACAAAGATTATCCGAGTCTAAATCAGGCCCTACCTCCAGAAGACTCGATAAAACACACCCAGTACACACAACTGTTTGTGTTGGTGGCAACAAAATATCAAGGTGACAAGCCAAACATCAATAAATGCTGGCTATGATTATCACAGTGCCATGATACAGCTATTGTGTGATAGCCAATACTAGACAATTATTATTGATTATCTGTGTAACTGTGTTCCCCTGCTGTCAATAATTTCCCTTTAAGGAGTCATAAAATAGTAACTCTGACAAAACATGACAGTAAAATCGTTTGGAGTCTCTGAATACAAATATATATGTATTGTATTTACACCTGAATACGTCTTTATAACTGCCTCACTACGAGAACAACAGCGAAACACAAACATGCCATAATCACACATGCATGCTTTCAGTCAGTCACATGGAGAAGATCGCCCACCATGCCAAGTATGTGCGACACATTCAACTGTAGCGCTGTGTAGTTCATCATTCATATAAGTCAGCGGTCCCCAACCCCCGGGCCTCGGACCGGTACCGGTCCGTGAGTCTTTGGTACCGGGCCGCGAGAGTTGAGGCTCGGGTGTGAAATGTATGGTTTTCAGGGTTTTTATTGGTTTCCAGCGTTATTTTGTCATCGTTTTTATCGTTAACTCTGTTTTCCTGGGTCTTTTCACGTGTGTTATGAATAAATCTTCTTTTTTTCGGTACCGGTACTAGTTTTATTTAGTTGTATTTATCCGCGACACCTTAAAGGCCGGTCCGTGAAAATATTGTCGGGCATAAACCGGTCCGTGGCGCAAAAAAGGTTGGGGACCGCTGACATAAGTGATTATTGTGCTCCATTTGTTCAACACTGATGCTCTTGATACCCCTTTTACACCCTGTTCTTTGTGATAGCTTTACCTCACATTTCATCCCTTCTGAATAAAGTAAGATAAATTCACTCCTACAACTACAACAATGTCTTCTATAACTGAGGAGTCCTGGTCATTTGCACGTTCTCTTCCACAAATCCTCATCAGAAAATCCTCACATGTGAGATGTTGGAAAGAAGGAGGTTAGATTAAAACATGTTTCAAATGAAAGGGCCGCACTCACCTTGTAGTGGAAGGCATCTGGACACTGCTTGCACTGGTACATCCGGCTCTTGCAGTGGTGGATCATGTGGTTTTCCAGGTCTTTGCTGTCTGTGGCGATGTGCTCACAGATGGGACACTGATACGGCTCCCTCTGCCTGTGCACCCGCAGGTGCTGTTTAATGTAGCCCTTGTTGCCACTGCTGTAGCGACACAGGCGGCAGCGATACGGCCTATCGCTGCCGGGGATGTAATCCACCAGACTGCTGTCAGGAGAGCCGACCAACCCGTCCATCCCTGGAACACTGGAGCACACGTAACTGCCCGCTCCGTTCGCCGCGACCACTCCAGCTCCATTTTGGAACTGTGCGTTATCTTGAAGCTCTTTCAAGATGTCTTCGTCCGAGGTGTTCTGGTCTGAGCGCTCCCTCAGTCTTTCAATGACCGTGAGCAGGGAAAGGCTGATCCCGCCATTAGCTGCAGGCCCGTCGTCGTCTCCTTTGCCCAGGCCCAGAGATCCTAGAGTTTCCTCTCTGCCCTCATTACAGTTCAGCATAGCTGCTGCCGTTCCCACGTCAGAGGCCTTCTGTCCAGCTGCAGCCCCCTCTGTGGGTTTCTGGCCTGCTTGCGGGCTCTGCGCCTGTGCCGGAACGGTCTTCAGAGCTACCTTGGCGCCAGAGTTGGGCAGCTCGGGCGTCCTCATAGGCATAGCCACGAGGACCTCGGCAGCCAGCGAGTGGAGGCGGAGAGACTCCGAGTGCGTCCTCTTGCGACCAGCTGGGGGGACGTTTTCATCCCGTGGAAGGTCGTTACTTTTAGTGATGGAGGATTTGATATCGGCTCCTAAATGCTGGCTTTTGTTAGTGTTCCCCGGACTGTAGCAGAGGACCACCTCATCTTTCACACCTTCCACATGTTCCTGCTCTTCTGCTTTTTTCTCCAGCAAGCTCTTATCCCCGTCCACATCTGGGCTGAGAAGAAGTGGGTTAGAGGACATGACTGAGTCCTCAGCTGAAGGAAGCCGCTCTACGATCACATTGATATGGCCGGCGCTGTTGGGGCTTCTGTTGATGATCTTCTGAGCCGATGACAGCAAGCTGTCGCTCACAGAGGTGCTTTCATGGTGACCGCCTAGCTCCACCTCCATCGCTGCCTCAGTGGTCACCTGCACCTCCACCACGGGCTCCTCAGACGTCAGATCTTTGATGGGGTACTCGTCCTCTTCCTCTACTGTTTTTGGACTTTCACTGAGATGAGAGCCTTGAAGATTCAGCACTTCCTGTTTGTCCTCGACAGCCACGGGCATGCAGAGCTGCAGCTTGAAACCGGTAGGGAGCTTTTGCAGGCTTTTATCTTGAAGAACAACTATTTCCTCTCTGGCTGACGCATTGTTAGGAGCAGCTTGCACCTCTCTCTTTGCAGAACCTCCGTCTTCATCCTCAAAGATTGGATAGGAGCAGTCGACGAGGCCGGCGTGCTTCCAGGCGTGGGTTTTCAGCATTCGCTGCTGACTGCAAACATAGCTGCAGATCAGGCAGCGGTACAGGCCATACTCCTCATAGCTGTACCACTTCTTCTTCTGTGGTAACTCCTTAGCACTGCTCACTAAGCTTTTCTTCACTTCGGTTCCTGCGCTGCAGTCGTCACCTGTTAGATCCACATCCTGCTTTTTTAAAACCTCTTCCTTCGCCTCACTCAACGGGTACTTTCTCTTCTGGTTGTCTCCATTGTCAAAGTGCATCCTGACGTGCGCCTCCAGCTGCTCGTGGTCTCTGGAGGTAAAGTGACACTCGGAGCACATGAGGATGAGGTCACTGTGCTGCTCGTTGTGCTGCTTCAGGTGTTCTTTCAGCAGGGGCAGTGTTTGGGCGAGATGGGGGCACAGGCTGCACTGATAGCACGTCACCGTCCGCTTGAGGTCGCTGCTGTTGGGGTTGGCAGCTACTTCTGCCACCGTGGTGGTCACGTTGTTGTTATCATCACCTGACCAAGGTGAGGGAAGACTGCTGTCATCTGTGCCGCGCTCTACTCTCACCTCATCCTTATGGTTCCTTTTAATTTTCTTACATATAGAGCCGCCCCCCTGCTCAGCTCCCCTTTCCCCCACTTGCAGCGCTCTTTTCTGTCCCCCTGATGTGCAGCGACGCTGGGGCCGCTTCTCCACAATCTTGCTGAGCTTCTTTATGACCCGGATGAGAGAATCATCTGCCGTTTTCTGCTGAAAACCCTGAGAGGATTGCTTCTCTTTGGTTTGCCGTGTGTGGGAGCCCAGTGCCGCCGATGTGGAGGAGGAAGACGAGGCAGCGGATGAGTGTGTGATGGCATTAGTGATCTCCTCCATGACCTGGAAAACAGCAGAGAACAAAGTAATGAGTGAGGAATCTGATTGGTGTTACACAGTAAACCTTTTAAGTAGATGACCTCATTTATAATATAAATACATTTTTAAAAAATTAGAGCAAAGAAGTGTGGCCAAAAATGTTAGACATAAAAGACGGAAATAGCTTCAACATCTGAAAAGTGAAACCAATGTGAAAGAACATCCAAAGTGCATTATTTTTAGTGGTAGACAGAATTAGCAGGACAGCTACTATTCAAGGCCGCTGCTGGTTATTAGACGTAGGAATCCCCAGATATGAAACTGCTATAGTCTGAACTGGGGAAAGACATGGTGCTGGTCAAGGCTCCACATCCATCATCTGCCCTCAGTGCAGTTTTTCACTTTCTCACTCTGCAATGCAGTGTTTCTCTAACTGTGGGGCACAGACTCAGTGCAGGTCAATGCAAGATAGGGAAATTTAAAGAACCACCGTTTAAAGCTCCATCTCTGACCTCCTGCTACCCACAAGACCCTCAGGCAGAGGTCTTTTGTCTGTTCCAGGGACCGCGCCGAAAACAGTGCAAAGTGTTTGAAGTTGAGGCCTGGAGGATGTGGAACAGCCTGCCCGGGGAAATCCCGATCTTCAAGTTGTGTCTTAAAACATAGTTTTACAAGAAGGCCTTTCCTTTGCATTTCTCACAACAGTTATTTTTGGTTTATTCGGATACTCATGTAAAGCACTTAGTAACATGAAATTTGAAAAGTTGTACATGAATACAGTTATCATGTAACACAGTTAAAACACAGTCATACGTTCAGTTTAAGAGATCTAAGACAAGAAGACACGACCAGCATCTGTCATGTTTTTCAGTTCGTTCCACACGATGATCTTATTTTATTTTACTGCGCTTTCATGAAGCCCTTTTTTGTCCTTTTCCCTTGTTTCATTGTTGCGAAGTTTTTCTGTAACGAACAGAAACTGGCTCATTCAAATTTTTACTAACAGGCCACAGCTGAACGTACACCACGCAGTCACGACGGTTGACTGGTTCGATTTTACTCGACTTGCAGCTGTTGCAAAGTGAGTTTCACTTTCTTCTTCTGGACAAAGTCCCAAAGTGCAGAAAAACAGCTTCATTCCAGCACCAATCACTCAGAGGATCAAATCATAGCTTCACCATTATTTTTTCCTTCATTATTTTTGCAATGCTTACCCGTTCTTAGCGTTTCCTCTGCAGAGTGTACATATGATGAAAGACGACTTACCTTCCTCAGACCAATTCTACCTACAAGTACAAATAAAGCAACCTGTAGCTGTGTGTTTGGAAAGAAGAAACAGGTTTGCGGTGCTGCGTGTCTTTGACGGTTTGCAAAGAGTAAACAGTTAAAACGATCTCCGAGCAACTGAAGATTATGTCATTCTTCGTTTCGGAGCTTGATGAACATCATGTAGCAGGTGTTGGTGTAGTGAAACGCTGTGGACAACAGTGGACCATAACTTCAGGACTTCTTAGGTGGACGATGATGAAAATCTGACACGTATTTACAAAACAATGTTTCTGTGGCCTGAATGTTGAACCGCTCGCTGTTGCGAAGCGTCCATGTTGCTCGCTACAGCTCTCCCTCATCGCTTCTGCTGTATGAAATCAGTTTGAATCAACACACTGTTTGGATTCCTCCATCAGCTGACTGTGGCTGTGGTGAATGGCTATGGATAATTAACGGACTGTGACCACACTCTGCGACACTTACTGGCTTCACTGCCAAGAAGACAGACACAGAAGATCTGTATCAAACCGCCTCATATCACGATTTCTGGGGGACTTTTGCCTTTACTGGAAAGGACAACTGCAGAGAGCAGCCTTTTGGCACGTGGGTCACCTGATCAACACCAGAGGGTCAATCCTCATTTATATATTGTACATATAGTAACTTGTTATCCATCCCTTATTTCATAATTTACTCCAACATCTTCACACTCTGCACAACAAACATGCTGTGTTGTTGTCAGCACTGTCTGTTGTCTATCTACACTCTCACTTCCTCATATGTGTACACATACTTACTCAATAAAGCTGATCCCACATTTCAGGCTTAAGCTCCATATTGGATCACATCTACATTTTTATTTATTGAATCACTTTTTTAAACATTCAGTTTAACTGACCTCCTTCTTGTATAGTATTTATTTTATTGAACAAAAACATTTTTTGTGTTGTTGGATCCGACATATCCTGTTGATTCATCATATAAATGCGAATTTTATGCTTTTTAGAAGGATTAAATTGTATGATGCATTCCTAGCTAGCTATAAATTGGATGATCTTGTAATTAAAAAAAGGTGTTAACTATTAAAAAAACCCTCTTGTGTGGCACACTTTGAGAATCACTGCCACACAGACTGCAAAATCATTTTGATCTTTCTCTGTCTTTTAAAATAAATCTGTACTAATGACATTTATCACTTGAGTATTTACCAAGAAGTTAGTGAGAGGAAATCAGTCAATCGACTAATGGGATAAGTGTGACAGCTTAACTCATTCCTGATAAGTCCTGTCCCTGCACAGTCAATACAGACCTTGTGCACCATGTGCATTTGTTTACATGGGAAGCTGAAGAGGAAACGGGCACAACTGCTCTGGCTGAATTCCTTCCATCTCCACATGACATAACACTGCCCTCCTTCTCACTTTCTGACCACAAACTTCCTCTTTCTCCTACTTCTGCTTCTGTGTGAAAACATCAAAACATGTGGAACAAACACATGTTTTGATTTCACCGTGGTTTTCCATGGGAAGGAAAACCACGGCGGGATGTTGTAGTGCATTCATCCATCCAGCTGAATTTTGAATTCTGTGATGAGGAGGAATTCAAAATAAGCTGCATCCGACTCCTTTTTATGCGCCTGCGATCAGTCAGCTTCTCTCTGGACTCCATCATGTGCTTTAACCCGTCTCAGATGAGCACCTGTTATGTCAGGATCTAAAAATATTCCATCCACTTTCACTCCCCTGTAGGACGAAGTTGCACACAGCCTCTCGGTGTGAGCTCTCACACAAAAAGCAGCCTTTTACCCGCTGATGTGAGCCAACACACTGCTGCCTTCACGCTACAAAAACACTTTCACGTTTAAAAAAAAAAAGGGAAAAGTCAAAAGGATCCTGGCACACGCTGTTAGCTCCGCTGTTAGCCTCACAGCCTGCTAGTCAAACACACACACACGAGTCTCACACACTGCTAGCAGAGAAACACATGAATGTACAAGGACGCGTCCGTGCTGCTGGTGGTTAATGGGTAACGGAGGAGCGCGAAGGTGTGTGGAAATAAAAATATACTCACGGACACGGAGAAGTTTGGCGCTCTTTGTCCTCAGCACATAAACCGCTTTCTTTTATTCGTTAGCCATAAAAAGTGGCCCCTCTCTCTCTCTCCCACATTGCAAAATGGCGAGGATGGAATAACAGTCACGTGATTCGGAGTTTGAGTCAGGTGACCGACGCCGACCGACGATTGACAGGCTGTCTTGCTGTTGCCTTCAAGTGCCCCTCGTAAAAAGCAGCGCTTTTTAACTTTTCTTACAACCTAACCAACCAGTGCGGTAATTTCCACAATAAAGAGCATTATATTTTTAACTCCTTAAATTAAGACGATAACCAGAGGCGTTGCTTGAGGCCCAGGCCAGTGGGGGGCCCCTAAAAGCTGACAAACTTTATATTTTTACCACCCTAAGGGGCCCCTAGCTGCCTTTACTCAATCTAGCTGTCAGGGGTGTGCATAAAATAAATGCTGTTTGTCTGAACTGTGGAAAACTAGCATCACATTATTTATTTTATTTACTGTGATATTTAATATTAAAGCCACATTTTTGGTTTAATTGATGTCAGATTATGGTAACAAACGTAAAGCCCTTGGGGCCAGAACCGTCGGCAAAGACTGATATCCGGCCCACTGCATAGGTTTGGAAAAGAAGAAAACTCTTCTTTCTTACCCAGCAGATTAACTCAACATCAGCCACTTAATTGAAGTGAAGTCCAAACAGCTCTCAAATGAGCATAACCTCCTCACTTCCTCTGTCAATCTGGTTGGGTCTAAGTTTAGATTAATATCTGCCACATTTTTAAAAATTGTCACCTATTTGGTACACCGGGGCCAAATTACATATGTGCAACTTCAATGGAAAGTTAGATCTGAAATCCTAAATAAAACATTTCCAAAGTTTGTGACACCTTAAGAGTTTCTGCTCAAGGCTGTGTGTGGAGAGGGGTTAAATTTTGGTCATCTCAGGCACGCAGCTCTTGCTATGAACACAGAGGCTCCACACTCCTGTTATCCAAGCCTTCATTTTGGCAGAGGCAGCCAATCAGAAGAAAGTTAGTTCAAAGGGAGAGGGCACAGAGCTGCTTGTTTCAGACAGAGCATGAAGTGAGGGGGTGCACCAAGACCCAGTGTAACTGAACTCTGAATTATGCAAATCAACTCTGAGCAGAATATGCAGAAAACATGAACATGCACCAGCAGTTTGTGCCTCTCACTTAAAACGTTCACCCACTAGTTGATGGAAGAGATGTTGAGAGGGCATAACAACCACTCTCTAACCCAAACCAACAGGAACAACCTGGTGCATTTTTATTGTTAGGTAGTTATAATACACAGTCATACATTGGCAATGCTTCTACCACTTACAGTCGGAGAGAACCAGAATGATGACTGTTTAATCATTGCAGATATTGTCCATAACCTTGTATTGTACATGTACATGTATGTATTAAAATCGTGCTTATCAAAATGCACCTCGTTCAACTCACAGTTGTCTTTTCCTCCGTCTTTTTCTTATGCTTAAGTTTTACAACAACACCAAGACATTCCAATAATGGTACAGTTTATTTGTGCTTTCCACCAAAGTCCTGGTAGAAGAATTCAGCACAGTAAAATTAAATGCAAATCACAGCATGCAGGAAACAAATCAGGCCACTTCATTTCAATATAGTCAAATTTGCAATGTGTGTTTACGTTCATGATTTTGCTTTGACAAATGTTTTTATTGCCTAAATGTATTTTTATATCTGTGTTTATTGCGTTTGGTGAGTGAGAAACCCATAGGCTATAAATTCTGCACACTAAAGGACTAGTTTGATTCCTGCCTCTGGCAAAACTCTGATTTACAATTATTTACATTAATGCCGGCAAAACACGGCTCCATATATTATGCGTTTAACGACACCACTGTTAGTATCTTAGTATATTTTACTTACAGTAGCTCAAAAGTGATATAACTTTATTCTTTCAGTTTAAAAAAACTTGTTTGTTTGTTTGGTGGTTTTTTAGCTGAAACAACAAAGTAAAATGTGATTTTTATTTTTTATTTATTTTTTGGATTCTTTATGCTGCTGCTGTTGTTCGGCTGTAGAACAAATTTAGAATAATCTGATGTCTTCCTGACTGCAGTGGTGTGATGGATAAGAGTTTTCTAAGAATGGAGACCTCTAATTCTGCACAAATCACCAAAATACAGTCACAGAAGTGCAGCCTGAACTGTGCAGGAAGCTCCATTCTGCCTCACTGCTGCTTGCAGATGATTATCGTTGTGTCTCTCAGTCCTTTAAAGTTAAAATGCCCTATGAAGACACAGATTTTTGATTCTGTTATTTGTCTGTGCTGTTGCACACAGACTGCGGCTGCACAGACTCTAGAGCTCACTGGTTTCTGGGCTGATAACAGCTCTGGTTCATCTCGAGGAGTCTCGTTGTCTGCTGCAACCTCCACCGTTTCTTTGTTATTCTTCAGGAGAACTCTGACAGCACATCTGGAAACACCTGCCTGCAGCAGAAGTCTACCCATAAGACCCTGCTGAGTTTTGTTCTGTGCTGGGAACAAAGCTGCAGAGGAATACCACTCAAAGCACTTTTGACAACAACACAATGTACTGTGTTACTTCTTCTATTGCTATGACTACTGCTATTTTTGTAAATATCATCTGCAATTTTAACTGAAGCTTTCATTACCCAGGGGCAGCGTGTTACCAGTGCCGAAATAGTTTCCAAAGTGCACTGCTGTTGTTTTGATTCTTTTTTAGCCCTTTCCCATATTTCCTCAGGAAGCCTTGCCGTTAGGTTGTAAATAAAAATGTGATTTTAATGACTTGCCTTAAAGGCGGATTCATCTTGTGGTACAAATTACTGAATGACATGACCCCAGTTCAACCTCACTGGAAGTTTCTTCGGCACAAAACACAGATGGGTAGTTACAAATGTTTAATAATATCCCTTTTCTTTGAAGGTAACAATGTGATTATGATATGTTCGATTCTTTAATGTAATAACTGCAAACATTTGTGGTAATTTCTCTGTAATAACCAAGAATCAGGGCTATAACCTGTTCTAATACTACTAATACTAACCCTACTAATAGTAGTAAGTAATCCAAGAATCCAAGAGGTATAATGTTTAGTTGGTAACAATTTTAGGAATTTTTATATCTTAACCAAAAAATAGGGTTGTAAATTAGAAACCTTCATATAGAAAAAATGGTAATTGTATGCTAATTAAATAGTTTTTACTTCTGCAATGCACTGTCTGTGTAGGATCTCAGTAATCCCGGTCATGGCAGCCTTGAGATGTTAAAGAAAGAGGGCAGCTGGACTTCTTTAGGTTCTGGTCAACACTGAAGCTGACACTCCGTTTACAGAGGAAGGAACAGGTTTTGAATGTGTTTTAAGTAAATTCCCAACTGGGCCTTCATCAAATCAGTGAGGATTCTCAGGAAACAAGGTCAGACACCAACCTGGGAGAAACCGAATGACAAACAGAACAACACTGTCAAAAAAAGTTTTTCAGAGAAAGTTGAATTTTGTTGAATCCCGGAGGACTCCGACCCAGCGACGCCCTCAGACAGAAACTAAACAGCTCTACAGTGCAGCAAAGAGTCCTCGGGTCTCTACGCAGGAAAAACAAAAGGCACAAAATAGAAGAATCACCTCAACAGGACTCAGCTGTACATCTGCATCAGAAGGTCAAAGGTCACTCCTTTAAGGATGCTAGTGTTTACATTTTGGACCGAGAAGACAGATGGTTTGAAAGACGAGTAAAGGAGGCCATCTATATCTATTGTGAACGATCACCGTTGAACAGAGTGGGTGACTTAAGACAGCAGCTATCAGCCAGTCCGGAAATCTGTTCCCAGGAACTTCAACCCCGCTCAGGTGAACTCAACAGGTCACATATTTTAAAACAGAGGAATTTGTATATTTTAACATATATTACTGCTGTTTTTAATATCTTACTACACTGGTCACTTCATTATGTTTCTTTACACTATTGGAGGACCTGAACTAATTTTTATTCCAACCACGGAGTGAGACATTTCAGCCTCACGGTCTGCGCAGCATGCCAATGAATTACCAAACTGTGAGAATTAAAAACAGACACTGTAAAGATGCTGATCTGTGTATCTGGTATTCATGTGTTAGACTTGGATTCAATGCTGCATTTTTTCTAATGACAGCGCAGAAGCCAAACCTGCTGGGTTTTCAGAAATATAGACTGTGGATTTAATAGTTTTTTTAATGACAGAAGAAATTATTCATCAGTAGACGAGTGTGACAAATACCCACCAGAGAAGGACATTTCTAAACCCACTGAGGGAAAAAAGACTGCTGTGAAGAAGGTGGGAACCAGCGTATGGTGATATAAATATCTGCTGTCAGTTCCTCTGTGGGCTGTGGAGATGAACAGGTTACCGCTGTGAATCACATCATATTCAGTGACCAATGACGCTCAGATGAAGCTGTTCAACAAAGTGTTATTGATCTGCTGAGAGGTCAAAGATTCAAGGACAGGTGAAACATGTAACAGTGCGTGCTGTCCACACAGACTGTATATAAATAACGGGCACATCCTCCAAGGTCTCTCCAGGTGAAAAGTGAAGCTGCTACAAAACCTGCATTCTTTATAATGTGCAGCAGGGGGCGACTCCTCTGGTTGGAAAAACATTTCAGTTTCTAATTTTTCATCTTATTTAACGCAACATGACATTAATTTTTGGAAAATATGATCCTTTCCACACAGCTTCCTTAAGCCCAAACAGCTCCTCTTCTCTCCACCACTTCTCGTGCTCATGCTCACATACAGACAATCGGTTAGTTTCCAGGTTCAGAAGTACTCACAAGTCCAAATTGCAAGTAGCAGGGCGACTGACACTGATGGCTCAACGATCCAGCAATGAGTAGAGCCGGTCTGCCATCTTAAGTAGCACGCCAATCGTCCTAATCAGCGGCAGGTGTGCTGATCATCCCCAGGTGCGTGGGCCAGGGGAGAGCGAGAGAGAAAGAGAGAGCAGAAGCGAGAGAGGGGAAAAAACAAAACATAGCGTCTGACAGACGTCAGCTGGCGGGATGCGGGGATCATGACAATTATCCACATCTCTGTCTTTCTTTCACAGCGTTTATAACTCTGAGAATAACCAAAACTTACACAATGAACTTCATATTTTATTCAGGATGATCTGAAACAATGAAACCATCAGGAAGGTGTTTAGCCAGGAGCTGTTCTCTCATAGACTGATACTGGAAGTCTTTGTACAACCCCAGGTATCAGCCTCTGATGGCCTTTAAAACAAACACAGGTTTAAGACACATGTGGCCTTTACAGTTAGGAGCTGGACAATACACTCATCTTTTATACTTTATATGATTACAACTCATGACTCAGCCCCACTGTTGAACTGACTGCCATGTTCCTTCCTCACCAGTGGTTTACTGGATCCAGTGACACATAGATGTCCTTCTCAGGAACCGGGCCTGAGAGACTTACAGTATGTCACCCTACACAACCAAGGGTGAACAGATTCAGGGCTATGCACATACTCACAGAGCTGGGGTTACCTCCGCTAACAGCTACTGTTTTGAGGAGGACTTTCTCTACAGGAGGGGTCTCAAACTTAAGCGAGCAGCAGGCCACGGCCACTTTTGTCTTCAAGTAGTACAAAAAAACAAACAAACAAATGAGAAAACACCCACAAATATTTCTGAAAATGTAGTGTTTTGTTTAAATTTCAAATATTGTCTGACCTGACAAAATTAAAATGCAGACATAAGCGTACACATTAGTTTTTGACTCTCACTGAACTAACACAGCCAGTCCCTCAACATGTTTGTGCTCTCTGATCATGTTGCCATCATATTACATCATTTTTTGCTTTTTAAAGAACTTATTTTAACATTGCACTCAACAACAAACAAATTCTCCCTCACAAAAAAAGTAACTTCGACGGCCAAATTAAATTTCTTCAGGTCAAAATACGGGCCGCAAGTAGGGGTGACATGGGCTACAAGTGGCCCCCGGGCTGCGAGTTTGAGACCCCTGCTCTACAGTCTTCCTGGATGGGCATGTTTTACCAGTGCATCTGCCCATTTATGTTTTAGTCATCTTAAAAGCTTTATCAGAAATTAAGCATTGCTCACTAAACAACTGTTCAACCGAAGGTAACATAAACAAGCTTATTATATATACACTCCTCATAGCATTCTTCTATATATCAGCCATGTCTGCATAAGCAAACGATAAGAGCAAGAGACCAAAAATTATGTTATCCTAATGTAAACAATGATCTGTAATAAATGTCTGGTTCTTTCACTGCCACAAATACAAAGTACAGAACCAAATGTGGATTATACTCGTAATAAAATGCCGAATGAATTTATTTCCTTCTGTGTGTCGAAGAAAAAACAGATCGTGCATCTGTAAGAGTTTGCTTGGTTTCTGGGTTTTAAAGCAAACAATATCTGTCTGCTGACAGTTAATGCTGTTTACTGAAATAACATTTAGACTGCAGGACTCGTTAATAGTAATTCTTTATTTTTACAAGTGGTGTTACTCTCTTTACTTAAGTACAGTACAATGTGGTATTATTACTTAGTAAAGGATCAAAATATTTCTTCCACCACTGTGCTTTTATGGTATTTCTTGACAGTAAGAAAATACGGAGTATTTCCATCCTTTAACGTTTGTCCATAAATGTGAAATTCTGTGATAAATATTTGTTAGAACATAAAAATGACAATAAAAACAAGAAAAAGTGCTGTTTAATATAAAAACATTCACAATGTGAACTCATCTCAGTTTAAAAAGAAAATCCACACAGATTGAAAATAGATAAACATTCTGCTGTTAGAAAGCATCAGAGCAAAAAAGCTTTCTTTGGTTTTCTTTCATCGTATGTAAAGTCACAACGTCTCATGTTGCCATGACGACCACTGACCTGTGAGGGTAGGGCATTGGGGTGGCGATGGGATATATCCCACCATCAGTAATAACAGATATCCAAAGATTCACCAGTCACAGGCACAGCTGTACGGAAAAGTCTGAGCAGTTTGTTTCTCTGTAATTAAGAATTTTGCATGTTAAGAGGCTTATTTTCAGTCTTTGTTTTGTTCCTTTTAAGCACTAAATCTACCTGGTTGCAGCAATGAAAAATATATTTCAAAGAGCGTGCTAGAAAAATTTCCGTTTTCCACTTTCTGTTTTCGCCCCTCTTAAGGTAACAGCACGTATCCTTTCATTTTCTGGGGGATGACATTTTTCAATTTCCACTTAAAAATGATGAAGATCAAGAAAAAGAATCAACAGCACATCTGCTCAACAGAAAAGACGACGGAAACCTCCATCAGGGGGCAGGAGTGAAGGCTCATAAATCACTATTCAGCACTAAACATCATCCTCGTGGAAAACCTGACCCACCACCTGATTACATCTGTCAGCATCTAATGCCTGCAGAGCAACATCTGGACAAGACGGAGCGGTTGTGGCAGGAAGCGCTTCACAGGGGGAGTGGACTGAGTGGTGGGTACGAGTAACAGTGCATTAACATTTAAAGTCATGCTCATTTGCCCAGAAGGGGGCTTACATTTGATAAACATCCACTTTATCTCAACATCTACCGCTCTAATGATCGTTAACTGATATCTTTAATAGCATTTTTGTGACTTCACAAACTTTCTGTAGCACCGCCCTCAGTAAAAACTTTATGTGGCAGCCAATCATCTATAAATCATCAGAATGCTTGTTCACATTATTGCTGTAATGAGCTCTGCGGCCTATAGAGGGCACTAACAGCACATTACACGGTTAAATCTGGAACTCTTCACCACATGCGTCGGTGTGTTTCCAGAGGCTTTCTAGTAGGAGGAAGCAGGTCTGGCAGGCATCAGCTTATCCTGGTTTACAGGGACGTCAGTTCTCACAGCGCTGCTCTGAGGTCAGACCATGTGACTACATCAGATCAGCTGACTGGGTTTATAGTAAATCCACTCTGGCATCCACATGAGAGGTGACGTAAAGCCTCCTCTGAAGAAAAAGTTTTCTGTGCAGTCTGTGTGATCTGTTAAAAACACGTTATACTGATGCTGAAATCAACCAGGAAGCTTCATCGAAAAATACTCTGTCATCAGTTCTCGATCACTCCCAAATTAGGAAGTGACATCATACTTTATGGACCCGTCTCCTGTGGGTTTGTCATGAATCTTAAACAGCGCTGTTCAGGTCCTCAGGCCTTTTTGTTCACAAAAAATCGATATAAATGCTCACTTGTCTTCATACAGCAGCATGCCGTTGAAGATGGTGAGCGGCTCCACAGAGTGAGCCAGTTTGCCCATCACCAGGTCGATGCACACCGTGTCCTGAGTCTGCAGAGGCAGAATGATGCTGAAGACGGCCAGAGAGCCCGGGTTAACTTTAGCCTCGGCCACGGGGTTGTTCTCCAGGCCCTCAGGCTGATAGCCTCCAGAGTCCACGCGGGCCATGCCGTAGTTCGACTTTGACAGGACTGCCTCGATCTTTTCGTTCCTGTGACCTGTCAGGACGGCGCTGAAGTAGTAATTTCCATCTACAGGTGCAGTGAAGATACCTGCAGGGAACCGGTTCACAGTATATTAAAGCAGAGATCAACCAGGAAATGTATGCATTAGTTTAATATGTAACAGGTTGTTTTTTTACATTCATTAAGCTGCAGATGGCTTCAGTTCTGATCAAAACTAGGAAACTGTTTCTAAACTGGAGTTCAGTGATCATCAAACAACATCCTAATTTTTGACCTTTAAATATATCACTTTACTTCAGTTATTACAAACAGGAAGTAAATATGGACATAAAATAACATCAAAGTAATTTATAGGTTAATTATCGACATCAACACAATGCCAGGAGAAGATTAGAGTCCGAACTCTTAACCCTGTGACTAGTGGACAACCTGCAGATGCAAGCCTCTGTTCGTGCTCACCTGTTCTCGGGTTGTAGAAATTTCCTTCGTTGACAAAGACCTTGTCAAAGACGATGGTTCCTGCTCTGTCCATGGGGGCAGTTAAAGCAGCAGAGAACGACAATTTGGGGATTTGAGCATCAGCGCCAGGAAGGCCTGAGAAGATACAAAGACACAGTGAGAAACACACACACCGCTCTGCAGAGAGAAACAAACAAAAGCCAGATCACAGTGAAAATACTGCACACAACTGTTCTTCTACTTCAGCCGGTTTTTCTCTTAATTAAAGACGTACCTGTTTCCCCTTTGGGACCTGCAAGAAACCAGAGGACATGTTTAGTGGAATAATAAAAAGGTGCAACAATAAAACCCAAAGCAACCAGTTAACAGTGTGTTTAACTTCAAATAGAAGTGAGAAAGCAAACAACAGAAACATGTCAGCTGTTTGCTTTGCTGAAGATGAACATTCATCAGCCTCCAATGATGCCTCTGACTTCCTCAAGAATTTTCAGGTTACAGTAAAACAAATGTTACGTCCAAAATGCTGACTTTAACTAATTTTATCACAAGCAAATTGTCCGTGCAATTTTGAAACATAAGTACTTGATGGTAAATTTAAATTTACTTGATTGGTGCCCATTCAGTTTATACCAAACCCATTTTTCCTCATGATAATTTGTTTTTATAAATAAACATTTGATTTGAAAATTTTATTATTTTATATATTTCAGTTGCTTTTTGCTCAAAATTATTGCTTACTGTTTACTAAGGGTGAAAATCATTGTTTTTGAGTGTAGTGAGCTTTTAGCCTGTACTTTTAATGTGAAAAAACAAACAGGAAGTAGTGAAAAAAATATGATTTTAGGTATGTTAGCTGGCTTAGTAATAGCTTTACTCACGACTTTTAGTCTTCCTGTATATCACACACTCTATAAATGTAAAATATCCATCTCACCAGGTGGGCCAATTTCTCCTTGTAGTCCTGGAAATCCAGGGGGCCCTGGGAGGCCAGGCAGCCCATTGAAGCCTCGTTCTCCTGGGTGTCCTTGAGGTCCAGGTGGGCCTGGTGGGCCTGTGCAATGACACAAACCTTCAGCTTTGTTGTAACATTTTAGTCATCCTGAGATCATAGACTTCTACTGGACTTGACTGGATATGAAGCCAACAGACTTTAAAATGTTAGAAAGCTTCGTTATATTCACCCAGTAATTCAAGCGCAATCATTCGTTACTGTTCATTAAGTTCACTGGAGAAAGGGAAGCTGAAGGGTTTAGTTTCAAAACAGTTTTTTACAGCTCACTTGGCATTAATATTTAATGACACGGAACAACAGACGACACACTGAAGACAAAATCTGCAGGTTTAGTTCAAGCTGTTGTTTGTTGGCTGCTGATGCATCATCAAACAGATCGACAGTGAAATAAAACAAATGTTACAAAGTGCAATAATAAAGTTCTACTGCTCTGTCTATAAAAGTAAAAATAAAAACCTCGCAGCCTCTTCCAACCTAGCAATCTTTCCTTCAAGGTCCTCTCCTTGAGCAGCCGTGCACCGCCTCCAACATGACTGCTATTTTTAGATTTCACAGCAACCCTTCAACCTGAATTTTATTTGGGGAAAAGAGGATGAAGCCATAGGCAAATAGGGTAGGTGGTGGGCAAAAGTCACTTTACCTTCTGCCTTCTTGCGCGCTACACAAAGTCAATTCACAACATTACAGATGAACTCTTCTTTGGAGGTTTCACTCTGGGGGATAAATTCATGCTGCACAAGTCCACGAATGTGAAGAAAGAAGCCAACAAAACAAGAGCACAGTCCTGGTGGATCTTCTTGTTAATATAAAGATTACAAGTATGCTCTCTAAATACGTTCAATGTGAAATTGCACTAGGAATGAGGTCAAAATGAGCCTTCAGGAGGAAAATTTAAAAATAGAAGCTGAGCAGGAAGCGGTCCAGAGGTGCAGAAAGAGGTGACCTTTGAAGGAAAAGATGCCACATTTAAGTTTTTATTTTTTCATACGTGGAGCTGTGGATACTATTATTCTTATTATTACTATTATTATTAGTTTTCACAATCCAGGCGCATATTCCAAGTGGAAACAGAGAACAACAAACAACATGTACATCTGACAAACTCTGGAGTTTCCTCTGGATCTGATGACATCACAAACTCCCTTTTAGCTTTGCAGTTAGTGAGTAAATCAAAAGAGCATTCAAACCTCTTCTGAGCAGTGCCGGGCCTAGAAAACAAAACACCATGAACATACTTTCTCACAGTTTTTTTCTTACGTGCGTTGTGTTTTTTTCTGAATCATTATTGTGAAACCCTCCAGTTTATTCTGAGTACTGCTTGATTCGTCCTGCAGAGGGCAGAAAGTTACTGAAAATGTTTACTGTACTTCAGGAACTTCATCAAACGTCTCTGATAAATATCTTTGCGCTTCATATTAATAACATAACTGAGCAGCTCATCCTGTACATTTACTTTCACATGTGGTAAACTGTAGTAAACACGGAGAAGCTTCACCTTTCATCAGTCTATCTATATTAGATATCCTTGTGAGGATTTCAGCACATCAGGATGTTAATAAATATCTAATCTAAGAGATCTAAGTCTGTCTGAGAGCACTGTTGTAATGATTGGTGGTCCCCAAGACAAAGTCAGTACATCAAGCCAATAAAAACCCTGCAACCCTCTTTTCATGTTATTCAGATCAGAGGGGAGCTGTGCTGAGAAATCACACTGTAGCTGAAAACCCCCCAAACAGAATCAGAGGAAGGAGCAGCTCACCCGTCAGGTCATGCTCTGACAAACCCTGCAGGTCTCGGGAGACCTGGTTCAAGCTCGAGTTCAGGTTCTTCACTCTGCTGTGGATGTCGTCCTGGCCGTTCTGGATAAAGTCCAGCAGACCTCCATGACGGATAACGGTGTCATTCAGACCAGAAACACACGTCCACAAACTCGAAACGTGTTTGTTCAGTCCTAAACACGGAAAACATCAAAACATCAAAATCAGCACGAGGAACATATGTTCGTCTTTCTCGTGTAACATGACACACTTGGTACGCGGCAGTACCCTCAACTTTTTCCTCACGTCATCCAGTTGAAGACGTCAGGACAGAAAAAACAAAGTGAAAGATGTTTCTAGAGAAATGAGAAGCTCACTTTCTCTGAATTCCAGCTGAAGAACTCACTTTCTGACCACAGCAACACAGCTGGAGCACAGCTGCATCAGCTGTCGGTCCGCAGCACGATTGGAGTTTTGATTTGCACATATTGGGCACTGTAGTGTCCCAGTAAGGACACGGTGCCAGCCCGGTGTTGTAAATATATCCTGCAACATGTAAGTACATAGAGTGTACACAAAGATGAACTACTGTTACATCCATCTGGTTTATTATGTTTAGCAAAAAGTAGTTACTTTAATTAGTGGAAGTGATAACTAGCAGACAGGTAAACATTCTAGCTGACCTGCAACTCAGAGTAGTATCTATACCAGGGAAAGATGGAGTAAACATCCTTTCTAACAGATGCACGGGTTAGAAAAAACCCAACATAATCTCCTCTTCCTGAATTATTGTCCTGCTTATTCACAATGCAAGTCTACATGGAAAAACAATTTCTCATGAACGATGAAACTGTTTTTATTTTTCCTTGATTGATTTCTTTTTATACCCGATTTCAATATGTTCTCCATGTTGAATCATCTGAACCTCAGTGAGGCACGGAGACACCGGCACACATGTTGTGTTTGTTACCAGCTCAAATACAAATTTGCATGTCCAAGATGAAAACACATGATAGGCTTTTTAAAGGAAGAGTAAACATAGTAGTAAACATTGGGGCGATCGTGGCTCAAGAGTTGGCAGTTTGTCTTGTAATCGGAAGGTTGCCGGTTCGAGCCCCGGGTCGGACAGTCTTGGTCGTTGTGTCCTTGGGCAAGACACTTCACCTGCCGCCTACTGGTGATGACCAGAGATGGCGTCAGTCTGCCCCAGGGCAGCTGTGGCTACAACTGTAGCTTGAATGAATAGTGGAAGTGTAAAGTGCTTTGAGGGTCTCGAAAAGCGCTATATAAATGCAATCCATTATTATAGACACGACCATCAAAATGAACCATACCTTCCTTGATTTTGAGGATGGAGTCAGAGACCCCATCCAGTCGTCCGCAAACTCCCTCCAGCTTCGACAGCCTCTTCTCAAGCCCGTCTCCAGACCTCTTACAGTCTCCCATCTCAAGCACTGTACTCTCAAATCGCCGAATGTCCCTGTCCATCTTATCCAGACGATTCCGGTTGTCTTCGATGTGCTCTGTCAGCTCCTGCTGGACTTTGTCTATCTCAGAGATGATCTTATCCTTAGTATTTCCTGTCAGGATTTAGAGGGTGACAGAGTGAACACTAGCTGGAGGCATTTAATGCAAAGCTATGTTTGTTCCTGAGCTCGGCTCACCGAGGTCCGTGATGACGCTGTCGTGTTTCTGCACCGTGTGCTCCAGACCCTTCAGGGTGTCGTTGATGGAGCTGAAGGTGAGGATGACATTGGACAGTTCGCCCTGCAGCGTTTTCAGGTGGTTATTGTTGATGCCTTCATTCACGCTATGGCCATCTAAAGGCTTCGCAGGATCCAGCGGTCCACTGTTGTCATCTGTGCCACCAGGTCTAGCATGATCAACACCTATTGGGGATTGAATTTGCCTATGAATTATGTGTTCAAGTGGTAAAAACAAAAATATCTATTTAATTAAACTTTGCTTTACAGGATTTTTTTCCCCTTAAAATATGTTGATGCTTGAAAAAATCAGTATCAGAAATGACTGTATTTTGGTCAGGTAGCACTCAGGAGCTCACTATCAGCTCATCACAGCAGCTCCACCATCAGAGCGAACCATGCAAATAACATGTCTTCAGACGCAAATAAAAGAGGCTTCTAATGCAGGACACCCTGATGCATAACTGCAGTTCAACACGTTGAAATAAGAAGACGCATTTCATCTTTGTAGATTATTCAAATGCAGATGATTCGACATAGCTGAATCCTCTTAATTCATCTTTTAGTTACTTAGCTGTAGTTTTCACACTGAAACAGCAGTGCTTGGCCACATACTGAAAAGACTCCAGAATATTCCTTCTGCAGACTCATCTCTGCGGTCACAGGATTATGAATACGGGGTGGAAATCAATTTTGGATATGACTGTGCTGTAGACAGTTTCAAGATGCAGTGCTAAAAATCACAGCGGGGGATAAATGTTTATATTTTTATATCTCCACCAGGGATAGAAATAATTTAACACAGGGACAGAAATGTAGTGAGGAAAATGCCCCATTCCACCCAGCAAATCCCTGAGTATTACATCAGAAGAAACTTTGAGCAGACATAATAGACCAATACAAGCTGTTCATGGACATCCTGTTAGAGCTCTGTCTGCCCTGTGTGAAACACAGACAATTAAAACTGCCCACAGGATTCTCCAAGATCCCTCACATATTTTACATTCTGTGTTCGAGTGGCTCCCATCTGTGTCCAGGATTTAGGACACAGAGAAAGAGAGGCAATTTTGTCCCTATAGCGGTCCAGACTCTGAACTCTGACCCTTTCCTGCCCCAGTATTACATCCCTACCAGTTCTACCAGGAGATGAGGTTAAGTTAAAAAAAACAAAAAACAGATCTGACCTGTGGTCATGTCCGGGTTGCTCTTGCATTGGTTGGTGCACCTCCTGACATCATCCCTCAGAACACTGACTTCACTCTGCAGGACTGAGCACATCTGGAAGCAGCTGTCTCCCTCTGAATCCAGTCTGTTCTGGATTCTGTTGATGTGGTTCTGAATATTGGATAGCGCATTCTGGGAATAATTCTTCATCTTCTGCAGCTCTTCCTCCACCTTCCCGCACAGCTCGCAGTCCTCGCCCAGCATCTCCACCACTGTCACGATTCGGTTAAAGTGTTCTCCGTGATCACCGGTCAGGGCTTTGATTTTACCGACGTCATCGGTCAGGTCCAAAACCTGGTTATTGATTTAAATATTAACAAATGAGATGACTGCATAGTCACAAAATCTGAGCTTCTTTGACACAAAAGTCAGTTTATAATCCACACATCACAGTTTTAATTTAAGTGCGTTGATTAATATTACAAACTTTGCGAAATAAGATAAAGGTGAAGATAAAAAACATCCAACCAAGCAGCAACTTTTAGGAATAAAAAAAACCCACAAAATAAAATCTGCCAAAAAACTGCAGTTCCTCAGAATGGCCACTGGAGGCAATGTTAAAATTCCCAACTCTACAGCAGAAAAACATGTCTACAGCCCAGTTTAATAAATCCGGTCGTTAAGTCTGACGTCACTAGCCGTGTCTGGGCCTAAACTCCGCTGCAGGTCCATATATCAAACGATCACTATGGCATTAATGAGAGTTGAAAAACTGTCTAAAGTCTTTTATCTTTAATAAAATGATCAGCGTTCTGCTCTACCAGGTGTAACAATTGAGTTTAACATCCAGGCATCCATGAAAACGGAATTTATGACATTTAACGGAGTTAGAAGTTAGCAGGGAGTTAGCTCGCTAGCTTCTATCTAAATACAATATAGCATGTCCTGACTGCGGGGTTTTGGAAACAAATTAAAACGTACATCTCTGTTATCACTTCCAACATAAATGAAGACAGAAAACTAAACAGCAGTGACGTTTGTAGGGTTACTGAAGTTTGGCTAGCTGGTATATAATGATGTGCTACGTGACCGCTAGCGACACAGCTATGTTAGCATAATGTAACGATGGTTAAGTGTTACTGGACAGTGACATGTTGGTTTTCTCTGCACACTGTTGTTGTTCCTTTAAGATTCATGTTTGGTTGGGCTGCAGGAAGTAGTGAGGGTGGTGTACAGGAAGGGGTGGGGGGACCTGGTTGTTCTGTGTGGGTGCCAGGCTGAAGAGAGGTGTAGTTCGAGAGCGCTTCCCCCTGAGTTAACAACCCGCTGGCTTATGTGCCGAATAAACAGACAAACTGAGACCCCAACCGTCTGGTTCTTGTGAACGTTACATTGGTGTCAGAAGTGAAGAAAGAAAAAAGAACCCCAGAACGCCCGAGACCCTGTTGCCGGCGACGCTTGCCGTTACGAGACGAGGATGTTGCCGGGCAGGATTAAGAAGGAGACGGAGGAGAGGGAGGTTCGTCCACGCTCGCCCGCCCATGGAGTGAGGGAAACGGCGCTGCGGCTGTCTGCCGAGGCTGGATTTTCTCCAGGTTTGACTAGGCTCGGGAACTGTTCGCACAGCGGCTGCGATTCCGGCGGGAAGGAATCGACCTCGCTTGGCGCGCCGTCACGTGATGTAAACAAACATGGCGGCGCCCAGCAAGCTGCAGCGAATATAAAAACGCCTAAGTTCAGCGGCAAGACGCCATGGGAAGTGTTTATCGCACAGTTCGAGCTGTTAGCTGTTGCAGCTGGCTGGTCTGAGGAACATAAAGCTCTCCAATTGGCTTTGTGCCTGTGTGAGGATGCAGCTGCATGCCTGCTGCTGCTGACCGAGGAGCAGAGGGGAGATTATAATGCTCTGGTCGGAGCACTTCAGAGGCGCTTCGGGCAGTATAACCAACCAGTGCTGCTGAGGTCGGAGTTCCACAACAGACGCAGATTGCCAGGTGAGCCCCTCTGCATTTTGGCCCATGAAGTCGAGTGCCTTTGCCGGAGGGCGTATGACAGCATCCCACCATCAGTGCAGGCGGAGTTAGCTCGGGACCAGTTCCTGCAGGCCCTGAGCCCTAAAGAGCTCCGCATGCAAACTCAGCTTGCTCGGCCGGCCACACTCAGTGCAGCCCTGGAGCTAGCGTTGGAGAGGGAGATGCTTGCAGGATCCTCTGGGGGCGCTGACGACGCACACGTGGTGAGGGCTGTGTCAGCACCTGTGGAACAGATGGAGACGCCAGCGGGCCTGTGCAGTTTGGTGCAGACAGCTTCGCTGCAGTCGCCTTCCCCTCGGGCTGGCCCACACCGCCGACCTCAGAGCTGCTGGGGATGTGGACAAGTCGGACACCTCATCAGGCAGTGCCCCAAGCTTGCAGCGGTTCAGGGAAACGCCCACGGGCCCGTGTAGGCGGGAGTACACGGGCCTGGGAGAACGACATCCCCACACCACCGCCACCTCCACCCGGTGCGGCCATCACTGTGGGCTGGACCCAGGTTGGTGGCTTTTGCCATGTTCCAGTGACGATTGCGGGGGTGTCCTGTACGGCCCTGCTGGACACGGGATCCAATGCAACGCTGGTCCGACCCGATATTGTCCCAACCGGAGCTGCTGTACAACCGACTAACGTGCAACTTAAGACTGTGACCGGTGATCTGGCCCCAATGAGAGGGAAGGGAGTGTTCCAGTTCAAGGTGGGGGACCTCGGTGTGTCTTATGCTGCCTGGGTGGCTGACGTGCAGGACGCCTGCATCCTTGGGCTGGATTTTTTACGAGCCATTGGTGGTGTACTGGACTTAGGCAAAGGCCTCCTCGTACTCCCTGATGGGAAGAAGGTGCCGCTTATTCCTCCCCCGGTCTGCACAGCATCTGTCGCGGCGTCCACCTCCACCGCAGAGACCCCTGCAGACCCGCCAGCAGAACAGCGAGCGGAGGAGGAGGAGGAGGAGAGGCTCTCAGCAGTGAGGAGTATCTGGTCAAAGAACTGTGAGGGGCTGACTCCACAGCAGCAAGAGAGTCTATGGCAGGTACTAAAAGAGTTTAGTGACATTTTTGCCCTGAAAGAAAGTGATGTTGGCTTGACACACTTGGTAGAGCACGTCATTGAGACCGGGGATGCCCAGCCTATTAAAGTGCGCCCCCGCCGCCTGCCCCTGGCTCATCAGGAGGCTGCAGACAGGGAGCTGTGTGAAATGATGAAGGCGGGCATCATAGAACCATCTGATAGCCCGTGGGCCTCCGCGGTGGTGATGGTGCCTAAGAAAAAAAGTCCTAGGATGCGTTTCTGTGTGGACTACAGACCACTCAACAAAGTGACGAAGAAAGACTCTTACCCCCTTCCCAGGATTGATGAGTCCCTCGACTTAGTAGCCGGGTCCTCCTGGTTTTCCACCCTGGACCTGCGGAGTGGCTACTGGCAGGTGCCACTGTCCCCGGAATCCAGACCGAAGACAGCCTTCTGCACTAACAGGGGACTATGGCAGTTCAAAGTCCTGAGTTTTGGCCTTTGCAACGCTCCTGCGACCTTCGAGAGGCTCATGGACAGTGTGCTGGCTGGCGTCCCACGGCAACGGTGTCTGGTTTACCTGGATGATCTTCTAGTGCACGGGAGCTCCTTTGATGCTGCCCTGGATGCCCTGAGACAAGTGTTGGAGAGGGTGGCGGCTGCAGGCCTGAAGCTGCATCCCGACAAGTGCCACTTCATGAGGAGGGAGGTGGAGTTTCTGGGCCACAAGCTGGGTCGTGAGGGCATCAGCACTTTGGAGGAAAAAATTCACACCATTACCGAGTGGCCCACACCAGCAGACCAGAAACAGCTCAAAAGCTTCCTAGGACTGGCGTCTTATTACAGGAGGTTTGTGAAGGGTTTTTCCTCCATAGCCGCACCACTCTTCCACCTGCTGCAGAAGGACCGTGACTTCATCTGGACCCAGGACTGTCAGCAGGCGTTCGACACCCTCCGCAGATCGCTGACAGAGTCCCCAGTCCTTGCCCCCCCTGACCCCGCCCTGCCTTTTGTCCTGGACACTGACGCAAGCAATGTGGGGCTGGGAGCGGTGTTGTCGCAGGTTGGACCGGAAGGGGAGAAGGTGGTGGCGTACTTCAGCCGGGTCCTGAACAGGAGCGAGCGGCGCTACTGTGTCACACGACGAGAGCTGTTGGCTGTGGTGGCGGGGGTGAGACACTTTAAATACTACCTGTGCGGCACAGCATTTGTTGTCAGAACTGATCATGCTGCCCTTCAGTGGCTGATGTCTTTCAGGGAGCCAGAGGGACAGGTGGCTCGCTGGCTGGAGGAGCTCCAAGCCTTCAATTTCACCATGGAGCACAGAGCAGGGACGCACCATTCTAACGCAGACGCCCTCTCTCGCCGCCCATGTGCTGCAGCTGGCTGCCGTTACTGTGAGAAGCGAGAGGAAATAGAGCGGGAACTCACGACAATAGACGGAGCAGCACAGCTCGCCTGCAGGGTTCTTCTGGTGGTGGATGCAGCGGAGTGGAGGGCACGGCAGGAACAAGACACAGACCTGCTGCCGGTCCTGCAGTGGCTGGAGAAGGGGGAGCAACCCCTTTGGGATGAGGTCACTGGGTTTTCCATCTGTACCAGGGGGCTGTGGGCCAAGTTTGCAGCTCTCAGGCTGAAGGAGGGGGTGTTGGAGCGTGCCTGGAAGGATCCTGCCACGGGGGAGAAGAGGTGGCAGGTTGTGGTGCCAAGGTCGCTGAGGTCAGCTGTGCTGGGAGCCTGCCATGGGAGCACTGGCTCTGGCCACTTTGGGGTCTCCAAGACTCTTCGCCGCCTCCGTCAGGGCTATTACTGGGGTCAACAGCGGAGGGATGTGGAGGACTTTTGCCGCAGCTGTGATGCATGTTCCTCACACAAAGGGCCACAAGACCAGTCCCGGGCTCAGCTTCAGCAGCAACCAGCAGGAGCCCCAATGGAGCGAGTAGCTGTGGACGTCATGGGCCCATTTCCTCGCACAGACAGAGGAAACCGCTATGTTCTTGTGGCCATGGACTATTTTACCAAGTGGCCGGAAGCATACGCCATCCCAGATCAGGAGGCTGAGACGGTCGCTGATGTATTAGTGGAGGGGATGTTCAGCCGCTTTGGAACAGCAGAGACCCTCCACAGTGACCAGGGGCGTAACTTTGAGTCCAAGGTATTTGCTGCCATGTGTGAACGCCTTGGGACTAAGAAAACCCGCACCACCCCACTTCACCCCCAAAGCGATGGGCTGGTGGAAAGGTTTAACAGGACGCTGGCCCAGCAGCTAGCCATCCTTACCTCAGAACACCAACGGGACTGGGATTACCATCTTCCCCTTACCCTCATGGCCTACAGGTCGGCAGTGCAGGACTCCACCCAATGTACGCCTGCCCTGCTCATGTTAGGGAGAGAGCTGAGAACTCCTGCAGAGTTGGCTTTTGGGAAACCCCCGGACGCGCCAGAGGCACCACCGGGCCGGGACTACGCAAGGAAGCTGCAGGACCGGCTGGATTCTGCACATTCCTACGCCCGAGAGCAGCTGGCGAAGGCAGGCCTGCGCCAAAAGAGGAATTACGACATCACCACTAAAGGGAGGCACTTCCGTGCTGGGGAGCTGGTGTGGGTCTACAGCCCAAAGAGGAAGAAGGGACGGTGTCCTAAACTGGATAGCAGCTGGGTGGGGCCTTGCAGCGTCCTAGAGCGAGTGGGGGAGGTTGTTTACAGGGTGCAGTTGCCTCCTAGGGGGAGGATAGTAGCGCTGCACAGAGACCGGATGGCCCCCTACAGAGGACAGTCCCTCCCCTCCTTTCCAGAGGGACGTGTACAGAGCGTCCATGACCCTGCTCAGAGGGGCCCCCGACCGGGGCTGCGTTCCCCCCCCTCGGACTCTTCACCCCAAAGCCCCGAAGCTCCGCGTCCTCCTCAGGGGCTCAGGAGGTCAAGGAGGGAACGTAGGCTACCGCCCCGCCTCAGAGACTGTGTCGTTCCCTCGGGGACGAGGAACTTATTGCTGGGGGGGCAGTGTAACGATGGTTAAGTGTTACTGGACAGTGACATGTTGGTTTTCTCTGCACACTGTTGTTGTTCCTTTAAGATTCATGTTTGGTTGGGCTGCAGGAAGTAGTGAGGGTGGTGTACAGGAAGGGGTGGGGGGACCTGGTTGTTCTGTGTGGGTGCCAGGCTGAAGAGAGGTGTAGTTCGAGAGCGCTTCCCCCTGAGTTAACAACCCGCTGGCTTATGTGCCGAATAAACGGACAAACTGAGACCCCAACCGTCTGGTTCTTGTGAACGTTACAATAATATAAACAAGCTAACTTTTTTTCCACTCGATAAAAGTTAACGTGAGTGTTCTCGGTGGTCAGGAACAAATGTAATCGCATGGCAGGATGCTGTAAAAGGACCAAACTTCAGCCAGGAGAACAACTGAGATAATCCATCCACAATACGAGGTTAGTCATTCCTATACTGCTGCATGGGATGGGCTGTAGTTACATCCTAAGGTTTTAAAAACTGAGCTTAAATAAATGATTAGCGGTAATAAAAGCCGAGGGAGGTCAACAGTGATCACTGACTGTTTTAGGAGCTTTTTGAGATTAAATAGAAGAAAATACATAACATTAAACATGTTAACAACACAAAAGCCATATTAAACGCAGACTACTTTAGGCCTGGAAGTAGGATTCGTCACGTCATCACTTAACGACCGGATAGTGTCAGTCTATACAGCTAGCTTACTTCTTCGTAACATCTCTGTGGGGTCTTTTTTTAATTAATAACCCCTTTAAAGTTTAAAGTTATACAGCATTTTGGGTGGGACCACTTCAACTAGCACAGAAATGCTAACAGAGGTGACCGTGAAAGCTAGCTGTCTGCTAAACTTCATGTCAGCTAATTGAGGTCACTAAACCCACCCTCTCAATCCTGTTCGAGCTGTTGGTGCCTTTTGGAGCTTTTAAAATAACATTATTTTGAATAATAAGACTTTCAGTTGCACATCAAGAGTCTTTGAGTTATTGTGAAAAATGATTTTCTTTGGCTCAGGAGTCCAATCTAGTCGATGCGCTATAATGTTAAGGTGTTTATACAGAGGACATTTATTTGAACATGCAAGGAATTCTTAATCTGTCCTGTAATTATTTGTTGTGCTGAGCCAGATGTATGACTCACCTTGTCATACAGAGAGTCTCCGGACATCGACAGGTCTTTGAGTTGAGTGTTGAAATGTCGAATCTGATCCTCGTTAGCCACCACTCTCCACTCCAGAGACTTCTTGGTTGAATTGTCTCTTTCTCCTCCCGTTCCCGGTAATCCTCCCCCGGTACCTCCCCAGCGTCCTCCTCCCCCTGTACTTCCTCCTCCTCCTCCTCCGGCTCCCCACGTCCCACCTCCATCCCCTCTGTTACCCCCCTCTTTTCCTTCTCCTGTTGATCCACCCCCTCCTGCTCCCCAACTTCCACCTCCATATCCCCCGTCACCTCTCCCTCTTCCTTCTCCTCCTCCTCCTTGTTCAGACGCTACACAGCCACACTTCTCCAGCCTCCAGTTCATTTGGGAGGTGGTGTTTTCTAGTTTCGACAGCCGCTTGTCATGATCACGTATGCTGTTCTTGACCTGCTCCACGTCCAGCTCCACGTCTGCGATCCTGTCGGCCTGGTCATCAAACCGCTCCAGAAACACGGACCTCAGCTCGTCCAGTTCTCTGTGGAAGTAGTCTTTCACGTCGTTCTCCAAGTATGAGCAGCTCTCTTCGGTTTTCTGCATAGTGCTGTTGACCCGTCGCTCCAGATCCTTCAATCGGTTGTTCAGGCGTTCCTCTGTTATCATGGCATCCCTACCATGCCCGCCAGTTTCACCACCAACAGGTAACCCTTGTCCTCTGGACCCAGTGTTTTCGCTGCTACTGGTGCCACCTTGTCCGCTGAGCTCCCTGTCCAGGCGGTTCTGCAGAATATCAAAGTTCTCAGAGGCCGTGCTGATCTTGCGTTCAGCATCAGTTACGCGATCTTGGAGGTCACTGATGATGTCGCAACATCCCTGTGAACGCACTACGTCCCGCCGCAGCCCGTCCAGGCTCTGCCGATACTGGACGTCCATGGCGTTCATCTGCTTCTCCAGAGCTCGAATCCTCTCACGGTCCTGCTGCTGCTGTTTGCGCAGATCCTCCACACCGGCCTGAAAACATCCAGCAGTGAATTTAATCTTACTGAAAAACACCGGCTAGAAAGATTTTGGAATATCGGCTTATTAAAGTTGTCTGATACCTGGCAGGAGGAGCAGGACAGCGACACTCTCCTCTCCAGCTCGCTCAGGATCTCCTCCTTCAGTGAGTTCAGCCGTCCTTCACTTAACGATCCTCCAGACACACCTCCCTCCAACTCATTACCTTTCCCGTTCACCAGGTGGTTGTTGATGCTGACCAGGGTTTTATCGTGAGCCTGTTGAAGGTGAAACAGTTTCTGATTAAAACACCAGCACAAACACAAACAGCATAACACATCTTTTCCTGTTTTAGCTTCTTTACTCAGTCCACATAACCTCCCAGTAAAGCTGAAAACCAGCTCACCTGTGTGCGGTTGTCCAGCTGGTCCAGTTTGGTCTGAATGCTGTGAATCGTCTCTTTAATCTCGGGCTGAGCGGCATCCGCAGGGTTTCTCCCTCCTGAGCTTCCTCCACCAAGTCCATTCCTGCCGCCCTCCTCCTGTAAGCGCTCATTCATGGTGCTCATGGTGGACTGAAGGTCCTGGAGATTTTTTGTAAGACTGCGGATCTTCTCCTCCAGCTGTCTCATCTTCTCGTTGTCTGCTCGTTAAGGAAAGAAATGAAGCGGTTACAGAAACTCTTAATAAAATAAAAGAGTTTCTCTTTTATTTCCATTTTTATCATTCTTTAGAATAGACAGAATCCTGTCACGGCACCAAGAGACACTTTCAGTCATAGTTTTTATTTCACACATTAAACAAACAGCTGCTGAGAATTTCCAGCAGTAGCTTCCTGACAGCAGTCAACACTGTCACACACAACCAGCTGCTTCTTTTACACAAATGCAAGCTTTGGTTGCTTTCACACTTCTCACATCTCTTGGAAAAAGATGCTTCTGCATGAAGATATCATATCATAAGTCTTTTACTGACTAATTAGATGATGGTGTTTCACTGGCAAAGCTAGTGCCCCTGTTTGAAAAACAAAGGAGACATGTGGTCAGCACTATGTTACTGAGAACCGAGCTCCATTTTCTCCTTTTTGCGAGCAGCTTTTAGCCGTTTGGTTGAATAGTGATTGATTTACGAAGTGAACTGGCTCTCACCAGAAGAAGTGAGCAAAGGCTGCAGATTAGTTTTGATCGACTAATATCAGATGCTACTGTTTGCTGCAGCTTGCTGATGATTACTGAGATGACAGCAAAGAGAGAAAATAAAGAACGATTCAGTGCACGATTGAGTTCCTGCTTCAGCTCTGGTTTTTATTGAGTCCATCTGGGTCTGGTGTCGAATGTTAAGCCGTGTTAGATCCTAAGAACAGGGAGAATCTCACTGGGAATTCTCATAAAAGGAATCTCCGCTGGTTTTTAAAGTGTCTACATTCAGTCCCATCTCATGGTGCAGCAGATGGACTGAGGATGTGCGTCTTTGTCTTCATGCACTCCAGCCACAGCTTTTCTTTAAACTGCCGAACTTCATGTGAATAAAAGAACAAAATGAAAATCCACTCACCCGCGTTTCCTCCAGACTGTCCAGATCCAGAACTGCCTCCCCCATAACTATGCCCTCCTCCACCTTGTCCACTGGTCGTCCCCCCTCCCTGTCCGGGCTGAGGTCTGGTGGTGGATATCTGAGTCCCTCCTCCACCAACTGGACCAATGTTGCAGTCTGCTCCACTATAACCATGGCAACACTTCCAGTCCATCTCTGTCACCATTTTGTAGGCGACTTTGTAGCGCGGCCTCATGTAGGTCCGATAACTGCAGAGAACCAGGACGAGCACAAACTGATGACTCTGATTCACACACTATGTGTGTGTGTGTGTGAGTGTGTGTGAGAGTGTGTACTCACACCACCACCCGGCTGCACTGTCCACTCCCCCAGCTGCAGGGATGATAATCAGGCTTCACGTAGGTTTCAACTCCATCCTCAACCACACAACTCACCGTCTTTGTGACCACAAACGCACACCAGTTCCTGTTAGACACACAAATATAACAGTAGAATCACAAAATGAGACAATCCCAACAATCAGGACGGAATACAAAACTCAGGAGTGAGAAGACAAAAGTCAGTGACATGCAGTAGTGGATGTAACATGAGTAGAGATGGAGAAAAGCTCAGTGAATCATGATAAGTCCCTCAGCAGCCTGAGCCTATAGCAGGATAAGGGAGGGTTCAGTATCACCCGATCCAGCCCCGACTATAAGCTTTATCAAAAAGATCTTAAAGCAGAGATGTCTGTCTCCTGAACCCAAACTGGGAGCTGGTCCCACAGGAGAGGAGCCTGATCTCTGTTTTACTTCTGGAAACTCTAGAAACCAAAACGAAGCTCGCACTCTGAGAGTGAAGTGCTGTGACATCCTTAAGACCTCACAGCACATAACACAGTGTTACACTTTCATACATAAATGCTATGTTTAACAGTAAACCCACAAGCAGAATCTTAATAGAGCTTTGTAAAGGAGGTACTACACGTAATATTTACCCATGATTTGGGCAACCGTTAATGAAGCAAAATCTTACAGCCAACATGAGCGATGCAACATCAAAAGCATAAAAATAACATGCACTCCCTTGAAATACCGTTATCATAAAATAAAATAAAGGGAAACGTTCCTAAATGTCATAGTTTAGAGAACTCAAGTCAGACATAGAACAAAAGGTGAGCCTTTAATTCAGACTGAACACAAAGTAACAAAGTCCAAAATTTGAAACCATCCCCAAACCAACAACATGCTGACGAGCAGAAGAAAGGACTGTGTAAAAGTAGAGGGCTGATTCGGCGACTGGAGACCGGAGGCACAGCTCAACACAGAAAAATCAGGCAGAGCAAGGAAGTAAAACCAACACAGGAAACAGACGATAACTAACCTTTAAAGTTAAACTGGGATCCAAAAGTCACACACTATACACGGAAATGAGAAGATTCACATAAAACATGAAAACAGAGACAAGAGAACGCTGGAGGACGAAGACACAGAAAGATAAGACAACGAGAGAGGAACAGATAGGGAAGACTGAAGACACAAACCAGAAGCTGGTAATCAAAACGCCACAGAAACTCAAATAACACAACGAGAACTAAAGCTCAAAATTATTAGAATGATAATGAAACAAAACAGGAATCGCAAAGTCTAGAAGACATTAATTAAAAACTACAATTTCATGCTGGAGGGTTTGTGAATCCAAACAGAAACCAAAACCACCGCGACAGTAATGTGACGATCAGATAATCAGTTTTTGGCTTCTTTAAGTTAAACTTAAAATGTTAGTTTGAGTAATAGGTGAATATTTTCTTGACCAAATTCTTTCAGCTAACAAACTCAAATATCTCTTAATAATATTTCTATATATTTCTGCAATATTTCTTACAGATAGTGTTGGATAAGATGCTGGTGATGATCAGATAAATTAAGTGATGATATTTGATGTTTAAATTGTGTGCATTCCCCCAAAAGCATAAAAGTATTTTCATATATTTTATATCCAAGCATATGATAAAAGAATAGTTTCTCTTGAAGCTGTGTACACTTGCCACTCACACACACACACACACACACACACACACACACACACACACACACACACACACACACACACACACACACACACACACTGGTTTATATCAAGCAGGTCTCTGTAACCTCACGTCTTTACAAGTGTGTCTTTAAAACTCAGACATGTTTCAGGGGGCAGAGTGGGTTGCCCACTAATCACAGGGTTGGCAGTTTAAACCCAATCTAGCCCAACCACATGCATGGCAGCTCCGCCACCATGACTATGGGAGCAAATGGGTGAAAGAGAAAAACCTTGAAAAACTGTTAACTTCACACTGATGGCGTATGTAAACGGACAACATTTAAAAAGTGCAAACATAATGAACCATAAAAGGAAAACTTTCCAATCACTTTCCTGTGGTAACTTCATTCATACTTCAAATATACCCTGTGACCTCTTACTGTTTGAGCTACAGAGGAGTTTTTGATATATTACGTTGCCTTATTCGACTATACTTTGATGTTAATGTTCTCATTGCACCGCTGAGGGTGGATTACTTTTTATGTTTCTGAAGGAACCTTTTTTTAAAGTTTTTTTTCACTTGGTCAGCTGCAGCATAGAGGCTTAACCACAAACATCTGTTTAAGGTCGTGCGAGGTCAGCACTGAGCATGTGCAGATGTTTCTTGATGGTTGTGGTGCAGCACGGTAGCAGACTATTCTAAAACAAACTATCTTTAAACCTGCACACTGAGTAACCTGTGAAGCGTCTCGTTTTTTTCCAGCACGGGTGACTTCCCACCGTTTAAGGACTTTTATTTTGAAAATACAGCTTTCTCCCATAGATCCATTTATTTTGAAGGCTACGGTTGACTCTGCGGTCTGCATTCTTGGCCATCTCGGCTGATTGAAAACATGTGAAGCGAAGCTGAAAAACCATCAAATGAAAATGTGAGTGCTGCCGCTCAAACACCTGCAGACCCTCTGAAGAATATAAACACGCCGGATCGCTTTCTGTCTGTTTCTGTTCCCATGTGGGTTATAAGTCAAACATCCTGCCCGGCATCTGACAGCTTCAGTCATCGAATCCAGTGACACGCTCATTGTTCACATGGCATTGTGGGTAAAATCTCATGACAAGTTAAGCGCGTGGTGCTGATGTCATTAGCGTGTGATGGCGATGAGTTTCCATCCGTCTCGTTCATGTCGGATCAGCAGCAGAAAGACTCGCTGTGTTGTGTGTTTGCGTGTAATTAGGTTGAATTGTTGTCTCTGGAATCCAGAACGATGAGCAGAAACAATCATCTCATGAACCATAATCATGCTGTTTCACTGCTGAGGTTGCATTCGTTGAAATATTTGGAGGACATAAGGAGGGGGCTCAATATACACCAAATATATAAAAAGTAACGCAAAGTGCTTTAAATGCAAAGCAAGCAGGTCTGTATGTCAGTGAACTGAGATGTAGTCATAATCATAATGAGATATCCAAATGTAAAAAGGGATAAACAGAATACATTCTGATCAGTTTAATGTGTAATTTAAATATTCTATCATTCATTCAGTGTAACTACGAGAAAGAAATGACCTCCACCTTCACCATACGAGGTGCAATGAAAGAGCCGAATGACTCCACCCGCGAGAGCAGAAAGCTAAACAGATCCTTCGAGGTCGCCTCTTTGAGCACCTCCTTTGTGCTGC